>NW_022631012.1:838158-1374222 GCF_010015895.1 Lontra canadensis
AGAACCTAGATAAATTTCATTAATCAAAGAAAAAATGAGAGAGAGAGAGAGAGAGTAAGCCAAAGCAAGAAACAGACTTTTTAACTATAGAACAATCCGATGGTCACCAGAGGGGATGGGGTGGGGAATGGGTGAAATAGGTGTTGATTGCGCTTGCTGTGTTGAGCAGACAGTGATGTATGGAACTGTTGAATCACTATATTGTATGCCTGAAACTAATATAACATTGCATACTAACAAACCAGAATTAAAATAAAAACTTTATATATAAATAAATCACCAAATACGTATATATGAAAGTACCTACTAACGCTGAAGATAAACATAAACTACGGGATCAACAATTCCATTTGTATTATACTCCCATCGGAAGTGTGATCATGTTCACCAAGAGGCATATACTAGATATTCATAGCAATACTATTTGTAATAGCCACTCAGATTCCCACCAGTAGAGTGGATCAATCAAATGTGATATATTTTCACATTGGAATCTGTATACAGCAAAAAGGAACGTTTGATCTACAACTACGCACATCATATGGAGGATTCTCACGAGTGAATAATGACTGGAAAAAAGCCAAATAGAAGAGAGTATATATAATACGATTCTATTTTTATAAAGTATAAAACCAGGCAAAACTATTCAGAGCTGGATGCTTTGGGAGTGGTAGTGACTGGAAGTAAGCTTGAGGAGGGGCCTTCTCTGGTACTTGCACTGTTAGCCGGTTTCTGGTTACATGGGTGTGTTCGGTTTGTCAGAATGCATCAGGCTATATTATATGTGCTTTTCTGTACATACAATTCAACAGAAGACTAAAGCTAAATGATTACATTGTATACGTAAGGGTGTCTCTAATTGTGGAACCAGTAACTTCCTTCAAATGTGATCTAAATGTTGACCCAACTTGACGTAAGGTGAAATTCAGCATTCATTTTGTAGAGTATTCTGCAACTTTATGTCTCAGTACATGTAAGGTTGTGCTAAAATGTGGTACTAGCCTCGGGCTCTGGGGCATCATGTGAAGGAATGGAAGGAAAAACTGGAAAAATGCTAGGCTTCTCCCAAACTAAAATTCATGTCAGAGAAGCGTGGGAAGCTTCAGTGAAAAGTAAGGAAGTGCAGAAAGCTTATGAGCCTAAAAATAAGTGGTGAAAACTAAGATCTGGGGTTGGTTGATAGTAATGTACCGATACATTTAATTTTGACAACTATACAATGGCAGTAATGCAAGATGCTAACAATGGGAAGAACGGGTGAAGGGTGTACAGGGACTCTCTGTATTACATTTGCAGTATCCATACATGTGCATGTAGAAATATGTAGCAACTGTGCAATATATGCCAACTTTATTTCGGAATAACTGTGCATTTACATATGTAAAGATTAGATTTAGATTTACTTAACATAAAGTTATAAGGATTTAGATATATGTAAACTGGAGCTCTGACACTCAGCTTTCGTAACTTGATGTTACAGCACAAACTCCTCCACTGCTGTCAACTGAGAACTTACGTCCCTTAGTGTCATCTTTTCAATTCTGGGAAAACATTTTTTTCTTTCTTGTGAATTATTGAGGGAATTTTGATTTATCTTAGAATTTAATGTTATTCTCCTTGCATATCAAACTTGGTAGTACAGTGAAAAGAAAATTGCACGTTGGTTAGTTAACTTGTATTCTTTTTGGCTTCAAGTAAGTCCTAAACATGTGTGTGTGTTCTATAGAAATAATAACTTCTCTGATTTTTTGGAATAGGAAGATGTCTTCCTTTTCAAAGCTCTTTAGAGTAAGAAGACCGTCTTACCGCACTCTACCTGTTGCAGCAATAGACGGATCACGAGACTGAAGCTTCTTCATGTTGTCTATTTGGTTTGCAAAGCATTGATCAGAAATAACTTAATTTTTAACTTTACTTTTCAGGAGTGTCCTAAATTTAACTATTCTCCACCTCATAGAAGAACTTACTCTTCTCAAATAATTTACAACCTCACTGGGCACCGCTTGGAAAATTATCTTATATCAACTGCTAATGAGTTTATGCAAAAAAGGTAAAAATATTCTATAATATATTAATTTAGCATATCTTGATTTCAAATTTTAATGACAACTGCCTTCTGAACTTGAGACAATAGATGAAAATTTCTGGAGCACCTAGGTCGTTGAGTCAGTTAAGTGTCTGACTCGGTTTCGGTTCAGGTCGTGATCTTGGGGTCTTGAGATGAAGCCCTGTGTCAGTCTCCCCACTCAGCAGGGAGTCTGCTTCCCTTCCTCTCCCTCTTCCTCTTCCTCTGCTCCTCGCCCCTGTTAATGCTTTCTCTCTCTTTAAAATAAATACATCTTTTTAAAAAAATAGATGAAAATTTCTATTGATTATTTATGTGGTTAAATTCTCTATTTTATCAAAACAGTCTTATGTATGAAAATCTTTTTAAAAAATAATAATCTCCTCAAATAAGACTCATTTTAAGAAATTAAAAAGCACTGGGGTTGTTTTAGGCTGCAAAAATGTATTGTTAAACTTGTACATATCTTTTTCTTCTTGAGGCAAAAATGTTCTTGACTAGATTACACCAGTTTGGAGAGGGTTTTTTTTTGTTGTTGTTGTTGTTTTGTTTTCTCTATTCCACATCCCTAGGATCATGGCCTGAACTGAAGGCAGACACTTAACGGACTGAGCCACCCAGGCATCCCCAGTTTGGAGAGTTTTAAGGCATAGCTTTAGGTGACAATTGGCCTTAGTTCCAATATAAATATCTCAAGTTTAGGGATAAAATGTGTCTATGTATAACAAGGCCACAGGCTCATACCAAAGCCACCCAAATGTTTGCATGGATGTGAGGTTGGTAGGCTTTTATTTGGGATACCGTGGATGGACCTGGAAGTCACTCAGTATGCTAAGTGAAATAAGCCAGACACAGAAAGGCAAACACTGCGTGATCCCACTTGCATGTGGGATCTGAAATAGCCAAACTCATAGAGGCAGAGAGTAGAATGGTGGTTGTCAGGGTCTAGGGGTTGCAAGAAATGGGGAAATGTTGGTCAAGGGCTACAAAGGCTCAGTTATGCAAGATTAGAATAGATTCTGGAGAGCTAATCTATAGCAATGTGACTATACTTAACAATACTTTATTGTATACTTGAAGTTTGCTAAGAGGATGGATCTTAAGAGCTCTCACATGCAAGGCCTGTGTGTGCACACAAAAAGAAAATGTGTGAGCTGATGGATATTTTAATTAGTTTGATTATGATTATTTCACACTATATACATATATCAAGATATCAAGTTGTATACTTGTCAGTTTGTCAGTCAAATAAACCTGGAGGAGGGGCAGTTAGTCATTTTGCAAATAGCTGCTGTTTCCTCCTTTCCTCTATCTCTTCCCTCTTATTTCTCAGTGTGCACAAATGATTAATGCTCACTGTAAAATAATTAGAAACTGCATATAAGCAGAAATAAAAAGGAATTTCTCTCTGTCCAGATAAAACCACTATTGATTGTTTATCCTTACAAAAATTTTCTAGACACAGATACATGTAAATATTTTCAACAGAATGAGGTTTATTATAAACATTTCTAAAACCTGCTTTTTTTTTTTTAAAGGTTTTTATTTATTTATTTGACAGAGATCACAAGTAGGCAGAGAGGTAGGCAGAGAGGCAGGCAGAGAGAGAGGGAGAGGGAAGCAGGCTCCCTGCTGAGCTGAGAGCTTGATGGGGGACTCAACCCCAGGACCCTGAGATCATGACCCGAGCCAAAGGCAGCGGCTTAACCCACTGAGCCACCCAGGCACGCCCTAAAACCTGCTTTTAAAAGAATAAACAGTATACTGTAGTGTTCTTTGCATTTCAGAAATACAGCTCCATAGCATCACATTTAGGATGATAGTCACCAGAGGATTAATCTAGTGTGACTGCACCATGGTTTAGTTAACAAACCTAACTTGGGACATGTTAATTAATCCATTCTTAAAATTACTGTTTGGATTTTTAAATCTACTTTTTATTTTTAAGAGACTATGAACTGATGAGTACCAGCCAATTATAGAGGCACAATTCACCTTCAAATGCCCAGGAAGAGAAAAAGTATAGCACCAGGGGACAAGCTAGGAGGAAAAGTCTGGAAAATCCAAGAAACAGAGCCGTTTGAAAAAAGATGAGAACTGATCTTATATCACTTTAGTGTTAAATTATTTCTTTAGGGACGCCTGGGTGGCTCAGTTCGCTAAGTGGCTGCCTTCGGCTCAGGTCGTGATCCCAGGGTGCTAGGATAGAGTCCTACATCCGGCTCCTGGCTCAGCAGAGAGCTTGCTTCTCCCTTCCACTCTGCCTGCTGCTCTCCCTACTTGTACTCTCCCTCTCTGTTAAATGGATAAATAAAACCTTAAAAAATTCTTTAAAATAAAAAAACCCCACTTCTTTAAAAAGGATTTTTAAGGGCTGAAATATTGTAATTTTTGAGATGGTGTGTGATCCAGTTAAGTTGAAGGAATTGGTTAGATTACATATCACTTATTTTCAGAATGATTACCCCACATTTGCAATTGTTTAAAAGGACTTTTTATTTCTAGTTACAATGTACACTTTAGATTAAAATTATGATAAAAGAAATCAATAAAAATGTGAAATATTTTCCAGGCAGTATTTATTTTATACTTGTAATGTGCTCCTAGTGGAAAGAAAACATCGAGCCCTTGGTTAAACAATTTAGGTCCATTTATGAATATTTTTTCCATTAAAACAAATATAAATTTTGTTATTCTATACAGGTATGGAGGTTGGAGTTTTGGGTTGCCTTTGACTAAAGACCTTCGTTTTGATATAACAGAAGTTCCTGCCAATAGAACACTTGCTAAGGTAAATTATAACCTTTCTTCTGGGATGTCATACAAATGAGAATGTGAACTTGAAATGCCCAAGCATGAGCATGAGGCGAAAACAAAACATGGGTGCAATTAATTTGAGAAGCTGTTTGGCGTAATGCTTTCCCTGCAGCACTAGCCTTCCAATCTTATGTATTTACCCCAGGGAAACATGGATACATAAGCACCAGGGTACATATATAAAAATGTACGTAGTAGTGTTTCTCATATTAGCTGAAAACACAACCACAAATGTCCATATACAGTAGAATAAATGAATTGTTCTGTATTCGTTCTATAGAACTTTCAGCAGTGCAATGAGCTCAGTTCCATACAAGCAGGTGAATATCTCAAAGATTACTATTAAGCAAAAGAAAAAACAAAAAGAAACACTTAACTGTGATTGTATTTACCATAAACTTTAAGAGTAGGCAAAACTCAACTATATTGTTTATGGAGAGTATTGTGATTTTGAGGGACACAGAAAATCCTGGAGAAGATGCTCTGGAGGCTGGCAATTTTTGTTTCTCAACTTGAGTGATGGTTCAGTGTGGGTACTCCTTTTATAATTTTTGATTAAATAGTACATTAATGTTTTATGCTTATTTCTTTAGGTGTATGTCATATATGGTTATCCTTGATTCTCACAGAGCATGGATACTTAACAGAATTTGATGGAGATAAATATCCCTATTGGCTTTCCTTTTTTTCCAACTAGATCATACCTATGCTTTGAAATAAGCTAGAATCCCAGAATCACACATATATGATCTATAGGAATCTTGGAAATTTTAAACTGTCTTCCTCATATATCTCATTTGGTAGTAAGTGACATATACAGACTTGGGGGAAGTGGAGAGACTAACACTTATTTAGTAACTGTGATAAGCCAAGCACTAGTGTCACCTGTTACACAAACTAACCGATTACATCCTCACAACGTTCCTGTGAGAGAGAGATTATGGGGCCTATTTTAACCAATTTTCGTAAGGTCATATAGAAAGTAGACAGTAGAGTTGGAGATTTGAATACCCTTCCCCCACCATTTGTTCCTTTTCTTCCTCTCTCCACACACACAGTAAACATTCTTGCATAAACAAAGAGTTCTAATATTAAATAACTTCTCTCTTGTGATTTTAAATTATCAGCTGGGTTTCTTGAATTGAAATACAACAGTATTTTAAAACCTTTTTTTTTTTTTAACAGAAAAGGTAAAGTAACTCACTTCTGTGTGGTTTATAACTAGGAATGGAAAGTTAGTGTGGGAATTTCCAGGTTATGTCTTGTTGCTAAGGACACAGTGTGTGTGTATGTATTTAAACTTTGTACAGCCTGGCCTAGATGCTGTTTGTTGTTGTTATAATTACTGAGGATATCTTAGCTCTAGTCCCAGAATCCCTATACACTAGCCACAGAGATGGAGATATTAATGATTTCTCCAGTTTATTTCAAGTTTGCCTGTAGAGAAGGTACAGAATAACTAATAACTTACTGCCATCACACAGGGGGAAAAATGTTTTTCCCATTCTCTGCCCACTTCTAAATTGGAGACATAGAGGTGTGTGGTCAACACTCTGGGGAGTGGTTCTAATCTTCCAAGATAAAACAAGTTATTGGGAAATTGGTGCTCTTCTTTTAAATAAAAATTCTGTGGGCTGTCAGATGCAAAGGCAGCCTAATCTCTTTGAACAAAATACTGATCTTGCCTCCTTTTGGAATTTAACAGGTATGGTATGATCCAGAAGGCTATCACTCCCTTCCAGCTTACCTCAACAGCTTGAATAATTTCCTCCTACGAGTTAACATGTCAAAATACGATGCTGCCCGACACGGTAAAGTTACTTATGCAGAAGCTTCTTATATTGCAACTTTTGCCTCTGTCCATATAAAAATGCATGGTAGAGCCTGTTTCCTCCAGGTATTTTATGGTATCTAAATCACAGATCTTTAAAAGGAGTCTGAAAGTAGTAACTACCACCAGATGGAACATTCTGAGTAACCTCCTTAACTTCAGGTTAATTTAGCTTCCTCATTTATTGAGTCAGGATAATAATGCTTAATGTCATCCTTGTTGCTGCTCTCATGTCTAGTAGTTATTACTCATAGGAAAACATTTTATTACTATTTACTTGTATATAGGCTAAGAAATCAAAAATACTTAAATGTTAATAATTCTAAACACGAAGCCAGAACTTTCAAACTAAAAAGTTCTACACATGACCCAAACTGTTACCATTAATTGAGCACTTACCATATGATATGTGCTTTATATGAAATATTACTAATCCTTACAAACAGCCTTTCAGGATGAATATTCTTGGTCTCTGCTATTATTTCTCTAGGGCTTGGAAATGAGATTTGAAGCCAGGTCTGTCTGACTCCTGCCTCTTCATTTTTCCAATACTTCTCTGGACTCATGTCTCCTTCCATTGGATTTCCCAGGAGGCATCCACATAGTTTTCAAAACAGGGTTTGAGATTTGAAAGAGACTGACTTACTTTTTTCAAACTCAAATTACTGTTCATCAAACCATTTCATCTTGTTAAGCCTGCTCAAATTATTTTCCGTACTGATCCTAAAAATTAATAATAGTAAAGATGGAGAAAAATGAGTAACCTATTTGCTGGCCAAGACTGAGTTTCTAGATGAATAAACAGGCCAACAAATAGCCTGCTAAGTAGAAAAATAGACACAACATACCTTTCAGAAATGCCAGCATCTATTTTCTTTCATCTCCTTCCTGTTGGGCAGAATAGTGTGTGCTGGATATTCTGGTGATTGGAGAAGTAAATTATAGAGTCAGATACTCATCCTAGCAAGAGAATCTTTCAGTCTTTATTTTAGAGACAACAGTATTTTTTTCCCAACTGCTTTGGCATTTTCCTAGCGGAGGAACCGTGAACAAAATAAGACTGATAGATGGTCCTTAGATCTAGAGCATCAATAAAGGGCATAGTCAAAAGTGGCAAATTAAATTAAATGCTGACCAAACCTGGATGGGTTTAGTATAACCTGGTTTGAAATACGATTGAACACTTGACTTTTGGTAGGATGTCCTCATCAGAACAAAAGATATTTGTTTCTGTGACAGATAGCGAAAGTGTAAGAGCTGTAGAAATGCTAAGTAGGTGAGAACAAGAGACCAATGCCATTTTTGAAGAGTCAGCTTTTGAAAGCTATGTTCAGGTTTCATGTATTAGTAGTATTCTTTGCCAAGACCAAGGCAATCTGGATCACTCTGGACCCCAGCAGGCTTGTTGTGGTCCCTACCACTGCATTTTTTAAGTTACAGAAGTTGAAGAACTAAGAATTCTGGGATATAAACTATATATTGACCCTAAAAGGAAATTTATATTTTAGGTTTAAAAATAAGGCTTAGTTTGAGTTACATAGCAATTAGTAGTAGTGTGCCATATGTGTATGTGTGTGTGTATGTGTATCTATATTTTTTTTAACTTTTCTTGTGTAGATTCATGAAAGTGGTAGCTTTTCACCCTCTTGGGAAGGAGTTTTATTTTCTTTAAAGAAGAGATCATGTCACCCCCAAAATACTTCTGTTGTTCTGTAATGCATGTATGGGGCCATGGTAATACTGTCTTTAAAAATCAACTCAGTTACTCTGAGTTGACATCTCCCTCCCCCAATGACACTACCTGTTTTAAGGTATGTTTGTTGAATTCTGCATGAATTGGGATTTTGCTTTAGCTGTAAAACTGATTTTCTTTGAAATCTAACTTGCTAGTAAATATCTTTTAATTAGTTTTCTTTTGTGATGTCAATAACTATTATTTTCATGGAGTTCCCTCTAGTGGTTAATTTAACATGAAAATTCTGTTTTCTTCTCAAACAATATAGGTTTGCTTGTTTTCTCTAATAAATGTTCTACCGCTACTCTCTTTTCTAGATATACTGACACATTGTTCCCTCCACCCACATGTTCGTTCTGACCCTTTATTGTGTTAGTAGTAATGGTCAATGGGGAGCATCTCATTTTAGGTTGACAACTTACAGAGACAATCGAAACAGATCATGTATTATTTTGAACATATATTTTATATGGGGGAAATCACTGAAATTTTAAGATTCAGTTTGATTAATAGGTATTCATTGACTGATCACTGTACTCAACATTATGCTGGGTACTGTAGAATCCACAGAGATTTCCATATACATCCTTAACCCTAATGCATTTACTTGAGCTTTCTGCTAAAAATATGTATGAAACAATTGGTTCAGCAGCATTTTTCATAGTGGAGTAAATGCATTTGTAAGGTTTCCTCCAGTGAAATAGAGTAAGTTCTTGATTCTGAAATACCAAGCAGAAATAAAAAAAAAAATGTTTCCCCCCAGCCTATATTATGATTCAGCAATAGGTTTAAGTAGGGCCCCAAGGAAAACTAAATCTCAGTAAAAAAAAGAGACCATTAATTTACACAAAAGATAAGAAAAGTGCATTCTCCTATGATGTGATTAAAGTTATAGGCCACATTGATTGTTGCTGGCTTTTTATTTTGCTTTATTTTTTTTAACATGTAACAGTTGCAGAATTCAACCTCAAAATATGTTACATTCTACTTAGTAAAAATTATAAATTTAAGTTATGCAGAGAATATAACTTTAGAATATTTTCTATTTGGCTGCTGTGAAAGGGTCTTAATATCCCGATATAATAAACATATACTATATGAGCAGTAAGTGAGAAAATTCTTACTTAGCTTAGGACTCTGTAAAAAACAAATGTTTAAGGGATAGCCTCACTGCCATCCTTTACGGTTTTTTTCCAAAATTTCTCAGACTATAAGACTTCGCCTTCCTGGTGTGGTCCATTAGGAAACTGTTGCCAGCCACCTATTTTGACTGTGGCTAACTATGGCTGTCAACATCCTCTGATAAGAGGAGAAAAGAATCTGGCTTCTAACTCAGAAACTATAACTGACTATGGAACATCCCAATAATTTAGGATTCTATTGGATTTAAGTGACTGCTTTTTCAGAGCCAGCTAGTTTTTCTGAATTCTCTTGGACCTTTATGTGTCTCAGTGAAAATCCCTCAGAGATGGCCGAAACCGCCAAGCCTTACCCGGGTAGAGTTCTCGAACAGTAGTTTTCTTGGAATTAGTAAAAGAAGAGGGATCTTCTCAGGCTACAGTGTTTTCCCAGCAAAAGACTAAACAGCAATGGGGTGGTCAGTGTTTTTTAGGAGATCCTCTTAACAATTGGTCTAACTGCCAATATAATAAGTGTTACTGAAATACAAACATGTGATGAGATAGAATAAAATAGAAAACACAAATGTAATAGAGGGGAAATGCTATATAAGAAATGTAAATTCTTGGGGTGCCTGGGTGGCTCAGTGGGTTAAAGCCTCTGCTTTCAGCTCAGGTCATGATCCCAGGGTCCTGGGATTGAGCTCCACATTGGGCTCTGTGCTCAGTGGGGAGCCAGCTTCCTCCTCTCTCTCTACCTGCCTCTCTGCCTACTTGTGATCTCTGTCTGTCAAATAAATAAATAAAATCTTAAAAAAAAAAAAAAGAAATGTAAATTCTTACCCCTTCTCCCAAAATTCCATATACAATGTGAAAACATTTTTTTTTTCTTTTTATGTGAGTGCCACTAATTGTGTGGCATTGATGAGACTGGCTGGGGGGAAATAACTTTCCTTTAAAATTGTATCCCCGGGGTGCCTGGGTGGCTCAGTGGGTTAAGCCTCTGCCTTCGGCTCAGGTCATGATCTCAAGGTCCTGGAATCGAGCCCCACATTGGGCTCTCTGCTCAGCGGGGAGCCCGCTTCCCCCCCCGCCCGCCTTCCTATCTGCCTACTTGTGATCTCTCTGTGTGTGTGTCAAATAAATAAAATCTTAAAAAAAAAAAATGAAAATAAAATAGTATCCCCAAAGTAAAATGAGAACATAAGGAACAAAGTATTATATATCATTCATCCAAACATTGGTATTTCTGAATATGTGCTCATGAAAAACCCGTCTCTCCTTTTAGGCATCATCATGTATAGTCATCCCTATCCAGGAGTGCAAGACCAGGAACAAGCCACGTAAGTAGAAACATCCAGCATGACAACTCCTTGGCATATAGTCAAGCTTCTGTATAAAGTACTATAATTGGAAATCACAGTTGTATGTGAATGAATGTCAATCTAGAAGAGCTGTTCATATAAGTCACTGACTGGGATAAAAGGAAGTTTCTGAAAGTCTGTACAGTGAGGTTGCTGAGTGAGCTTGCTGACTAAAGAGTCAGAATCTGCTGCTTTTATAAGTCAGATGTGTAAGTGCTTCATGATTTCAATTTCTCTGCATGGCGTTTAAGTACTAGTTCTAATCTCAAGAACTGTATATTCCTTGCATATACCCAGTAACTCTTGGAGACCAGGGTTTACTTATTTATTCATCAAATATCCCTGGTCAGTTCAGTGCACTAGAGATATATTTACCCGGGTCAAAGCCGAGTCATGTAGAAGATATTATCTGGCTGCCTTGCAGGAAGACTTATCTGTGTCTGAGCCAAGTCTTATACTGTTTTGTTGATGGTTTTAGTCACGAGTCTTTCTGAAAGGAAGAGAGTTCCAGAAACTTATGTGTGCTTTCCTCTTCCTATTGCTCACTGCAGAATGAGCAGCTTAATCGATATTTTAGTGGCACTCTCCATCCTGATGGGCTACTCTGTCACTACCGCCAGCTTTGTCATCTACGTTGTCAGGGAGCATCAGACCAAAGCCAAGCAGCTGCAGCACATCTCAGGCATCGGTGTGACATGCTACTGGGTAACAAACTTCATTTATGACATGGTGAGTAACTTGTGTCATTGCAAGAAAGACAAGATTGATTTGGGAGAAGACATCAGTTTGAGGGGCACCTGAGTGGCTCAGTCGCTTGAGTGTCCAACCCTTAGAATCAGCTCACATCATGGTTTCAAGGTCATGAGACTGAGCCCCATGTCAGGTTCCACACTCAGAGTGGAGTCTGATTGAGATTCTCTCCCTCTGCCCTCCTCTGAATCATGCTCGCTTGTACTCTCTCTCTCTCTAAAAAAACAAATAAATCTTTTAAAAACAGATGGCATTAGCTTTATTGGCCCTACCTTGTTCAGATTATTACAAGTCAGTAAGTTAAGAAAAAAACATTTGCATCAGTCTTACAGTCATCCAAGAGAGGAAAGCTCCACCTCTCCTTATCTCTATGGTCTGAGACCATCTATATCAGATTCCCCAGGACATTTACTGAAATGCAGATTCCTGCCCCATCCCAGACCTACTAGTTCTGCACCTTGGGAGTGGAGCCAGGATATGCATTTTTTAAAAAAGATCCTTTATTTTTATGCATACTAAAGTTTGAGAGCCACTACTGTGGAGAAGTAGAAGTGAGCAAAATAGCCTTGCCCAATGGTACAAAATAATCATGCTTATAAGAATTTAATCAACTAATAGTAAAAAGTTTGAAGCAGCAGTCCCTGATGAATGACACTATTAGAGAAGAATAGTTGGGACAATAAGGGGTGAATTTCACTGACAGCTCTCTCATTTACATAAAATGGTCCCAAAGTTCAGATGGGTTTCCTTGACTCCCAAGTGTGCCAGTACTGGCGAAAAGCCCAGGAGGTGGTATGCATTTGCCTGGTGATTATGGCAAAATTGTCTGAGTTGCTGTATAGATCATTGGCTTGAAGAACTGGAGAGTAATTAACTGCATATCCACTTTGTTAATGTATCCAGTGAGGTCTGAAATGCATTTGTTGAAGAAGTCAAATCTAAAAAGAACTGTAATGACTCCTCTGGACTTAATAGGAGCTTTAAAGCCAAGAAAGCTTAAAGTACACGATTCTGTGAAGGGCTGCTTACTACTTAGATTCTGTTGTCATGTATCTGGTATTCATTCCAATTGAGGAGCCCCCCCCCAGTTAAATTACCATCTCCTTTATAGTGTACACCTTGCTACAGCCTGCACAGCATTTAATATTTCTGTTTGTCAATAAAACACTGAATTCTTTGTTCATATACGTGTAATTCCAAGAATGTGTGGAACCCGCCACCCTGCTATTTTACACATAGTGTCTCACACTGATAACCAAGCCTTAGAAATCTACCACCGGTCAGCGTTCCAGCATTCAAAATGAAATCAATATTTTGAGGACTGAATCTAATACTAAGCTACCAAGACTGTCTTATCTTTCTCACTGAACCTCTGTCACCAAATGATCCCAAGTCTCAAAGCCTGGAGGCAGGAACACCAGGGACTCCGTGTACATCTATAAAGATGGAGACTGGCTTGACCTTCTATTACAGGAGACAAATTCCAGAGTGAAATCAATGGCAAAATAAGCTGAACATTGCAAGCAACAGGAACATAAATAAAAATTCATTCCTTCACTGATTTCAAGGTCAACTTGTTACAATTTTAACTAGACGGGCTATTGATGTTTTTGGAAAAATATTTGCTGTATATTAAGCCTTGTTTTATATATTCCCATAGGCCTTCTACTTGGTGCCTGTAGCATTTTCAATTGGTGTCATTGCAATTTTCAAGTTACCTGCCTTCTACAGTGGAAATAACCTAGGAGCCGTATCTCTCCTCCTTCTGCTATTTGGGTAAGCTGCAATGAAAGAAGAATGAACAGATGTAATTTACATGTGTAATTTAATTATGTAAAAATGGATGCTTTAGAATGATCAGAAAAATGTGTGTACATGTATGGATTTATGTATTGACAAATCATGAGTAAATACCATTGTAAGTTGTGTACTCGTGTATATTTTGTTTACATTTTTATAGATGTCTAAAACATGCACAATGTTATTTCTATATTAGGGCAATACAGGTAGTACAGGTTAACGTCATCAGTGCAAGTATAGTGGTTCTGTCTGCCCTGAATGCATGAGTAGTACCCATCGACTTCGCAATGTAGCTGATGAAGCATTACTTTGTCTTTAGTTCTTCTTCATCACTGGAAAGGTTGCTGCAAATTTGCTCAAGCAGGACATCCAGCTTCTGGGCATTCCATGTCTGGTTAGCTAACTTAAAATAAGGTCATTATTTTTTCTCAGCTTTAAATTGTAAGATTTATATTGATTAAACTCTTATTTCTGAGAGAACAAACAAACAAACAAACAAACAAAAAAACTTCCCTGCATAGGATGACGACATGTCTAGAAGGAATTAATTTGTAGTTGTGATGGTCTACAGCTACTCAAGTTTCCTGAAAAGAGAAGCTTCTTACTGTCACTTAAGAAATCCAAAAGATTTGTCAAAAAATGTTATAAAAGAGAGATGTAACTATAAGAGATCTAGCAACTTATCCCAAATGTTTATTTTCAAAACCCTATCAAAGTTTTTGTTTTTTGTTAAAGGATAGTGGTGAAGGCATAATTTTAATCCTTAGTATTATAAACATACAGGTATGCCACATTTTCTTGGATGTACTTACTGGCTGGGCTCTTCCATGAAACAGGAATGGCTTTCATCACTTACGTCTGCATCAACCTTTTTTTTGGCATCAATTCCATTGTTTCCCTGTCAGTGGTATACTTTCTTTCCAAGGAAAAGCCTAATGATCCGGTAAGGTCCATTATTAGTCTGTTAAACTTCAATAAAGTATGAAACGTTTCAATATGTTCAAGGTGAAAAGATTTTCTGTATTTCACATTATCTAATACAAAAGAGGAATTTCATTTAACTCTATTAAATTTAGTAGAGGAGAAACTACAGCCTTTGAAAATTCTTTTTAGGCTCCATCTAGGTTTATACCTATGATTGTATTTGCCCAGTGTCAAAACTATTGACATTTGATAGGACGTGAGTGGGGTGATGGAGGTGAAATCAGATATATTATATGACACTGGGAAAATCATGCACCCAATTGGTCAGCTACACTTTTTACTCATTAACAAATTGCTATGGTATGGTAGTAACAAGGACAATGACTTAGTTCTATGACAGTGGGTTAAGATTTTTTTGAACACTTACAGAGAACAAACCTAATTCATCCCCTTTCAGTCATGTATTGAAGTCTATTCCATTGTAAGCATCATTTTCCATTCAGAGCGGACAATTACAATTAGTGAGAAGGGAAGCACTAGCAGTGCTAAGAGATTGAATTGGAAAGAATAGAGAGAAAATGAAATGAACTAAGGAATTGACAAGCACACTCCAGAAGGAAGAAGACAATTCATGAGTTGGAAGTGGTTGGCCCAAGTGTGAATAACGTGAAAATGAGCCATTTTTTCCTTACTGAGATAGGCTGTCTCTCTTTTCTCACTTCATTTTAGTCCTTCTTCACGTACAAATTACCTAAGGTTCTAAAACTTAACCTTACCAAATGCCTCCTTTACTTAGGCTTGACCAGTACCTTGTGTCAGACCCCCAACAACTTGGTATTTCTGCATTCCTAGGATGTAAGGCAGGGCTAGAAGTGATTCAGCCTCCAGGATTTGGCCTGATCATAGCCTGATGGCCTGATCATCTCAAGAAAAAGATAATCCTTTTCTGCTTGTATTTTAGTTGTAAATCTCTTCTGTTTGTTTAGAGTAAATACTTACATGTAAATTCAACATACGTGTGAAATATTTGCCAATTTAGATGAATTTCTCAAGTTTTACTATTTGTACACATCCAGTTTTGCATTTCTGTCAATTTGTTAGAAGTCTAACACTTTTTTTTCCTCCCTCTCATTTCAGACTTTAGAACTTATTTCTGAAACCCTGAAGCGCATTTTCCTAATTTTTCCACAATTCTGCTTTGGCTACGGTTTGATTGAACTTTCTCAACAACAGTCAGTCCTAGACTTCTTAAAAGCATATGGAGTGGAATACCCAAGTGAAACCTTTGAGATGGATAAATTAGGTGCAATGTTTGTGGCTTTGGTTTCTCAGGGCACCATGTTCTTTTTCTTGCGGCTCTTAATCAATGAATGGCTAATAAAGAAACTCAGGTAAATAAAATGAAAATACTGTGTTTGACCTCCATGATAAAACTCAATTCAGAATATTTCAGAAGTGGTCCATAGTCATCTTTCCATTAGTAAAATGGAAATGTGGTTAAAAAAAAAAAAACTTAAAAAAACTGTCAAGGAATTCACCATTTCATTTAATAAATAGTTACCAGACCTTACTATATGTCTGCAAGTATTGTTGTAGAGTGAGAGAATAATATTAAAGAAACTCAACTGTTAGCCTTAAGGAGATTAGCTTTAAGATTCAGTGGTGAAAAAAAAAATTAAAAAAAAAAAGATTCAGTGGTGAAAAGAAAATACATACGTAAACAAAAGATGTAGTGTTTGAGTTGTTTAAAAGGAAGGATAGAAGGTAGAAATGAGAAGAGTACTGAGTGAGTAGCATATTAGCAGTGGGTTTCGGAGAAGATTGGGTAAAGAGAAAAACAGAATCATAAATAAAAAAAAAAAAAGAAATATATATACCATTGACCCAGCTACTCCATTTCTAGGATTCTTTTCCTACAAATATGCTCACACACATGCAGAATTATGTATGTATAAAATCATCCATCATAGCAGCCATTCTTAATAGCAAAAGAATGAAAACAAACTAAATGTCCTCCATGTAAGGATTGGTCTGAGAAATTATATGTTTTTTTTTCATACGTGAAACACTGTGCAGTCATCAGACTGATACAGTTCTGTATGTAATATTTGGGTCACTGCTGATATTATTAAGTGAAAAACCTAGTTTCAGAACTTTGTGAATTGTTTATTACCACTTGGGTTAGAAAAGAACTATAAGTTATACGTACATATGCACTGACCCTCTCTAATTATGGGTGCCTTGCTGAGGAGAACTGTACAGGAAAACTTACTTCTCACTATATATTCTTCAATACCTTTTTAATGCATTGATGTGCATGTATCATGAATGGAAAAATAAAACTTGTTAAAAATAAAAGAAGGACAAGAGCAAAGATCAAGCAAAAAAGTCTTGTCTTGTATTTGAGAAATGAGTAATACAGTGTGATTAGAACATAGAATAAATGTAATGAAATAGTAGGAACTTAAGCATGTGGCCAGAAGACTATGTAATCTATTAGATACTCGGCTAAAGAGATGATTTGGACTTTGTTCAACAAACAAATAGTTGTCCAATAAAGGTTTTGACCAGAAAGCAACCTGATCAAATGGTGGTTTAGGAGATGTGATTCTGTGGATGTCCTGCAGATTAGAATGGAAGAGTCTGAGATATTGGAGCAGTTTGAGATTCCTGAAGAATTTAGGTGAGAAAGAGTGAAAGCCTCTGATGGTAATAGAAATAGACAGAACATGATTGATGACTGGGTGTTAGAGGCATTTCCAGTGTTAGGAGACTGACACGAGTGGATTTTAAAATGGGGAAGATTCAAAGAAAACATCACAGTTGGAATCTCTGGGGATATCATTAAAAGAAGCAGGTACATTGGGAGGAAGATCTGATTGATTTGTTGGGTTTTTAAATTTTGTTTGATTTGGTTTGCTTCAGTATATGTTGGGCAAGATGTTGATGTGAGTTTGAGACTTAATTAGTTTTCAGGGCCGATAACCTTAACTAGATCCTAGGTAAGACTTTCACAGGAAACAGAACATAGAGGAACATTCATGTCACTGATGATAAAAGAAGAAATAAAAAGGATTTTCTTTTAAGAAGGTGATAATTGATAATGGACTTGTAAGTGTTGGGTCTTATTAATGACTCTGGTTCTCTCTTTTAGGAGGTAACTTTCAAACCCAAACTGATCCCCTTGTTACTAAAATTAGATTCTGAATTGTAACAGTGGATCTGAAAGCATTTAAGGCATGGAAAGCAGAAGCTGTTTTCCGAATACCATATTGGATATGGTGAATGGCATCCATGCTAATTTTAACTTACTTAAGTAGCATAATGCATAACAAATTTAAAACAAACCTAGTGTGTGATTGCACACTTTTAGTGAAGCGAGAACCCATTAAATATGTGAGAAATGAGTGATGCCGTTCAGAATCACTGATGCAGAATCACTGGGTCCATTTTTTAGACTCTTCTTTAGAAAATTTAATTCTTCACCCGTAATGGAGACAATAGATGAAGATGAAGATGTGCGGGCTGAGAGATTCCGAGTAGAGAATGGTGCAGGTGACTTTGACCTGGTCCAGCTCCATCGTCTCACAAAGACCTACCAGCTTATCCACAAAAAGATCATAGCTGTAAACAACATCAGCATCGGGATACCCGCTGGGGAGGTGAGAAGCACTGCTTCGTTCTGAACGGTCCTTTATATTGGCATATTAAGTGACAAAAATCTTCTTTTCTGGAAATTATTTTTTTCTGGAAATATGGAAGTTACCCCCTGAGTATTTTGATGGATTCTGTATATAAAATTTACACACATCCATGTGTTACTTACCCTCTAAATCTTCCCCCTTTACAGAAAGGAGTCACCACACCCCAAGTCCTAAGCCCCATCCCAAGCTGCTGTCCTCCCTGGGGTGGGTTTCCAGTCACGATCCCTGTGTGGGGTGCTGTCTTCAACTTGTAGTTTTCAGCCATTTGTGAAAAACAGCATTAAGAGACCAGTGTCCAGAAGCAAGGTCCTAGAACTGCATCCATATTTATTCTTGCTGTTTTCTTTTTTTAATATTTTACTTATTTATTTGACAGAGATCACAAGTAGGCAGAGAGGCAGTCAGAGAGAGGAGGAAGCAGGCTCCCCGCAGAGCAGAGAGCCCAATGCGGGGCTCGATCCCAGGACCCTGGGATCATGACCCGAGCTGAAGGCAGAGGCTTTAACCCACTGAGCCACCCAGGCACCCTATTTTTGCTGTTTTTATAGAGAAAATATTGGGGCACCTGTGTGGCTCAGTTGGTTAAGCATCGGACTCTTGATTTTGGCTCAGATCATGATCTCAGGGTCACGGGATTGAGTCCCACATGAGACTCAACGTCAGTGTGGAGTCTGCTTGAGATTCTCTCTCCCCCTCTCCCTCTGCCCCTCCCCTCTTGTTCATTCTCTTATAAATAACTAAATATTTAAAGGCCAAAAAAAAAAAAAAAAAGAAAGAAATACTAAGGCAGCTTTGAAAGGAGAAAGAGAATGTGAGCATTTCCCTTAGTTTTTGGGGCAGAGCTGCAAACCAAATGCATCAAATCTATTCAACAGCATAAAATTATTCCTTCAGTGGCTTATTCAGTAAAGTTGTGATTTTGTGTGAATAATGTGAAATCTATAAATATAATTACTTTGTCAAGTTAGCATATCTTACTTGTGGGATGTTTTGTCATGTCACCCAGATAATATAATATAAGATAATGTGTAAAATAAGTTGTAAGTATATATACAAACGTTCAGATGGTTAAAGGAAAAAAGATATTTAAGTAACCATTTGTTTTAAAAGAGAAAAAGTTTTATCAAATACCAACAGAACACTACAATATCCATGAATAAATCCAATGATGTATTTTTCTTTGTAATTTATTTCACCCAGGGAGAAAGAGGAAAGGATATAATAACAACATGTCTCTGGTTTGGATTAGGATTTATATATGTTTTTTTCTTTTCTCTCCCAAACTAGTGCTTTGGCCTTCTTGGGGTGAATGGAGCAGGAAAGACAACTATCTTCAAGATGCTGACAGGAGACATAATTCCTTCAAGTGGAAATATTCTGATAAGAAATAAAACTGGGTATGAAAAACCATGGCTTCAACTTACTGAGCACAACATAATGACATGAAAAAAATAATTAAATGAACTCTTTGTTATTTTTGTAGTCTCATTATTAAATCCTTAGGGGAAAAATAGCTATTTTAGGAGGTGGGAATTTATAAATCTTAAGTGTGATATGGTCGTGGGATATTTTACCTTTTTTTATTAGAATCACCAATCCCCGTGACCAAAAAAGAGATGCCTTCCCCATATTTGGGGACAAGCAGGGACATGCCTTTTGAAACTCTCTGTGTCTTGTCTTCTCTCAACTCAGATCCCTGGGTCATGTTGACTCACACAGCTCCCTCGTTGGATACTGCCCTCAGGAGGATGCCTTAGACGACCTGGTATCTGTGGAAGAACACCTGTATTTCTATGCCAGGATACACGGAATTCCAGAAAAAGATATTAAAGAAGTGAGTAGAAGTTTGAAAACTAGTTCCTTTGAAAACCATTACTGTTTTCATTCCCCACCCCCCACTCTCACAACTGAGTGAGACCTGGAAAACTGTGGCATTTTCTTGCTGTCAGGGACCACTGAGGCAGTCTTCCCTTAATTGTGAATATCAGACAAGACGCCTGCAAACCCAGTTGCAGAAGCTCCTGACCTGTATTTGCTCAGAACTATCCAGTGAAGGATCACACTTGCCAGAAGCTCAGGGCTGAGCCATGGTTGGTGATGTCTGCAAACCCTCCTGTGTTTAGATAAGTTCTGAAACGGGATTCCCCAAAAACTGCCCACGTAAAAGCGAATAGCTTCCATTTTGATTTTTTTAAATGTGATTTTGTACTTCAGTGCCATCATTTGCCTTTTTACTGGAATGGCTGACTCTTGGGACAGTTTAATCTATTTCTGCCACCCTGAGGACCTGTTGAAGTCCTCCTAGGATTCCATTCTTTGCCAGAGCTGTTTAGCTACAGAAATAGCCTCACGAGCCCATGACTCCTCAGTTAACGTGCTGCAGTTTTGATACTGGGTCAGTTTTAAATAGACATAAAGTCTTTGTGACAATTTGCCCCCTCTGTAAGAAGAAAGATGAAACAAAGAGGACAATCCATGAGAAACCTGGTTTGTGAAGGGTAGAATTCTGTTTCAGCTCTTTTAAGTTGTATATAGAAATCCTGCAGAAAGTCCAGTCCAATTGTAAATACACAACACACATTTGGGTGGGGGGGAAATCCCATTTAAAAATGAGCCTCCACAGAATTGTTTTTATCTCTTTAAGACATTATTAATTTTCAGGTGGACCTTTAAAAGTAAAAATAAAATAAGTTGGGTTTAAATGTTTGAATTGTTTTTAATATATATTTCTTCATTAGAGAACTTTCTTTCCCAATTATCTTTTTTCCCTGTAGTGCTGTTAGGGTTTTGGCAGCAGAAGGTCAACAACCTAACTCCTGTTTTCCTCCCACAGACTGTTCATAAACTCCTGAGGAGACTTCACCTGATGCCCTACAAGGACAGAGCTACCTCTTTGTGCAGTTACGGCACAAAAAGAAAATTATCCACCGCACTGGCCTTGATAGGGAAACCTTCCATTCTCCTGCTGGTAAGAGGATCATTGTGGAAAAGGGGACTGCATCATTAGACCCACATACCCAATAGTGTGTGTAACATTTTATTGTCATTGTTGCCATAAATCTTTACTGAGGTCTCCCTTTGTGCTGGTTATTTTGCAAAACATCTTACATATACGACCTCATTAAGGGAATTTATTGTTTTTAATGATTTTATTTATTTCTTATGTCAGAGAGATAGAGAGAGAGAGAGTGTGCACAAGCCGGGGGGGGGGGGGGGCAGCGGGCAGAGGGAGAAGCAGGCTCCCCACTGAGCAGGGAGCCCGATACAGGACTCGATCCCAGGACCCTGGGACCATGACTTGAGGTGAAGGCAGACGCTTAACCGACTGAGCCACCCAGGTGCCCTTATTAAGGGAATCTATATCAGCAAAGAGCTATGGCTACTCCATTTCAGAAGAAACACTTGTTATGGGAACAGGAAGTAGCCAGAACAAATTCAGGATATTCTAATGAGTGTCGTTATGGAATACAGAACAGTTTGATTACCCATTATTGAAGAAATCTGTTGTTAGTCACTCATCAGGTGAACCAACATATTTTCCAACTTCTCCTAAAACGGAAAGACAGAGTTTAGGGCAATGTGTTGTGCTAAAATTTCATTTCCCTGTTACTTAAAAATATGCGTTACCTAGTTTGGGATTGACAATATGCCTTTGTAATTTATTTGAATTCTTAGATGCAAGAAATGCATTCCACATTTATATTTTGGTTAAGAGTTGGAAAATTTAATTCATCACCTGGAATACAAATTACCCATAGAGGCGATCAATAGGGCGTCCTGCTCTTCAGGCCAGATGCTGGGAAGGGGCCTATTTCTGAGAAAAGAACCCGCGCTGATTTTGGAAGATGCACTTCATTTAAGGAACTCTGAACTTCAGGAGAGTTTTGACTGTATGCAATACAAATTCAATTATAAATCACCACATTATTTCAGGGATTAAGTCCTACAGAGGACCCCATCATTTAAACCGCCCAGCTAAGTGATGCACAACCTATCTTTCCGTAGTACCAGAAGCTTATAATGCATTACATCCCTGCCCATGAATGCTTATGGTGGAATTTTATTGTCTTAAGTGTCCCTTAACTTGAACAAAACAATCCTTAGGCACTTCTGTGAAAGAATAGATGTAAAGTATTTAAAATATTTAAAATTGCTAGGCAAATGTTACGTATTAATGAGCTGAACTGAAATACAGGCTATGAAAGAAAGCTGTCATATTTTCTGTCATATGCATTTACCCTGTATGCTCTTATCTTCAAGAATAGGAGCAGTGACAGGATATCCTTTCCTGTTTCCCCAAATCAACACTCATTCCTTTAGCCTCTTACTATAAAGACAAGCCTCAGATAATCCTGCGTACATACTCTCCACTGAGAAAACAGACCTCTTAATTATGACCTAATCTTGTCCTCTGATTTGTTAATTTAATCATCTCTTACAATCTATTATTGCTTGTTTAGCAATCGTTCGTCATCTATTTTGAATTTTGTGTCTGAACAATTTTCCAAAACATCATTTATCTTCAAATATAATTTGCATTTTCTACGTGGAAATTTCTGCAAATATTATTTTTATTCCTCCGAAGAGGATTCAATTCCAATTGATAACATAGAATTTAAAATATACCTCCAAATAATACATTATATGTTGATAAAAATAAAAAATTAAGTAAAATATTTTTTAAAAGTTCAAAAAGAAATAAAATAAGATACACCTCAAATATCCTAACTGAAAAATCAAATTGTGTTCTGTGAGCAGCGTGTGCTCTGTTATCACGCAAAGCCACAATTCTGCTCTCAGGAGCAAGGTAGCGATCTTGTTGATGTACCTTCAGATATATCTGTGAAATGTAGTATTAAATGCAGAAACCCCACTTTGTCAGTAATTGATGCAGATTTTTTTCCCAAAGAAATACGAGACAAGTGTAAAGTAACAGGGTGTCAACTTCACTGAGACACTTTTTTAAAACAGATTGACAGTTCTAAATGATTAATTTTGAACTTTTTGACAGCAGCAGAAAGAAGCCTATTAAGTATAAAACAAGTTTGTCACAGGACTTCACAAAATGATTTCTGTTCTAGGCAAGTGAGACGCAGTGATTCATGTAAAGAACCTCATCAAAAATTAATTAATTTGATAAATTTTTCTTGTAACTTTCTATTAAGGACGAGCCAAGCTCTGGGATGGATCCTAAGTCAAAACGGCATCTCTGGAAGATCATTTCAGAAGAAGTGCAGAATAAGTGTTCTGTCATCCTCACATCTCACAGGTAAACTGAGGGTGGGAACCCGAGGGCCAGTGACAGGAATCTAGGAGGAGAGATGGGAAGAGATAATCCTGTAGAGCGTGCATGGGTAACGAAGCCACAGTTGGGTTAAAGTAATTTATGTTGTCGTCATGGGAGCAACTCAGGCAGGTTTCAGGTGAGAATCCAGCTCCTGTGGTAGGGGGGATAGGGCCTAAGCGATCTGTGTACAAACAGTTTCTCTTAGGGTGCCTGGTGGCTCAGTCTGGTGACCATTCCATTCTTGGTTTGGGCTCTGGTTACAATCTCATGGGTCTTGAGATCAAGCCCCTCCTCAGCAGAGTCAGAGTCTGCTTGAGGATTCTCTTAGTCTGCTCTTCCCGTCACATGTGTGCGCCCCTGCAGGCACGCATGCACACTCTCTCTCTAAAACAAATGAATAAATCTTTAAAAAGAAATTTAAAAATAAAAAGTAAAAACAATTTTCTCTTAAGAGGAACTTAAACTATTACTCCCTGTTGCATAAAGTTCATCATCCTCAGCCTTAGTATGGAAGGCCTTTTATTGTCTGGACTCCTCTAAATTTCCCATCTTTTTCCTGTGATACCCCACCCCCCCATTCAGTCAATCTAAATGACTTAGTGGTTCCACAGACACTTACTACCCTTCCCTATCACCACACCCTGTCCCTGCCTAGCTTTCTACCTGAAATGTTTTTTTGTTTTGTTTGTTCATTTGTTTGTTTGTTTGTTTCCTGAAATGGTTATTTGACAAAATCTGAGTTCTGATCTCCCAGACCTCCTCCATGGATCCTTCCAATCGATTCAGTAAAAAAGCTACTGAAGCATTTTATCTGTGTCTTTCTTATAAGGTTAGCCTTGTATTAAAGTCATCCTTTCACTTCAATTATCATATAATAGAAAAAGTTCTAGATTTTTTTTATAATTAAGAGTCACATTCATATCCTAGCTTTGCCCAGCACACTATATGTTCTGAAGCCAATCTTTTAATTTCCATTCATTTTTGTATGAAGTGGAGTGGATTTGTACCAGTTGTCATAGTTCTTGAAATGAGGGATTATATAATCAAGTACAGGTTAACTAGTTATAAATAAGAAAGCATAAAAGCCAACTGAATATGGAGTATGAAGTGTCATGAAAAAAAGCTCAGGATTATTTTGGAATCATTTCTCAGGGAATGTAGGTCTTGAGCCTAAGCTTGAAAGAGGTTGAAAGAAATACCGTGTTTGATGAGAGGGCCTTCCAGGTGAGCGAGATGGCTTCAAGCTGGAGAATAAAGAGTAATAAACCCTAGGTGAAGACATTTAATTTATATTTTAAAATGTATTTTTTGTGTCCTTCAAGGGAAAGGACATTTTAAGGAACTAAAATAGTACTTCTGAGGTGCCGTAATGAAACATTTGAACTTACGCTTACGAGCACTTTTCTGTGCCCGGCATTCTGATGCGGTTCTGTCTTTCAGCATGGAAGAATGTGAAGCTCTCTGCACCAGGTTGGCCATTATGGTGAATGGAAGGTTCCAGTGTATTGGGTCTTTGCAGCATATAAAGAGCCGGTGAGAGGCGCCTGGGCAGCTCGGTCTGTTAAGCTTCTGAGTCTTGGTTTCAGCTCTGGTTGTGATCTCAGGGTCCCGAGACGGAGCCCCACACTGGGCTCTGCACTCAGCGGGGCATCTGGTGGAGTGGCTTTCTCCCTCTCCCTCTGCCCCTTCCCACAGTGCTTGCTCTCTCTCTTGCTCTAAAATAAACAATTTAAGTCTTAAAAAAAAAAAAAAAGCAAGTGAAGAACTATTGTGTTGTTTGTTGAACATACAGTGTTGGGAAGTCACTCTACCAGTACTGTACTAACCTTTGAGGATTGCTTCACAGCTTGTCTGTGACGAGAAACAAAATGGGAAGAAAAAGTTGATCTCCAACTCACCTGAAAGTTAAATTATCTTACTAAAAGGTCTTAAAAAAAAACAAAAACAAATTACAACACAAATACTCTCAGAAAGTAGTTTTCTAAGAATTTACTTGATAACAAGTTAGACCTTGACAAGTACAGACAGGCATAGATTTTTATCTTGCGTGTTCATGTACCATGTGCACAGGGTTTTAGTAAGCTGTTTAACATTTTTACTGCATTCAGAACCTTTTAATCAATAATACTTTGGGGAAATGTATACAAATATCATATTACCAACTTAAAATTAAATTAGTATTTTTATATTTGCCATAGTACATATGGACTTACATGTGTCCATGTTAATTTCCAAACTTCAGGGTGTTACTTTACACCTTTATCTGTACAACTCGGCTTCTTATGAAATAGTATTAGCCAAGATAAGTAAGAAAAAAGGATGAAAGAGACATTATACGTTGTTCTCACAGAGTCTGCTGTGACTTGTTTACAAATTCTTTACTTGGGCAAACAGTTAGCTAACATAATAAATCATCATTCATTTTTAAAACCCCATTGACTTTAATCTTCACTTTGGACACCAAATCTCCAATGACTTGCCTTTTTAAGACCTTGTTAGTTTTAAATTAGAAAGTATTTAACCCCAGATACTGACATCAGATGCCAGTTCATTGATGTCAATGAAAGCCAAGTTTTTATGTTTTCTTTCTAATGCAGCTTTTGTCCAAGGAGTGTGACTTTGTATAGTGGTAGAACTAAATAAAAAATCAAGGCAGTGCACTATTTCCAGTTGCAACACACCTTGAACTTTAACGGCAAAATGGCAGTCTTTATTTAAGAAAGGGGCTATAATGGTCAGCTTGGGTCCTGTTTCATTACCTAGAATTCCAGGGGAGTTATTTCAACAAAATGTAACTCATACCACATTTTGCACTTTTTCTTTCTAGGTTTGGACGAGGATTTACTGTCAAGGTTCACTTGAAGAATACCAAAGTGAGCATGGAGGCCCTCACAAGGTTTATGCAACTGCACTTTCCAAAAACATACTTAAAAGTAAGTAGGAAATTGTCCTGCCTTTAGGTCTTGATTGGTTTTGATAGTCATAATCTAATATGGATACTTGGCTATTTTCAAGTTGAGTGTAGCTTTATTATTAATTGTAACATATTTATTAGTTCAAGATATGTAAGATATTCTGAAACACAGTATGAACAAATAGAATCTTTAAGTTAATTATATAATTTTATAGCTATTTAAAAATAATGAACTCCTGGGGTACCTGGCTGGCTCTGTCTGTAGAATGTGTGACTCGATCT
Organism: Lontra canadensis; assembly: GCF_010015895.1. Lineage (NCBI taxonomy): Eukaryota > Metazoa > Chordata > Mammalia > Carnivora > Mustelidae > Lontra > Lontra canadensis. The sequence goes on from NW_022631012.1 coordinate 864,750, forward strand.
CAGGGTTTGTGAGTTCAAGCCCCACGTTGAGTGTAGAGCTTACATTAAAATACATATATACATACATATGTACCTACATAACATATATACATAAATGAAATGTAGTCCTTTTATATATCTTTATTTCTTCCTCACAAAGACTTTATGACCGCACTATTATTTTTAGAGTTGTATATATAACTAGTTTATGGATTATATATGTTAAGGAACTGAGGGATGACAGATATTATATGATCAAGGACATTTCTTATTTAAAAAAAATGTAAAATTCCAGAATGTCATAGCTAGAGAATATTATATTCTTGTTCCTCTCATTTGGAACACAAGCCCACAATGGTTTGAACAGAACTCCTTGGAAATCAAGTTCTTCATTCCCACACTAGCTGAAATGTTCACTTAATTTCATCATATATTCATAGGATGGACAGGCACAGATATGTGTATATATCTCACATAGCACATACTTAAATGCATGGGACAAAAAAAGCTGTCTTTATAATATCTTTCATGTACAGATAGTTTGTACAAGATGATTATAGCAAGTGAATATTTTCAAAAGAAATCAGGTGTGGGAGCACCTGGGAGCTCAGTCGGTTAAGTGTGAGACTTTGGCTCAGGTCATGATCTCAGGGTCCTGGGGTCTAGCCCCATGTTGGGCTCCTGTTCAGCAGGGAGCCTGCTTCTTCCTCTGCCCCCCCCACTTGTGTTTTCTCTCTTTCTCAAATAAATAAGTAAAATATTTAATAAAATAAAATAAAAATAAAAGACATCAGGTGAGGAATGGTGGAAAGAAATTTAAAGGCTTGGGCAGCGATCCAGCTCTGCCTGTGTGTTTTCCAGCAAGACATTTAAAGTCTCTGAACTTCCTCTTTCTCCTTTGTGAAACAGGAATAATAACATCTACCTCACAAGATTAGTGTGAGGAACGGATGATAAAATGCTCACAAAGCTACTTCGTAAACTACAAGACACCTTATTAATGTGCCATGATTGTAGAGAGCAAAAGAGAGTGCATATTTTAAAACCATTCTTTTACCTCTATGGAATACCTTTGCCTCGACCTCCCAAACCTCGTCTAACTTCTCCAGGAAATAATAGCTTTTATGATTCTTATCAAAGTCCATTTTCTACCATATAAATTAAAATTAAATTTAAAAATTAAAAGATACTTCGCCTTACACAAATCACAGTAGTGCTTTTTCTTTTGGTTAGTTCCCAGGTCGAAACCAGTGTTTGCTCACTGAGTGATGAGATTCCATTCACCTCCGTGTGTTCTGGGACCAGGGCTACACAAAGCAAATGCAGTGATCATAAAAGTCTCATGTCTCTCTTGACAGACCATGCTCTGCAAGTGGGTGGAGGTTTCTAGTAGATCTCTAGAAGAGAAGTAGCAAGAGCAGCAGTTGGGGATCAAATAAGTAAGAAAGTCCGAATGTGGTGACAGGTGTGATGCACCCACGGGTCAGTAAGAGGGGTTAGGCAGAGAGCAAAGGAGTGAGAAAAGGAGAGGTTTCCAGCCACAGAAGTCTTGAATACCAGGTGAAATTCACGGTCTTGATCTGACCCATATAGGTTGCAGTGGTAGATGCTGGAGTAAGGACATATCTCGATCAAAGAGTGCCCCAGAAAGATTATCCTAGCTGCTGTGTGCCAGAACGTGTGACGGTACGCAGGCTCTAGGCCACGGAGGACGCTGTGGCAGTTGCTCAGATACGGAGGGGTGAGAATGGGATTAACACTGATGGTGCAAATAGAGAGGAATGGTTTAAATGTGAGACTTGTTTTAGAGGAAAAGCAAATGGGATATGGTAACTGAGTAAATATGTAGAAAAGCAGGATGTTAAATATGCTCCAAGGAAGCAAGAATAGGTTACTAAGTAGATGGTGATACTATGGTCTAAATAAAGACATTGGGAAGAATTTGAGGGTGAGTTAAGAAAGAATGTGGTATTATATTTTAGAGATTTTATTCATTAGAGAGAGAGAGAGCTGGCACAAGTGGGCATGAGCAGGTGGGGGAAGGGGCAGAGGGAGAAGGAGAACAGACTCCCCACTGACCAGGCAGTCCAGTGTGGGGCTCCATCCCAGCACCCTGAAATCATGACCTGAGCCAGAACCAGACAGTTAAATGACTGAGCCACCCAAGCACCCTCAATGTGGTGTATTTTAATGAGACTTTTCCTACACAGTGCTTTTGAAATCTAGCTTTTTAGCCAGTATAAATTGAACAGTTAATCCCTAGCATTTTAGAAAGTTCTCCATTAAAAAAAAAAAAAAAATTTTTTTTCTAAATGTGATCTCTGAAAAAAACCTTATGTGAGCTGAGCATAATCGGACATCTAAAATACCATTTTACAATATTTTTCCTAGGCAAGACTATAAGGTCTTTATAAGTGCATAGGAATATAGAACACTTTGGAATTGTCACTAGGTTTTTAATTTTTTTTCTTCTTGACATTTGTAAAACTTTTCATCTAGTCTTTGCAGGTTGTTAGTTGCAAAACATAGCCATCTTTTACACTGTCTCATCACTGTCAGTGGAATGAATTTCAGTGTTAGCTCTTGGTCAAGTTATGTGTGGTCACCTCAGTATTATCAGACATTGCAGAATAAATGTTTCCCTTTTGTCCCCACAGGATCAGCACCTCAGCATGCTAGAGTATCATGTGCCAGTCACGGCAGGAGGAGTAGCAAACATTTTTGATCTGCTGGAAACCAACAAGGCTGCTTTAAATATCACAAATTTCTTAGTGAGTCAGACTACCCTGGAAGAGGTGAGTGGGATACCATGATCCGTACGCATAATGTCATTTATTAATTATTACACATTGTGGTTATTTCTTTTTAATAACATTCATTTTGTTTGTAATTGAAACAGTATCTAAACTTGCACCTGAAAAACTTACCTTAATTTATTTTTAACTGCATTTTGGGATGTTCAAAAAAAGTGTGAAAAGCATTAACTATTTTTTAATGGAGAAAAGAAGATTTTTCCCTTCTACAAGACATTTATATCGATTAGGTTATATGAACATGTAAAGCAACAAACCTGTAAAACAAATAGATATGAACACTTTCCTCACTTTCTCCTTGTTAAATTTCTTTTCTGCCCCCACCCCTTGGTAGGTTTCTTAAATATTGTTGATTGGCTTCCTGGGTTAGCATAGGTGGGGGTTTCTAGAGGGAGTTCAGTGCCAGACCTGTAGATCTGCTAGATTCAGGCAACCCAAGTGGTAAATGCAGAATTTTCTTGTTTCACTCACATCATCTGTCTTAATTACTTTGTACTCAATAACTAGAGGCTTTACAGGTCGTCTTTCATCATCTTCACAGTGTGTTAATTTTGTACAGCTCAACCAACCTGGTATATAGAACATTTAATAGCATCTATCGTCATGACGGGTCTAAACATTAGGCCTCAGGGACCTCTAAGAGCTGCATTTTATGGACAATTTTTTATGGGGGATTTGGGCAATTTTGGCTTTACTGACCCAGAAAATTTAGCCTTTGACTTATAATCAACTACTGGGACCATGTCTGACACAAAGTAGACTCTCAGTTTCTAGAGCAATCTATGATAGACTTGGTGATTTTAAACCAAGTAATAAAGTTCTGTCTGTTAAATAATTGGCTTACTGAGCATAATGTGGGCTCTCTATACAAATTTTATTTTAGTGCATTAACTCTTGAAACTAGTGAAATTTCTCTCAATGTTATCATATAAACATTTGATAATGGCTTGGCTTGGGCTCCTGGATTATACTTGATAAAGAGATTAATGTAAATCTTACAAATACAGATATGTGGTTATAGATATTTAATTATAGCTTTAGATTTATATTATGCTTATAATTGTAGATACAGGTTTTATTTTCAAACCCCAGTTAAATTTTTTTTTAAAGATTTTATTCATTTATTTGACACAGAGAGAGCACAAGTAGGCAGAGAGGCAGGCAGAGAGAGGGGGAAGTAGGCTCCCTGCTGAGCAGAGAGCCAGATGCGGAGCTTGATCCCAGAACCCTGAGATCACGACCTGAGTTGAAGGCAGAGGGTTAACCCAGTGAGCCAACCCGGTGCCCCAATTTTTTTAAGGCTTTTTTTATTTAATTTTGAGAGGGAGAAAGCATGAGAAGGGGGAAGGGCAGAAGGGGGAGGGACAAGCAGACTCTGCACCAAGCACAGAGTCCGATATGAGACTTGACCCCAAGACCCTGAGATCACAACCTGAGCTGAAATCAAGAGTGGGACATTTAACCAACTGACCCATCCAGGAAGCACCTCCCACCCCGGTTAAATTTAAATATCTGAAAGAATACTGGTGAGAATATATATTTCTGTATGGACATATGCCTATAATATCTAGTTTTCTTCTTTTTTTTTCTCTTTCACTGTGTGTGTATGTGTGTGTGTGTGTGTGTGTGTATGGTATGTGAGAATTAACCTTATTTCTTCCTTTGGCTTACCAAGCACTAATGACTTTATTTTCCTTGGAAAAATTCAGGTTTTCATCAACTTTGCCAAAGACCAAAAGTCCTATGAGACTGCTGACACCAGTAGCCAAGGTTCCACCATAAGTGTTGACTCACAGGATGACCAGCTGGAGTCGTAGTACAGCCAACAGAGTCAAGCTCAGCAAATGGACAGTGGCTTCATTGTAAGGAAGAACCACAGAAGATACTGCTTCCTCAAACTATATTACTTTTAAAGTATTACCCTGTATGGAAGGTACAGTTGTGTAAGACTAACAAGTATCTAACTGTAAGTGGAGAGTTCTTTCCCCAAAGCCAGTGAATGTTGTTGCTACTGAAATGAATTTTGGTAAACTCAGTACTCTGGGGAGTGAGCACATGTTGGTGGTTACAAGGCAAAGGTGAAACCACTTGAAGATAAGTGTCTTAATTTATTACTTTTAATAAAAAGCTTAAAAGGCATGGTTATTAGTAGCTGAAAAGTAATAATGGAGAAGAAAAGTAAGATAGTTTGGAGTAGATAGAATTGGGAGAATAAACAAAATAATTTATTTCCAGAAAACAGCAAAACGAGCATCATCACAGAGTAACAATGGCAGTAAGCAGTGGGCACGATGTCTGCAATGTACGTGGTGTATCATTTTCAGTGTCTGTAAATATGTGAGAATATGCTGAATCCCAAAAAAGTGCCTTTCCACAAGAAGGCCTTGGAAGGCAGTTTACCCTGGTGGTAAACAGAACTTAGATGTATTCCTGCCAGGCCTTAACACTACTAGTAAGGCACTGAGCAGAGCAAGAAGCTTCTTGTTCTTCACAGGAAATGGATGTGTTGGCTGAACAGATCCAAATCCTAAAAACTGATAGAAAATTCATGTGCTGCTGGCAGGCAACATTTTTTTAATCTTGTACAGAAACCCTCATCTCGTGGGTCTTTCTGCAGGAAATATTGCTGTGGAGAGAAAATGAATATGGAGGTAAATTTCAACTAATCACCCGGCTGACCCAGAATCATGCATATGGCTATAGGATAGACTTCATAATAATGCCAAATTATATGGCCCTCAGGAAAGGTGTTTTGTGTGTGTGTGTGTGTGTGTGTGTGCGCGCGTGTGTGTGTGCGTGTGTATACACATTTGCCAGGTTTGGCAGGATTGCATCAGTTTCAAAAAAAATAAACGCAAAGTTTAGAAAAAAAATAATTCATGGAGTCATTTCATTTGTTAAAGAAGATTCAGGAACCTAAAAATTGCAGTCATGTGACCTACGAGGTCCCATGTGATCAGGTCCTTGCTCACCACTCTACCTTCATCCCTCTTTCTCTTCTTCCTCTTTAGGGTATAGCCATGCTGGCCTCTTTTCAGCTTTTCCAGTGCACCAAACCACTTCCCATCTCCAGACCCACTACTTGAAACGTTTTTCCCTCCTGTTTGTCACTGATCTATGCTAACAGTCTTCGGAAATGTTATTCTCTCTCACAGAAGCTTTCCTTTTCTACCTCCTCACTTTAAGTCCAGTCCCTCTGTTTTAATACTGTGCTTTATTGTACCTCCTACTTTTCTGTCAAACATGCATCCTAATTTATAATATATCCAGACTAAAGTACACATCTTAACAGATGGCAACAGAATTTCTCTTAGGATAGAAAAAGCCTATATTGAGTATAATATGTAGATAAGGCTTTTGGAGTAGAAGTTGTAACTCTGAGAGCATGGTTGTCTTCAGGAGCCCAAATGACAAAAAAGGTGGTCAGGCTCCATAAAAAATAAAAGAATTTGTTTATCATATGTTGTGTTGTTAATTGTGGTGAGGGTGGGTGGTTGGTCGATTGCCTGCTTGTTTCTGAGCAATGGTGGGAAGGGAAGGAAAGGGCAAGGAGAGAAGTGGAGGAAGGAGAAAGCAGGGAAGGATGAGTATTAAAGAGAGCTGAAAGTCCAGTGAGAAGGTGGAGTGGTTGAGTGGACTTTTAAAACCCTGAATATCCAGATATATTTTCACAGTCATTCACTATGCAACTGTGCTATGAGCTGTCCTCATGATTTCTAAATCTTCATTAAAGTCAGCCACACTTGCAAATGAGTGTCAAGTAAAATTTGAGGAAGGGATGGGTGGATATCTTCTTTGAAAGAAGTGAAGAATAAAATCCTACAATATATTAAAAAAATCATTCATCACAGTCAAATAAGATTTATTCCTGGGATGCAAGCGTGGTTCAATAGTCAGAAATCAGTTAACATGATCTATCATGTCAATAAGAGAAAGGATAAAAACCATATGATCATTTCAATAGATTCTGAAAAAGCATTTGAAAAAGTACAACATCCCTTCATGATAAAAGCCCTCAACAAGGTGGATTTAGAGGTAATATATCTCAACATAATAGAGGTCGTATATGAAAAACTCACAGTGAACATTATACTCAATGGGGAAAAACTGAGAGCTTTCCCCTGAAGGTCAAGAACGAGTCAAGGATGTCCACTCTCACCTCTTTTATTCAACATAGTACTGGAAGTCCTAGCCTCAGCAATCAGACAGCAAAAGAAATAAAAGGCACCCAAATTGGTAAGGAAGAAGTAAATCTCTCACTATTTGTAGACATGATAGTATATATATAGGATACCTGAAGACTCCACCAAAAAACTACTAGAACTGATAAATGAATTCAGTAAAGTCATAGGATACAAAATCAATGTGCAGAAATCTGTTGCATTTCTATACACTAATAATGAAGCAGCAGAAAGAGAAATTAAGAAAACAATCCCATTTACAGTTGCACCAAAAATAATACATACCTAGGAATAAAAGAGGTGAAAGACATGTATTTTAAAAACTATAAAACACTGATGAAAGAAAATGAAGGTGAAACAAACAAATGGAAAGACATTCCATGCTCATGGATTAGAAGAACAAATACTGTTAAAATGTCTGTACCACCTAAAGCAATTTACACATTTAGTGCAATCCCTATCAAAATGCCAATAGCATTTTTCACAGAACTGGAACAAACAATCCTAAAATTTATATGGAACCACAAAAGACTCAATAGCTAAAGCAATTTTGAAAAAGAAAATTGAAGAGGCGCCTGGGTGGCTCAGTGGGTTAAAGCCTCTGCCTTCAGCTCAGGTCATGATCTCAAGGTCCTGGGATCGAGCCCTATATCGGGCCCTCTGCTCAGCAGGGAGCCTGCTTCCCCCCACCCCCTCTGCCTGTCTCTCTGCCTACTTGTGATCTCTCTGTCAAATAAATAAAAATCTAAAAAAAAAAAAAAAAGTGAAGCTGGAGGGATTATAATTTCAGACTTAAGTTATACTACCAAGTTGTAGTAACCAAAACAATCACAAAAAAAGACACAAAAATGTCCTGTCACAAAAACACATAGATCAATAGAATAGAATTGAAAACCCAGAAATAAACCCATAATTACATGTCAATTAATCTTTGACAGAGCAGGAAAGAATATCCAATGGAAAAAAGATAGTCTCTTAAACAAATGTTGCTGGGAAAACTGGACAGCTATATGCAAAAGAGTGAAACTGGACCACTTTCTTACACCATACAAAAAAATAAACTCAAAATGGAGTAAAGACCTAAATGTGAGACCTGAAAGCATAAAAATCCTAAAAGAGAGCAGAGGCAGTAATATCTCAGACATTCGCCATAGCGATATTTTTCTAAATACGTCTCCTGAGGCAAGGGAAATAAAAGCAAAAATAAATTATTGGGACTACATCAAAATAAAAAGCTTCTACACAGCAAAGGAAACAATCAACAAAATTAAAAGGCAGCCTCCTAAATGGGCAAAGGATGAGCAAATGATGTATCAAATAAAAGGTTAGTATCCAAAATATATAAAGAACTTCTACAACTCAACACCAAAAAAAAAAAAAAAAAAAAAAAAAATCCAATTTAAAAATGGGCTGAAGACATGAACAGAGAGTTCTCCAAAAAAGACATCCAGGTGGCCAACAGACACATGAAATGATGTTCAAACATCACTGATCATCAGGGAAATGCAAATCAAAACCACAATAAACTATCACCTCACACCTGACAATGTCTAAAGTCAAAAGCTCAAGAAACAACGAGTATTGACAAGAATGTGGAGAATCCCTCCTACACTGTTGGTGGGAATGCAAACTGGTGCAGCCACTGTGGAAAACAGTATGGAGGTTCCTCAAAATGTTCAAAATGGAACTACCCTACAATCCAGGAAACACACTACTGGGTATTTACCAAAAAAAAAATACTAAAACACTAATTTGAAGGGATACTCATACCCTTATGTTTATAGCAGCATTATTTAGAATGGCCAAATTATGGAAGCAGCCCATGTCCATCAACAGATGAATAGATAAAGGAATTATGGTATATATGTGCAATGGACTATTACTCAGCCATAAAAAAGAATAAAATCTTGACATTTGAAACAACGTGGATAGACCTAGAGAGTATAATGCTAAGTGAACAAAGTCAGAGAAAGAAAAATACTATATGATTTCAATTATATGTGGAATTTAAGAAACAAACGGGCAAAGAAAAGAGCAAGACAAACCAAGAAATCGAATCTTGAGTTACAGAGAACAAACTGCTCGTTACCAGACAGAAGGCGGGTGGAGGGATGGGTGAAATAGGTGGTGGGGATTAAGGAGCACACGTGTTGTGATGAGCACCAGGTGATGTATGGAAGTGTTGAATCGCTAAACTGTGCACCTGAGACTAATAAAACACTGCATGTTAACTATATTGGAATTAAAAATTTTTAAAAAATGTGCAAAATGGTGACAGCTTGAATATGCAGAGTGGAGCTTCTGACCCCACAGGTGATGGATCTGGGGGTGGCTCCCAGTCAATATTATCTACCCCTCCATAGGCAGGAAAGCCTCAGCCACCCTCTATACTGTAGTCATTGCACTTTATTTGAATGTTCCTTTAGTATTTCCCTCGCTAGACATAAAGCTCTGTGAGGACAGAAAATCTATTTTGAGCTTCCTAATTTTCCCACCCCCACACACAATGAGTATTTGTGGCACTCAACAAATATTTGTTGGTTAAATGCATAAATGAATGAGAAACAACAAAGATGGCATGATTGGTATGAAAAACAAGCATTCCTTTTCAGTATAAATCTCTGAAATGCAGTGAAGTTTCCCACGGGGTAATTTATTCATGGAGAAGAAAAAGGAAATATGATGCTTTATTCCAGACTAGATACTACAGTGAATCCACTGACATGGGAAGATCTAAGAATCAGAATTCTGATGCTTTACGGCATAAGAGTTTCATGACATTTTTCCATATAAGTAAGGTATATACATGAAAAAGTGTTTGAATCCACATTCCTTTGGATTTCTTTGCAGTAGAGAAAATATTTTGAGAATTCCCAGTTCTCAGAGGACCTCCTCCACTCTGGATAACATGAGCAGAATCTGCTTTTTTATATGCATTATGTGAATTACTTCTGAGGATTGTGGCCGCCTTCAATTCACCTATAAAACCTGATTCTTATAATATTAAAATAATTGGTACAAAATCCAAAGAATAGAAAAATGGTATGTACAACTACTTTCTCCAACAATGCTCTCTGTCTGAATGATGGATCCATTCGCCTCAGAGATAATCCAGAACTCCAATAGCAGGTTTCCTGGGCGAGGGTGGGGGTGACAGAGCAGGTTTGTGTTCTCTTACCCCCACAGGACTTTGGGAGCCTGCTTGCTTCATTAATGTAAGCTTCTCAATGAAGTTTTTAAATATAATAAGGCAAGCTAAAAGTGAATGATACTATTTCCTTTGACATCATTTGCTAGGAAATTAATCCCATTCCTCCCTTGCTTATAAACCCAGACTGGTTTTCTGTCATCTGTAAAATGAAATGCAGACTCTTTAACCAATCCTCAAAGTATTTCATGATCCAGCTCCTAATGCTTCCACGTCTGCATGTAGACCGTGCTCCCACTTCAATGCGTTTCTTGCTGTTTTCTATTAAGTTAACCCTTTCTCGGTGCTATGGCACTTTGCTCACACTACTTTCTTCTTGGAAGACCTCTGCCCCGCCCCCATTTAACTTTTATCTAGAAACTTGTCTTCATCTTAGTTACCACTCTTCTCCCGTATTTTCTTTTCAAGGAAACCTGCCCAGAAAGCCTCAGGCTGAGTTAATTGTTCTATCTCTGCTACAAAAGCATTTTGCGCAGGGCTCTGCGGGAGGCTATCCTGGGTTGCCTTCCTCTTCCCACTACACTCTAAGTTCCTTAGGGTGGTGAACTCCTTTCCTTCATCCTTGTATCACCCACATCCAGAACAGTATCCACATACTGTTGCTCAGTAACTCTCTGAAAGACCAAAGAAGTCCATGTCAATTTAGAAATATTTTCATAGTATTTGTTCTAATTTTTTTGTAATTATGTTTGTAGCCATGAAAATTTAAAGTTAACTGCTGGGGGAAAATATGCAGATGGCCAATGTTTTAAATTAAAATGTGGATCCCACATAAAGCATACCTCAATAAAATGCCAAGCATTGGACATACTCTTATTTTATTAGCAGTATTGCCTAATACATCATTTGCCCAATGATATTAAAATAAAACTACTGTTTAAAATCAAATAATTCTACCCAGATAGAGTGATGTTTTAATAACCCTCATTACAAAGTGGAAAAACCAAACTAAGTTATATAGTTAACAGCAGCTACCACTTACGGACAATTGTTATGTGTGAAACACTGGGTCAGGTGTGCCATATTTATTATTATTATTTAATTCTGACAGCATACTTTCAACTGTCCCCTTTCCATTGACAAGGACACTGGAGATTAGGAAGGTCATTATCTATACCGGAATGATACAGCAACAAAGAAAATTTGACTCCAGGGATTTATATTCTGACAGAAAAGAAAGGAAGAGAAAGAAAGAAAGAGGTAAAGAAAAGAAAGAAAAGGAAGGGAAGAAAAGAAAAGAAGGAAAGAAGGAAGGGAGGGAGAGAGGAAGGAAGGGGAAAGAAAAAGCAAAGGAAAGAAAAGAAAAAAGAAAAGATTGACTATGCTAACTTAGATACATAAGTACACCAATCATTTAGGTATGCTATATTTATGTCTATGTTGACCTGGAAAGTGAACTGGCCCTGGGGGCCCTAATTACAGCTCCTTGACTACTGCAACACAGATCTCCAGCATGAATGAAAAGACTCTGTCCCTGACTATCCTTTTCCCCCCAGGAACCCTCCAGAAAAACCCTAGCCTTCAATTCTGCCTCCTCCGAAATTCCTTACAAAGAAATCCAACCATGTCAACTAGACATACAAAGATTTACTAATCGTTGACATTTATTTTAACTTAAGAGTTTGCTTGGTACTTAATGGGATTTTGCTGTTGTTTTCAATATAGCAGATAATTTTGGTATTTGATTTATTTGATTTATTTCCCCATCTTATGTCTGTTTTTCGTTTTTATGTTTTATTATTCCATTCAAAGGGAAAAAGAATCTCGCAGTGTAAGGTAGCCAGCACTATGAAATGGTATATGCCTTAAACAATTCATGTCCAAAGTGGCTCTTTTGACACTGCAAAACGGATTTTCAATTTGTGTTACCTGGGACCCATTGAGAAGTCTCTAGGAAAAGAAAGCCTCTCAAACTACTGCTCTTGACAACTCAGAATCCTCAAAGACAAAAGCTCCAATAACCAGCCCAAAAGAAATACTCAGTACTACTGAGGTTTTCTTTTCCTTTGTCTGAAACAATTCAGCCAGTAAGTGAAGATATTAGTTAATTAAATATTATCAGACTAAAAAATTGGAAGACACCCCAACCAATGCACATGGCAGTTCAAGAATGAGATAAATGGAATGTCCTAGCAAAGGAAAACCTCAGATATAACTCCAGATTTAAATACTATAAATTTCTGTGAGATTCTTTAGTGAGAACACTAAAGTCAGCTAAAAACACACATAACTAAGCTAAAAATTTTCCTTTCTACACTAACCTTAAGAACTAATCTGATCTCTTTTTAGGTTAAGCATCAGAAGTATTCTCCCATTACAGAGGTCTTCCCAAAATCCTTCCTTGATAATGAAACCAAAGTATGACACATCTTATTAAATAATGTATCTTTATTAAAAAGGAAGCTTATAAATGATCTTAGCAAGTATGACTTGTCTAGCATATCAAGATTCTTCCTTGAATAGAGGATCTATAATACAACCTACATGTATGAAGTATATTACTATTGAGTACAGAGAGTTAAGCATTTTTTAATTAATAGTAGTAGTCTTTTGCAAATCTGAGAGAAAATAGACTGTCATAGTATAGTGGACCTTGTAAGATGGCCCCCATTTATCCTCACCTGTTCTCATGTTCATGAGCCATCATTCTTACTTGAGTGTGCCTAGGACCTGTGACCTGCGTCTGACCAACAGAGTATGGCAAAGGTGATTATGTCGCACGAGACTATAACAGGATCCTCTCTCTCTCTTGCTGGCTTTGATGAAGTAAGAGGCCAGACTGAGGCCGTCTTGGGGCATTTCTGGCAGCCTCTGGCCAACAACTGACAAGGAGCTGAAGGCAGACTCCAGCTAGCAAGAAAATGAGATTGTCAGTCCCACCAGCTGCAAGGATTAGAAGGCTGCTAACAATCACCTGAGTTTGGAGAGAGGTTCTTTTCCAATAAAGCATGCAAATGAGAAACAGGCAAAACAGCCCTGGCCAGCACTTGAATTGAAGCCTTGTTGATAACATTCTTCCTTCAAATAATCCTTCCCAAAGTTACTCACTACTCATTAAGTATGCTATTAATGATCCTATTCACCCTGATCTTCAGGATGATTTTTCTTCCCGTTTCTCTGCTGAAGATACTAACTCCTTGCCTAACTTCTGTCCATACCTAAACCATGTTACATGTTACAGAAGGTCATCCTTTGAACCCATCCATATTTTATCAGCCACTGACTAATCTCAGTTTAATAATAGTTACAGTTATATTACAAGGTATATAATTTCATTTTTTTATAATGCAACCTTATATGTATAAAATCACCTGAACTCACAGCATTCCCACAAAGTGTTTTAACTCAGATGAGGAAATAGGATCGAAGCAATTAAATAACTCACTTAAAGCAACAAACACATGTATTAAATTATAGCATCTAGTACTGTTTTGTGTCTGCCTTAAAATTTTTCCGTCTCTCTTTTCTGATTTCTGTGGTTTTCTTACTCTTATTCAAGGTTATCCCCATGAGGCTGCCAATGATGGTGGCCCCATACCATCCCATCAGTTGGGGTGGACACATGACCATCCAGAGTACCTGATTTCTTTTGACTGCTTTGATTAGTTCAGAGATTAACATGTGACTCAGTGAAGTTAGTCAATCGTTCTCGGATTAATAGTTAAATTTTGGAGGGAGAGATATTTCCTTTTCCTGGGATTGCTACATTGGGTGAAGATGAGTCTAGGCTCCCAGTTCCCATTTTATCCATAACATAAAAAAAGTTTGCATCCTTAATGAAGTCAAGCAGAGACAAGCAGAACTGACAAATGGAATAATGGACCAAGTCCTGGTGACATTTATTTAGCCACAGAATCCAGCCAAGCCTGAAGGACTACTCTGGCAGCTGTGGAGGACATGCTATAGGGAGGTGAAGCAGAAGTCAGGCCAATCTAGGAAACTAGTGCAGCAAAATTAGGCAGTAGTTGCAGAGATGGTAAGAAATGGTCAGATTCTGGATGTATCTTGAAGGCAAAGTTATAATATATCTTCCTGTAAAGTTATTGAGGAATGTGTAAGAAAAAAGAGAGTCAAGTTTGAATTCAAGGGTTTTGACCTGAACAACTGTGTAAATGGAATTGTTATTTGTTGGAGAATGGGGAAGCTGGAGAGACAAATGCAGGTTTAGGAGGGAAAATCAAGAACGGAGTTAAGGTACAGTAAGTTTGATATGCTTAACATTCTAGAGGAAATGTTGAGTGAGCTGATAGATCTATCTATCTGCAGCTCATGTAAAAGTCCATACTGGACAGAAGGGGGTAAGTCATTGGTGTATCGATGTAAATTCAAGCTATAATTCTGGATGGGATTATTCAGAGAGATGAGTGTGCCTAAAGAGAAAAACAATCTGAAGAGAGCATTTTGAGGCATAACACTATTTTTGAGGGAGAGAAGGAACATCCAGAAATAATTTGTATTATGCAAGTTAAGAAAGTGTTTCTTTTTTTGTTTTTAATTTTATTTATTTGACAGACAGAGATCACAAGTAGGCAGAGAGGCAGGCAGAGAGAGAGAGAGAGAGAGAGAGAATGGGGTGGGAGGAAGCAGGCTCCTCACTGAGCAGAGAGCCTGATGTGGGGCTCGATTCCAGGACCCTGGGATCATGACCTGAGCCAAAGGCAGAGGCTTTAACCCACTGAGCCACTCAGGTGCCCCAAGAAATTGTTTCTTAAAGTAAGGAGTGACTGGGGCAGCTGGGTGGCTCAGTCTGTTAAGCATCCGACTCTTGATTTTGGCTCAGGTCATGATCTCAGGATCATGAGATCAAGCCCTGCTTTGGGCTCTGGGCTCAGCATGGAATCTGCTTGAGATTCTCTCTATCTGTCTCTCAAATAAATAAATAAATAAACAAAGTCTTAAAAAAAAAAAGGCAGGAACTAACGTTGTCAAGGCAGCTGTTGAATAGATTAAAATAAGAACTTAAAATTGGCCATTTGATTTGACATATTCATGTGTGACCTTGACAGAACAAGTTTCTATTCCATGATAGGTAAGAAAGTCTCAGGAATGAGTGCAATAAAAGATAGGAGGTAAAGTGGACATGAAGTATATAGTTAACTTTTTCAAGAGAGTAAAGGAAAGGGAACAGAGAAATTGGTGATAGTGGGAGGGAAATCACCAGTTATATCAGAGAGGGATCTCACATGTTCTTATTGTGGCAGGAAAGGGTCAAGTTTGTCAGTGGTAACGCCCTCTGCCTCTGAAAGTATTTGGAGAGGGCAATGCCTCCTGCTTCTTGGGTACTGTTTTCCCTGTAGGACTGATTAGTAAAGCCTGGGCTGACATAACATGTACTCTGATCTTTCTTGGTTTGGTCAGAGTCTGGTGGTGCTTCTTGGCTGATTCCTTCCTCCTCCTGGGCTGAGCATTTCACCCTCAGCTCAGAGGTCACCTGGTCCTCCCAGGGTGGACAGTGTGATAGGGACGCTGCTCTCAAGGCAGGGACCATGCCACGCTCAGCTGAAGGTGGCTACACTGAGACTCAATGCTCCTTTATCGTACCATACCGCACAGTCTAGTTCACTTTGACATGGCCAGCCTCAGAGCAATAGACAAGTAGCTCACTTGCCACATTAAGTTCATTTAATGAATATTTAACCCCCAAGGACACCCATGCTCCCATGTCAAGGCCCAGAGAGTAGAAAATTATTATGTTCACTCTTCTCTTACTTTCTCGTTCTTCCTTTGCCTGAACTTAATTCCCCAAAACAGAAAGCCCGCCAGCTTTCTCTACCTCTGATCCCCCTCTTACAATGAACAGCAAATCCTAAGACAGAAAACATATTTTCTTTTCATCGTAAGAAAACCCTGTGATCTTAAAATCATTCTCTAGTTTTCCAGGCTAGCTTATTAATTTAAATGGGTCAGAGGGAGGAAAGTCAAAGAAAACAGCAAATCCATTCTTAAAATATGTCCTTCAGAGTTACTGTCCTGCCTCACATGCCTGTTGTGTTTGTTATAAACTGAAGAGTACCTTGGCTTTTTCCTCCACATTTTTTTTTTCCAGAAGTTTTCCATTCCCTAATTTCCTTCCCTATAATCCTCCCACCCCCTAGCAGTACATGCCTTGGGCTACATGGGATTGGCATGATGATCAGAAAGACAAATGAGAAAAATCTCCGAACGAAAGGGCTACAGCAGGTCTATCCAGACAGATCTTCCCACACAGACTGGCTGTGTTATCTTTCACTACACCTCAGCTCTGCAGGCTCAGAATCATACCTTTACAGCATAAAGGGGACATAGCTCCCATGGGTGGACTCACATTAAAGTCCAGAACACTGATGGATAAAACATAAGGGCCAGATTATTGATTTACAATGAGAACTTGAACTGAACATTCCTATCCCTCAGCCAATGCATTTTCTCTCCCTGCAAGCACACTGCCTAGGAAGTCAAGCTTTCATCAGAAGGTTGCTTGCTGAGAATAGACTCAGGGCAAGTTGAGTTAATTATATGATTCCAGCATTTAATGTCATCAGGCCTCAAGCCTGGAGCATCCATCCCCATAGTGTGATACACCTTCAAAAGACCCATCCTTCATTCTGGAAAATTTCTTCCTTCGTCAGAGCGGAGTATGCCCTGAGCCCTGTCATCTTTTGTCTCTGAGAAACTCTTTTCAATGCTTCTATGGCCAACAAGCTTCCTTTCTGATGAACACTTACTTCTCTAGAATGATAATACAGTACTTTCAATCAAGATACAGTTTTTCAAATGTAGTGATTTTGTGTCTTCATTATTTATTGATTTTAAGGCTTAACTCAGAACAATGTGCCCAAACTTCCCTCATAATTAGAATCACTTAGGACCCTTCTTGATTTATTATCTTCCGATTTGTTTACAATGGAGCACCTTGTTGGCTCAGTCAGTTAAGCATCTGCCTTTGGCTCAGGTCATGGTCCCAGAGTCTGGGATCAAGCCCCGCATCAGACTCTCTGCTCAGCAGGGAGCCTGCTTCTCCCTCTCCCTCTGCCTCCACTTCCCCTGCTTGTGCACATTCTCTCTGTCAAATAAATAAATAAAATCTTTACATGTATGTGTGTGTTTGTGTGTGTGTGTGTTTTCAGGCCTTCCCCTGGAGATTCTGATTCAATTGGTCAGTGATTAGGGAACAATTTGTATTATTAACAAGCACCAGTGTGATTTCTCTCTACAGGGAAACTGGAGAACCATTGTTTTAGAAGACAATCTGATGTACCTTATTTCTGTGTTCTAGACTGGACTCTTCATTATGCCAGCCTATACCAATACCACATATATGTATCTATGCTTTCATAAGCAGCTCATAAAATTGACCATATCAGATCTACGAGACGACATAAAACAAGGATTATAGATTACTTCCTAAACTTTAGTATATATATGAATTGCCCAGGAATCTTACTAAAATGCAGGTGTTGATGAGCAGGTCAGGTGTGAAGCCTAGGATTCTGCATCATAGGGATGCCACTGGTGCTGCTCCTCAGACACACTTTGAGATTGGAAGTTGACATTGGAACCAATTGTCTTGGTTCAACTCCTGGTTTTGAAGTTCATCACCCAGTTTTGAGGTTCACTTCAAGTTTCCATAGCTGGGTGACCTTGGACATTTTACTTTACCCTTCTGGAACTCTGTTTCCTTGTTTTAAAAGTGGAGATAATGCTAATATCTACCTCACAGGATAGTTATGAGGAATGCATGGATGTCAAAGGTGCTTAGAAGAGGCCTTATGGTAAGTTCTGCATAAATGATAACTTTCATTAGTATCTTGGATCCATGGCTTGTTTTCAGCTATCAAGACCAGTAATGAAGCAACTTTAAAGGAATTTTTGTTCACAGTGTGTCTTCTAAAGGAAAAAGTCATAAAAGCAAAATTTTCTATGGATTATGTGGTGACCCTTTACCTAAACCTAACAGTTTTATAATGACCTCTATGCAATTTGTTGATTCCAGGAATCCCCTTAACTGAGTATAATTAAGCCCATTCCCCTTAAGATATCTTTTCAAGCAGAAAAGAGTTACAACAGAAGACCTCTAGTTGACAAAATCATTTCCATGTTAGTCTGAATTGCAGTTGTTATGAAACTATTCCTTTGCTTCATTTTTTTGGGTTAAATTTTCACAAGAAAGGATAATTTCTCTAATTTAAGATGATAAACTCAGCTCAGTTTGGCACATGTTGGAACTCAGTAAGTGCCCTTTGAATAAATGGATCCATGGATGGATAAGTGAAAGAATAAATGTGATAAATCCTAAAAATCCTATTTCAACTTCTCTCTCAACAAAATCTAAGAGTGAGCCTCACGATATAATATTTTAAAAGAAAATTACTTTTGGCACACTTTATTATGGTAACTTCTAACTCAGTGATGCTCAATTTGAGCTGCCCATCAAAATTACATGGGAAAATTACACTGATTCCAGAGTTCCACTTTCCCTGGAAAATCTGATATAACTGATCAGGGTGTGGTGTGGCTAGTGGGAGTCTTAAAATGTCTCCAAGTGTTTCTAATGTACAGTCATGGTTGAGATCAATGGTTCTATCTTCTATGGATAATTGATATCTCACTGAAAAAGTTCAAAAACAATGTATAACTCCTTACAATCCTATCAGATGTATATTAGTCTTTGGTTCCACAGATAGAATTGTACATTGTATTGCCTCAATATAAATCCCAGGTACTAATGTCCCTTGAAAACTTGCATTATAGTCATGCCATTAAAATTAGAATTGGCAGGAAGAGTCTTTTGATACATCAAATAATGATTTAAAATGATGTGGGGGTGCCTGGCTGCCTCAGTTGGAAGAGCATGAGACTCTTGATCTCAGTGTCACGAGTTTGAGTCCCACGCTGGGTGTAGAAGTTACTTAAAAATAAAAATGAGAAGGGGTGCCCTGGTGGCTTGGTTGATTTCGGCTCGGGTCATGATCTTGGTTGGGGTCATGGGATCAGGCCCCTATCGGGCTTTGCACTCAGTGTAGAGTCGGCTAGAGATTCTCTGTCTCTCCCTCTGCCCCTCCTCCTGCTCACACACACCCCAAATAAATAAATAAAATCTTTTCAAAAAAAATATTTTAAAAATAAAAGAAAATAAATATGAAAATTAATTTATGTCCTAGCCTTTTTTCTCTTAAACTTATATTTAAAAACTAATATGGCTTTTTAAAAAATGGATATATGCCAACTGCCACATGCAAGAGAAAGACACAGCTGAATGTCTTTGGGGTCATTATTCCCCACCCACCCCACCCCAAAAGCTCTTCCCAACAACTATGCTATATAAGATTATCATGATGAGCATTCTTTTGCTTTTTTAGCCAGGTGGTTCTACAGCCCTTATAGGTACCAAAACAGCTTCTAAAGTATTTGTCCCATCTGCTCTTATAATTGTTGCTCTATTCTTTCTCATTTTCTTAAAATATAGTGCAGGATATGAATCATGTTGAGCTGCTCTTAAAGAGAGGCTTTGTCTCGGTATCATATGTGAATCATTTAAATCTTACCTAACAATCCAATTAAGGTATTTAAGCATTATATTATGTATCAGTGAGTAAGAACTACCACAGAAAATTGAGTTTTCTTAGTAAATTGATTACTATCACAAAAATGGTGACAGAAGTATATTTCTATCTCTGTAGATTTTAGGCTAGAGAAGTAAAGGGTTCATTACAATTCATTACAATACTTCAGTTTATATTTTTTATACATTGTGAATAATTTGTCAATTTTTAAAATTTAAATGTCTTTTAATAGAAGCAGGAAGTGCAACAATATAATATATATTTTTTAAGTTCCATTAAATAACATCACATAAATAGATTAAAATTTAATAGAGCTAAAATGTTGCTTCTCAGTTAAAAACTAAAAAAAAAAAACAAAAACAAACAAACAAACAAACAAAAAAACCAGTAGGCATTTGTAAAATACTCTCTTACCTTGTTTTCATTATTTTGTTTCATTAAGATGTTTATGTGAATTTTAAATTACTTAATATATTTCTACAGTCTCCCCCAAAACTTAAAATATTACAGACAAGATTAAAGTTATTTTTTGACACCATTCCTAATTTAAGCTCCATCTTTATCTCCGCAGAGATAACCACCACTGTGTTTCACCCCTGAACTTTTTAGAATTTTAAATAAACTTACAAATGAGGTTGCATATGTACATGCCAATAGAAAATAGAGATGCTGGCTCTAAGTCCAAGCTCTGCTGGACTCATCTTTACTGTAAAAACAGAATAATGGTAGATGAAATGTAATAGGTAAAATAAAACCACAACTGGACTCAACAATACAATAAACAGCCCATGGACCAGAAACAGCTGAAATAAGAGCCCAAAGCAGGCAGTCATCATGGCCCCACATTCCGCTCCTGGGGAGCAAAAGGGCTAATGTTACCCCAGGTGAACTGAGGAATACTGTAGCTCAGTTACTTAAGCAACCTCAGTGAATCCTTCTTCTTCAAAGATGAACAATGAATTACCTTAGCATATGTAGAAAAATCAGATCCAGAGGGTAAACATAAGACAATTTGCAAAAATCTTCATGAAAGTGGAGTAGGGTCACGTGCATCTGTTACAGGTTTCCTCATTAATTTCTTTGCCTCCATCTATTTACTACTGTTTTCCTACAACCTTTCAAGGATGGCTGTGGGATCTGTACACGCCAGTGCAGACAAAATTGGGCTATGATGTGTGTAGAAAATTTAAAAAATAATAATAGAACCTATAAGACACTGTTTTGTATTTTCACTTAGCTTCCGCAATTCCAAACAAGGTCAGTAATAAAATACTCCTACCCGAAAACATCTTCTTTTGATATAAATGCTAAAAATTGAGGGGGTTACTACTGAGTTTTAATAATAAATATATGTAAGTTTCAGATTTTATCCTGGGCACCTGGGTGTCTCAGTTGGTTAAGCAACTGCCTTTCACTCAGGTCATGATCTCAGGGTCCTGGGATTGAGCCCTGAGTTGGATTCTCTGCTCAGCAGGAAATCTGTTTCTTCCTCTCCCTCTGTACTTGCACTCTCTCTCACTCTCAAATAAATAAATAAAATCCTTGAAGGGGGGGGGATTATTTATACTTTGGTAACCATTGTATTTTTTATGGAGAAAAATTTGGAGAATTCTTGGTTATAAGTCCAGGGCAATTCAGAATTCTTTGAGCTTGTGCGGATATAATTTCCGCCCCCAAGGCCTCTGGAACTTTGTATTCCTGCATGTAAACAGGTTTTAAATAAATAATGATAGTACTGTGATTGTAAAAATGGTGAAACAGCACTTGTTACTTGCATTCTGCTTTTTTATGTAGACACTTTGAGTTTTATTTATGTTCAAACATTTTTGACTGCACAGGCATTTGAAAGCTGCTAGAATCAATTCCAAAGAAAGAAAGATGTGGTGAGTTTCGGGATTGCTGGAATTTATTGTGAAATGAGATTTTTATAAATTTTTGACAAGCTTTTCCTTATTCCTAAGACTTACCCTATTTGTGTAATTGTTGGTTTGAGAGTAATATTCAAAATTAAAATTAATAAAAGACATTGTTGGATTGATGATAACCACAGATAGAATAAACAATCTGGCCACACTTGTTAATGAACTTAAGTAGTCAAAAGTGTATTCTACTGGAATCACTGACAAATTTGTAGGAGGTGAGGCTTGAACGAGAAACCATAATGTTATTATTATTCATTTAGCAACAGATCACCATGTAGATAGGTTATTTTCCCCTTTGTATAACAAAAAAAATTAAGATCATTAAAAAATATCAACTCAGGGGTGCCTGGGTGGCTTAGTGGGTTAAGGCCTCTGCCTTCGGCTCAGGTCATGGTCTCAGGGTCCTGGGATGGAGCCCCTCATTGGGCTCTCTGCTCAGCGGGGAGCCTGCTTCTTCCTCTCTACTTGCCTGCCTCTCTGACTACTTGTGATCTCTGTCTATCAAATAAATAAATAAAATCTTAAAAAAAATCAATTCCTCATATTTTTCCTTTTTTGAACATAATATTTATTTTATTCCTAAATTTTTTTTAATGGCATTACTATATGTGAACAAAAGAAACCATCACTGTTTTAATTACTTTTCTATTTTTCTGGTGACTATTAGTTTTATTTCATGATAATTACTAAAAATAATTTTGTCAGATAGAGGAGGGAGCTGTTAAAAGGAAAAGTCCACACTCAAAGTCAAATATGCTAGACAAGCACCAATCACCCACAGTGAAATCTCCCACTTTCTGAAACTGATGGCTACAGAGGTCTTGATGTAACAAAAACATGGTATTGAAATTGAGAATGAGGGAGATGGTTAATACTCTCAGTATTATTTATATTAGAAAAAGAAGAGTTGATTCATCATAATTCATTTCCAATTGGCGAAGTAGATTGGACTAGAGGTCACAAATGGGCCATCCAAAAACCAAATCCTGTGCAGAGATGTATTTTACTTAAACTCTACACAATGTTATGGAAAAGAAGAAAGAGCCAACATGTTACATTCTAGGTTTGGGTTTGAAATTCAAGCATCTAGTCTTGAAAAATTACCAGATCTGACATTACGGGACCCTCCACTTTGTAATGACAGCAACTGGCTAGAGATAGGGGTTTTGGTGGAGCAGGATGCCCACCCTCCCACAATGAAGAAGTAAGGATTCCCTATGGCTGTGTTCATTGCATTCTATACCTACCCTAAGAGGCCCTACAAAACTTCACCACCAAGTTTACCCTCCTCCTGCCTGCTTCATTTTAGTTTTTAACCAAATAATGCTCACTGGACATGAACCTTCATTCATTCATTCATTCATTCATTTGACAAACATTTGTTGAGCACCTACTATGTTCTGGGCAGTGGAGATACAGCTAAACAAGACAAAGTATTTATCCCCACGGAGCTTACATGGTGGTTGGGGAGGAACAAGGGACAGAAAACAAATATGTAATGATTTACTTTCAGACAGTGGAAAGAGTGGCTGAGAGAGTAGAACAAGAAATTCTTGCTACATTGTCCCCCAGTTTTGGTGGAGGACTGGTGTAGTGTATAGTTATATGCACCCTGGAGAAGTTATTGAGGTTGAAAATTTGGACAAGGATTCCCTATTTACAGGAAAGGGGAATTGATGGTTTCATTTGCTTGCAAATATGAACTCTAAATATAAATGGGAGAAAGTTGCCTGCTTGGCTGAGGAACCTTAACTCTCCTTTAGCTTGAGAACATGATTAGAGGTAGGGAGAACATGAACCCTGGTTACAGAGAGCAGTCTAGCTTTACAGCTGTAGACCAAACTTAGATACCCATAATCTTCCCTTCCCTGCTCAAAAGTGTTATTATAAGCCCGGTCATTTATTGGGAGGACAATATTACATATTAAATCAATTATATC
The DNA here is from genome assembly GCF_010015895.1 of Lontra canadensis. Lineage (NCBI taxonomy): Eukaryota > Metazoa > Chordata > Mammalia > Carnivora > Mustelidae > Lontra > Lontra canadensis. Next base: position 888,335 of record NW_022631012.1, read on the forward strand.
AAACATTTTAAAAATGGTTACATGATTTAGAGGGCAATAAAATATCATAATTTAAATATTAATTCTGTCAAAAACCATTCATCAAATGCATCTTAATTTTGGTTGAACAAAATATTTTCAGAAATTATATACTTCCCAGTAGCTGAGGACTGTTGGTTTTGTGCTCAGGGTTGCATCATTGTTTATTTTCTTTGATAATGACAAGGCGGGAGGCTTGAGGTTTGTAAATAAAGAACTTGCCTTTAGAAAAAAGGTTATTAACACTAGAATGTATGGATTAAGGAGGAAATTGGATTTCCTTCCATGGGGTGTTTTAATCATTGAGTGCATCTCATCAGCTGTGGTTATAGAGCAGGTTTTACTTTACGATGAAGGATGTATTCTGGGGATAGAATAAGTAGTTCTTTGCTGATGGAATGGTAAGTAGCTTGAAGATGGGGATTCGCACAGAGGGTTCTGAAAGCTCATAGGAACTGGGGGTTAAGTAAAACTATTCACCCAGCTATTTGCTTACTTTCTTTAAGTGACTTAACAATAATCAAACTACATCCTCAGCAGCCAAACTGAAGAGAACAGATCCTCAAAGAGCTGCTTCCAAAGTCAAGATCCAAAGCTGCCTTGCAAGTCCATCTCATAGCCAAGTCTCACACCCACAGCTCCCCATCCAGATTCCAGCTGAAGAGTCTGCACTAAATCCCTTCTTGAGTATAATTAAAGGCCATATTTTCTGGTCACAGTTCAATAGATGTAGTTATTAATAAATTTTAAACCAATATCTCACCCTCCTTTTATGATGTCTTATGAGATATTTTATTTTAAGTGTAAATTCTTAATTATTCAGGTGTAAGGTACAATTAGTCCTGTTATTATTATATTACAAAATTTTAAGATGAGTAAAGCAAAAATCTATATGGCAAATTAGTGATGAAATTTGAATGAAACTGGAAGGTAGACTCTATGCTGCTTCTAATATTAGAGGAACAACCACAAATGAATCAATATGAGCCCTGGGGTGTTGCATCCTTTTTATGCAAAAAAAGTAATGGGTTCTTTTATCCTATTTGCCCTTAACTGAGAATCCCCCCTCCCCCCTCCCCAGTTCTTTAGCAAAGTAGAATTTAAAATTGACACCAAAATGCAACTTGGTATGTATGTTATAATTTGTTGTGTGTAATTACACTAATACACTGTATTAATGTAGGTTAAAAAAAAAATCACTTTTTGAACCACCATCCAGCTTCAAAACAAGCTCATTTTGCAGAAAGAACAGCTTGTAGCCCATTATATCCCCCAAATAGACAACATAACTGAGAGGTCAAATGGCATTCTTTAAGAACAAACAGTTTTCTTCATTTTCTTGGAAAAGAAAGTCTATGCAGAGGATACTTTCCCTCTGGATCGATATTATGTGTTTTATCATCTTCAAAGTACATAACATTCACTAAGACTTTCAAAAGAAAAAGAAATATACTGCAGGTAATTTCTCAGTGGTTGCAGCAGGTGTAAATTTGCTAACTGAAGCAGTGTGCTCCTCCCCTAGTCATAAGAATGACCAGGAAAATACAGAAAAATAGAAAACAATGAACTATAAAGAAAGAAAAAACCCTAAAAACAATCAAGGCCTTTGAGTCAGGTGTGATTTTCATGATGGTGTTTGTCTCACAGTAGATGGTTCTAGCTTTTAATTCAAAATGAATTGGTTCCAATGTTAACTTCCTAACCATGTGGGAGATTTTTGTCCTTATATTTATCTTTAAAATTGTTGCTGTCATTAGCATGATAGAAGATCTCACCGCCCGTTCCTGATACCATCTGTTGTTGGTGAAAAGTAAAGAAAGATTTCTTCAAAAAATGGTTTATCTTATTATTGTATTTCATTTAATTTTCTCCTTCTTCTTCCTCCTCTTCATCTTTCTCCTCCCCCCACCCCACTCCTCCGTCTCCTCCTCCTCCTCCTTCTTCTTCACGATAAAATCTAAATAGAGTAGTTGTTTCAATTTTAAAATACATTTCTAATGTGAATACTTTGTTTTCCAAAAGAGTTTATTCTGGACAGTTTTTACTCATTTACTTTAATAATTCTTTTCAAAGAAAGATTTCATTATTTAACATATTCTAGGGTTCAATTTTCATCCATTTTTGCAGGTGTGAAATGTTTCAGAATTAAAAGAAAAACAAAACTTGGTCAAGTGTCTCAGAAATCATCATCTAACTGTGAAATAGGCCTGATGGAAGAAAATCTGCACTTAATTCTATAAACAGATGGAGAACTGTGGTATTGTTTTCTTTACAGAACTAACAAACACAAAACTAAACATACTCTTATCATAAGATCCAGTAGTCATACTCCTTGGTATTTTTTTTAAAGATTTTATTTATTTATCTGACAGAGAGAGAGAGAGAGCACAAACAGGGGAGTGGCAAGCAGAAGGAGAAGCAGGCTTCCCACTGAGCAGGGAGCTTGATGAGATGGGGACTCTATCCCAGGACCCTGGGATCAGGACCTGAGTTGAAGGCTGATGATTAACCAATTGAGCCACCCAGCGCCCCCCTCATACATTTCCTGGTATTTACCCAAACGAGTCAAAAACTTATGTCCACACAAAAGCCACACAAAAACTTATGTCCTCACAAAAAGCACATGAATATTTCTAGCCACTTTATTCAAAATTGCCAAAACGTACAAGCTAACCAAGATGTTCTTCTTTAGGTGAATGGATAAATAAACCATGGTATAGCCAGACAATGGAATATTAGCACTAAAAAGAAATGAGTTACCAAGCCATGAAAAGATACAATTATTATATGAAAGAAGCTAATCTGAAAGGGTTGCATACTGTATGATTCCAGCTTATACGACATTCTGGAAAAGGTAAAAGTATGAAAATGGTGCAAAGATCGGTGGTTGTTAGGGGTCAGGAGGAGGAGAGATGAATAGCAGAGCACGGAGGATTTTTAGGCAGGGAAAATATTTGGTACAATATTATAATGATGGACACGTCATTATACTTTTGTCTAAACCCATAGAATATACAACACCAACAGTGAACCCTAAGGTAAAGTATGGACTTTGGGTGATTATGATTTGTCAGTGTAGGTTCATCCTGGGTAAAAAAAAATACACCACTGTAATGAGTGATATTGATAAGAAGGGAGGCTATGCATGTGGCAGGGTAAGGAGAATATAGGAAATCTCTGTACATTCCTCTCTATTTGTTGTAAGCCTAAAACTGCTCTAAAAAGATAAAGTAAAAAAAAAGAAAAAACTAATAAAGAATTGCTTACAATACTTTCTGTGCCTTGAGGTGGGAAGAATAAAGGCTCTACTTAGAAATGGTGAAGCATTAACAGTATGTGGCATGATTTTTCCAGGAATCATAGCCAAGTTTTGACATTTTTGCTGAGATGTGTTGAAGGAGTTCGATAAAGAGGCAATGGAAAATAATTCCAAGTAAACCTAAAAATAAGCAAAACTTAAAATGCAATAGTGAAATAGGATTCACTTTGAACTGTAAAGCATATGTTTTATTTTAATTTTATAAAGCATTACTGACAATATCTGCATGCTATTCCCTTATTAAATGAAAGAACCTATGTGTCCAATTTTCATTTTCTTTCCTTCCATTTATTTTAATTTACCAGGTGAGAGGAAATGACTGGGAAATTCATACAATTAGAAATATAACCACAGTGGTCCATAATAAAATCTCTGAATGATCTTAATCATTATGCCAATTACCATCAGTTTAGCTCTCATTGTTTTTGTGTCCATGAGTCGGGGGAGACCAGGTGGAAACCTGTAGCTGTGACTTGAGGGAGAGTGAGCCAGATCACTATGGCTGAGCAGTCCCTCCTTTCAAGATGCATTATCATTAACATTTCTTGGAAAGTTCTCTTAAATTTTAAATATCATCTCTAGGAGATATACATATTAAGTCACCATCTGCCATTAACATTTTAGGCCAGATTATTTTATTAGATTAGCCCTAGATCATCTAGAACAGAAGAAAGACCTAGAGTAGAGATTCAGAGCACTGGCAGTCCTCTACCCTGACCCAGCCATCCCACATACTTAGTTCCCAATGACATAGTGTTGGGAGGCAAAGTATTTTAAGTTCCAATTATTTGCCAACAGTTAAAAAGGAAATTTCCTTTGGAAATCTAAATTTCTGTTGAAAAGCCACGTCTCACACCATGGTCTCCCCTACCTGCCCCAGACCCCTATCACCAAGTGTAAATCATCTACAGAAATTTAATGGCACTGCTAGTTTCAGGGGAGACCAGCACCCCTCCAGGTTGTCACAGTGGAGTCTCTTCTAACCCTGAGGCTAGTGTTCCATACCTTCAAGAAGCCTTTTCTGGCCATTGAAGAACTAAACCTGGTGACTCTTTACCCTCTTTTTCTCTTTTATTTTTGATTATACTTACCATTTTCCAAAACACAGCTGACCCTGGAACAATGTGAAGATTAGGGGTGCTGACCCCATCTGATCAAAAATCTGCACCTAATTTCTGACTTCCCATAAAACTTAGCTACTAATAGCCAACTATTGACCCGAAACCTCACTGATAATATAAAGAGCCAATTAACACATTTTGCATACCATATATATTATATACTGTATTCTTAAAGTAAGCTAGAGAAAAATGTTATTAAGGACATCATAAAGAAGAGAAAACTGTATTTATGGGAAAAATCCTCATCTAAGTGGACCTTTGCAGATCAAACCCATATTGTTCATGGGTCAGCTGTAATTTTACTTGCCCACTTGCCTATTTTCTTATCTGTGTCTCCATCTTTTATTTTTTTTAAGATTTTATTTATTCATTTGAAAAAGAGCGTAAGAGAGCACAGTCTGAAGGGAGGGCAGAGGAAGAGGGAGAAGCAGACTTGCCGCTGAATAGGGAACCCAATGGGGGACTCCATCCCAGGACCTGGAGATCATGACCTGAGCTGAAGGCAGACATTTAACCGACTGAGCCACCCAGAGGCCCCATGTGTCCCCATCTTCACTCTTGAACTGAAGCTTTAACCTAGTGGAGATCACAGTATCCTCAGTTGCCCGAACACTGACTGACAGATTTCCGACACCTAATAAGTATTTGTCAGATACGTGAACACATTTATCATCATGCCTGCATTGCTGTTTCTCTTAGAGCAGATAAATATTTCTCAATACCTATGCCATTCTCTTAAGGTCCTGAGATAAGGAGGTAGATTCTAAGAAATAAAAATGCCAACAGAGTCTTGGGTCTGGTGGTATCTAGGCACTTGGCTGTGGGGATGTAAGAACAATGGGCACCAAACCAATGGTCATTAACATGCTGATTAATTAAGATCATTCAGAGATTTTATCGTGCACTATCGTGCACTATCGTGCACCACAACTATATTAATTTTGCAGTCATTGTCTCTCCTCTGATTTAAATTCAACTAAATATGGAAGTAAATTTTTTTAACATAATAGTGTTCATAGAAGTCCAATTTAACAGATTAAGATATGTGTCATTTGGAGGCAGGAGGGCTGGGAAAAAGTCTCTTTATAAAGCTATACTTAAACTAGGTTCTGAAGGGTATGTGTATCATCCACATGGGTGTCTATCTGTTTCTGGGGCCAATAGCATTACTGGAGAATCTCTCAAAAACAAGCTTCAGAATTCTTTCTTAGACCCTGCAGAAAAAAAAAAAAAAAAAAAAAAACAAATAATGAGAAAAAAGATTCAAGTTGAGGGCAGAACCCATAATTTATTCGTTGACGTGACCCCAGAATCCACCAGAGTGAATATTAGGTATTCAATAAATATTTACTGACTTAATGAACTAATAGAAATAATCAGATGCTGGGTTCTTAATGACTGCTGCTGGTTGAAATATTCCACAGGCTTAAATCTAATGTCTTAGCTCAATTAGGCTTCAATGAAATGGCTACTGGTTTTGCTGTATTGTGTCTTGGAGGGAAAGCCTTCTGTTACCATGCAAAATAATGATCGTGTTAAGACTTTTGCAATGGCCTGTTGCAGTACCTCCACTCTCACAATTTGAATGTGATGCCAATCTTGTTTTTCGTGTTAGCTTCCATACACATTTTTAAACGCATATGAAAAGGTTCTGTGTCCTGTCACCAAGCAAATCCAGATAGAATTAGACATAAATATTCATTAGAATTTTCCTCTACCTCCTCTTAAAAACAGTCTATTGAAATGGAGATTTTGACTTTTAGGATAATGAAGAACATAAGAAGTCTTTATTCCTGAAAAATTAATAGATTAATAAAATGGTATTTCCCTATTTTCATTAGGATGAGGTTTTTTCATTGTGTTTTTTTTTTCTTCTTCTTCTTTTTTTTTTTTTTAAGAAAATGTCAATGTTCTGTTTTCATTTTTGTCAGAAAAGCACCTTATCTTTCAGGGGGTCGAATGACTCCTTGATAATGTGCTGTCAGGTCTGTATTCTTTATTAATCCTCAATTAAATGCAGCCAGTATTGCATTTATTTTGGTGCTTTGTGGAAACTTGGAAGGTCTTCTTTGTCTTTGGCTGAAATATAGCAGGCCTTAGGCTCTGCTCCTTTAGTTGAGGACATACTAAACCAGCCATCTTAAGTCCCCTTTGCGACTCTCAAAGGTGTTTCCTTTTCTACCAAAAGGAGACAATAAAGGAAGTTATTGTGAGAATTTCTAAATCCCTGCTTACACAGTGTTGTTGAGCAATATTTTGCATTAAGTCTTGTTTGTTTTCTGGAGAGGACCTGTATTCATTTTAGATTAAAGTAGAAAACTATGAAAAGAGAAATATGCTTTCAAAATATTCCTATTCTGGAACATTCAGAAGAAGGTAACATCTTTGTTTTGTTGTTTGATTCTTTTTAGTTGTCTGTTTTTCCCCCAAATAGAATTGTCCTACCCCTGGAAAATCTAGATGTCGCTCCAGTGAATCAAGCCAAATGAAGAGAGATGATTTAATGTTGCCCTCTGCCTCTCACACTGTGTCTACAAAATCTAGCTTTTCTTTGAACAAAACAGGTGTCCTGGGGTTTTCAGTTCTACATCAGCTGCAGAATATAATTATAGCATTGATGTCTATTTAATCTGATTGATTTTCCTTGTGCCTTTGTCCATGTTGAGGGCCTGTTTCTGATTATTTTACTAGTCAGTTGGTCTTTGCCCTTTCCATTGAAAGTGCGTGATTTGGTTTAGCTAATCACATCCTATTGTTTTTTATTTCTTGAAACAGAAATATCATAATAAAGTTTCTTTTCCTTTTCTGAGTATATTTAAGAGGGATTTCTAAAATTGACTTGAAAGAAACTCAAGAAGCTTAATTACAATTAACCTGTGAATCTCTCTAAAAATATCTGTAATGTATTGATACAAACTCCTTAGCAAAAGCAAACAAAAATTTATTTTAAATAAATTACACTTAATTCTTAGTAACTTTATTTTACTAAAAACAGTGATAAAATGTGATATAAACTGTTGGTAGACAACTGGCAGATTTCCCCCTCCCCATTTCTTCCTCAGTGGTCCAGATGACATTTAACTACAGAGTCTCAAAATGTCACATGTAGTTTTCTTAAATTTCCTTGCAGCTAGGTCATGGGTATGAGACCCAGTCCCAGAAGAATAGATCCAAAAGGAAGTTTGCTCAGAAACTTTGGAAAATGTTCTCTTTCCTTTTACAAAAAGATATGTGGAAAGAAACTACTTTTTTTTTTTTATGGGAAGATCTTGTCATCTCCATATGTGATACCTAAACTTAGCTACATTCTTACATCCAAGAGGTTTAAGTACACCTAAGCTCCAAAATAAAACTCCGAGGATAGAGAAACCAAATACAGAAAGACCTGACTCCATCATAATGTCATTAAGCTGTTGAACCAATCCTGAAAGCCCCTAGCCTTTGGACTTCTTTTTGATGAGATAATTACATTACTTTTGCTAAGCCTTGTAATACATGGTGGATATTCTATTACTTGAAGTCAAAAGAATACAAACACACACACACACACACACACACACACACACACACACACTAACTGATAGGAAATTTTATTTCTATTATGCAGTGCAGAGCTATGTCTATATGAAATATTTACCTAAAATTCTGAATCACATTGATTTAAGAGGTATCTACTACATCCTCTTCCTGAAGCTAAAGCAAACCTCTCCAGTAACAATTCCTTATCTGATTTTGTATTAAAAACCACACCTAAATAGTTTCAGATTCTAGTGGCATTTCCCCTCTTAAATATGTTATTGATCATTAGGCTGGAGCTCGTTGTCAAGTGGCTTTTATTTATTCTTGTTTGATTTTGATTCTGTTTTTAACTTCAGGATGGGGTTGGAGGATAGCCTCTACAGAGGCAAGTAAAGCTCAGAATGAAAATAGACTGACAGCTAGGAATTTCTTTTTTAAATTAAAGTATCGTGTAATTGTGTAGACACATCCAAACGCAAACTAAAAATCGCCAACGATAAGCAGTTTTTAAAATGTGCCATAATGTTATAGCTTAGTTCCTTTTGAGTACACAAAAGGAAGTCTTCTACTCTTCTCACAACCTTTAACGTGCTCCTCAAAAGAAAAGCTGCCTCTTTTACATTAATACCGACAAAACAAGTGGGTAATTTATAAGCCTGTCCCCTACTCATAATTCAGAATAGCCGAGTTACCTGCTTTCTTGCGGCAAGGTCAGAATAGAGTTCTAATCTACCGTGGGTAATTTGGATGAGAAGACTGGCTTTAAGAAGAAAGTAAACAAGTTCTCCACTTTGGCTGATAGCCTAGATAAATGTAATGTGTGAATAGAGTCACAGAAATGGGATAAGGATTAATGGAGAAAAGGAAACATGAATTTCACATTAAAAAGATTAGGGAAATCCCAACCTTTATTATAAAATATCTGTGAGCCTATAAAGATGATTTATAATACTGGAAAAGCTTTAGATATGCTTTGGCTAATGCCCCCGGGAGGCTCAGAAAACATAATCCAATTTACTAGTGGTGTACAAAAGAGACATACTTTAAAATAATTGCTATTTTCAACTGTAGCCTTCATGGAGCTATTGGCATCTAACCACAACATGAGGATTAACAGAAATTGTTAAACTGCTGCTTTAAAAATGTGATATTTTTGTGTCACATACTCCACAGCCCGTGGCTTGAAAAGCCAACTGTGGAAAAGGATTGTTACAACGAATGCACACGCCATACCTTGTCTGAGTCACCGCAGAGAGGGAAACGCAGACACAAACTGAAGTCACGAAGCCATAGCGCCTCTTAATTAAGCTTTTTGAGTCATCCAGTTGCTATTCTCTGGGAAAACAAAGCTGTGGCAATCACATATAACTCGTGGTTTTGAAAGTCCGTCCTTCCTTTTAGGCATCTGCTTTTCTCAAAACCTACTAGAGGACTTGGAAGCATTTTAGTTCAGGATTAATTGTCGGACGCAGTGAGGAATATGGGAAATGTATTTATCTGTCTTACCTCTCAGGCAGTCCTATCTATCTCTTAACCAGGTTTCCTGGAGGACTTTCACCTTGTGAATTATGCTTTCGAAAGAGGTGGGCTCCAGAAATTTGACTTAGGTCTGTTTTACTTTGGCCCAATCATCAGCCCAGGATGTTTTTCTGCTACAGGCTATTCTGATTGTTTATTCCATCCTGACAGCCAGTTTTACGATGTATGTATTAAAGCAGCATTGAACCAGAGTCAAGCAATTCTCTTCTAGCCCCATTATTGGTATGATGAACTATTCAGTGTTCAACAGAACACAGACTTCAGTAAACGGCGAAAGCTCCCATCGCCGCAGCTCATGTTCATAGCTGATTTAGCCAGAGACACTGCAGTTCCACCCAAAAAAATCTTGGCAAGTGATCAAGTGATGTTGATGAGCTTAAAGAAAATGTTAATATTTCTGAGCTTCCACCATGCCTCTGGCAATAGTCAGAGAATAGATGTGGTTTTCAAAAGAGGCTTATGATGCTTCTGTTTAAATTCACCAAGAAAGCTGAACTCTAGTCATTAGCTGACTCGAAGGCAAGATTGGTCGTTGAGGTAAGACCATGGATAAAATAAACCAAGTATAAAAAGTAAGATCTGATAAATACTGAGCCCCTTCCATGTTTGAGCATTGTTCTAAACACCAGGGATACATCTGTGAACAAGAAAGATAGCTGAAGGGAAAATACATCCTCATGGGGCGCCTGGGTGGCTCAGTCGTTAAGCGTCTGCCTTCGGCTCAGGTCATGATCCCAGGGTCCTAGGATGGAGCTCCACATCGGGCTCTCTGCTCCGCAGGAAACCTGCTTCTCCCTCTCCAGCTTCCCCTGCTTGTGTTCCTGCTCTTGCGCTCTCCCTCTGCGTCAAGAAAATAAATAAAATCCTAAAAAAAATAAATAAAATACATCTGCCTATGTGAGATGTCGGGATACAAGTGTTTTTTGCTTTTTTTTTTCTTAAGATTTTATTTATTTACTTGAGAGAGAGAGCATGAGAGGGGAGAGAGGGTCAGAGGGAGAAGCAGACTCCATGCTGAGCAGGGAGCCCAATGCAGGACTCCATCCTGGGACTCCAGGATCATGACCTGAGCCAAAGGCAGTCGCTTAACCAATGGAGCCACCCAGGCGCCCTGATACAAGTGTTGTTAAAAGATGACACACAAGCAGCTTGCCTTGAAGGATCTTATACATGGGTGGTGAATCCACAAGAGGTTGACAAGAGGTTGTCGTCATTTTTCTATATTTTTTCTAAACGTTCCATTAAAACCCTTTTAAAGAATAAAGAACATTAAATTCCGAAAATAAGACAAAAGAAAATCTGTATCATTTCTGTTGTCAGGGGGCTGACAGTCTAGCAGAGGGGGACGAGAGACACTCTGCAAGTACTCAAATTATGAAGAAAGAATTAAACTCAATATTATTAGTCATTAAGAAAAAAAGATCACATGCATGCCACTAAATATCCACAAGAATGGCTAAAGCTAACACCTGAAAACACTACATGTTGGTGAGAATAGGCAACAAATATTAACTCTTATACACCTCAGGTAGAATTGAGAAACTGGACACTTCGGAAAATCGTTCGGCTGTTGATTAAGAAGTTCGATATACACCTTCTGCATGCTCCAGAATGCCATCCTTAGGTAATTACGTAACAAGGAAGAAAACTTAGAACTCCTGACCCCATATTGCTTCTATAGTCTTTGCTGCTGTGACCTACAGCTTAGAAACTACAGCTTAGCCCCACACGTAGCCAAGTTACAGCTAAGATTTGCAAAAAGTGCTCTTTACCCCAAACCTCCCTCACCTGAGGAGATAAGGAAGCATGTATAGAAAGGTCTATGCTGTTTCAGATTTACGGACACGACATGACCATCCTCCTGTACGCAAAGGCCTACTGACAGAGGACAAAGAAGTGGAATGACCTTCCTCAGAAGTCTGCAGAGGTCAGTCACTTTTCACCTCCCCCACTTCTGTTTCCCCCTTCTGCTAACATCACAGAAGCTTGAATTTCATGCGAGGGGAGATGTTTCTTTGGGACGATAGCCTACCATGCCCTCGGTCTGTTGACTTTCTAGATAAAGTGGCTTGCTTTCCTCTAACATGTCGCCTCTTGAATCATTGGCCTGTTGTTCCGGGAGCAGAGGAGCTTGGGAGAAAGGGTTCATGGCCCACCCCCTCGCCCCTGTGATTCTGGGGGTGAGTCCCTGGCAGTTGCTGGAACCTGTGTTCCGTGGGCTTCCCTGGCTGTTGGGACAAGTCGTGGACAAACTTCTGCCGTCTGCAGACTCTGAAGTAGGGTAAGGCACTCTGGCATGCGCAGCCGGGACTCCCTTCCACTCCCCACCTTTCGGGCTTTTCCTTGGGGTGGAGGGGAAGCCGCTTGGCTTGTATTTGTCTGCCTTGGCCTGTTGGAGAGGGGAATACGGGTTGGACTTTCCCCCAATTTGTTTGTGAACTGGTTCATTTGCATTTGGTTTGTTTGTTGCGGCAGCTTTCAGTCAACTTTTGGGCAAAACTGGTCATGTTTGATTTGTTTTATAACAACAAGGGATCACTGGACATACGCCTTTAATGTTGTCTCCACAAATATTAGTGACTCAGCTTTCTGCCTCCCATTCAGTTGACTCCAGATAGGGGGGTTTGGGTTTAGTTCTCTCAGCTTGTCTAGGAAGCTATTTGGTTTAGTTGGCAAATCTCTGACTTTTGGGGAGGAACACTAACAGAGGTACACGGGACTTCATTTCCTTATCATTTCGTTTCTTCTATGTTCTTTCTGAATTGTTGCCTCGCAGATGGTGAACACTCCTTCTGTTCCCAAAGAAAGTCCGTTAGGACCTATTTGAACACAAGGTGCAGAAGGCTGAAAGGCAACCAGGGAAAACTCATTTTGCAGGAGGGAGAGATTGGAGGTGAGAAAGGAATGTCCAGATTTTGCATCTGCCCCTAGCCCTCCCTCCCCCTCCTGCTTCCTGTCCTGCACCACCACGGCCTGGGCCCTTCCATCCTCAGTGCCTCCAAGGCTACGGGCTCCTGCTCCTCCTACCCTCACTATCAAGGGGCCCAGGGCCTCCACTGAACGTTAACTGCCCACTTCGGATTCCCACAGGAGCCCCAGGTAAAATTAACGGTGTGGAACAAATCGATTGGCTTGTTAGTGGACACAGGTGCAGCATATTTGGTAGGAAACGCTGAGCTGGCATATCGACTCCTCAGGCAAGGCACCTGGATGGCTCAGGGGCTTACGTGTCTGACCCTTGACTTCAGCTCAGGTCACGAGATCGAGCTGTGCATGGGGCTCCATGCTGAGCATGGAGCCTGCCTAGGATTTTCTCTCTCCCTCTCTCCCTGCCTCTGCTCATGTGCTCTCTCTTTCTCTCTCTCTCTCTCTCTCTCAAAAAAAAAAAAAAAAAAAGTTTAGAAAAATAAAATAAAAAATAAAACTTCTCAGGCTACCTCTGTCACCAGGGTATCTGGAAAAGCAGTAATCATTCCTGCAGCCTTCAGAATGTCACTTGGGGGACCTCATGCTAAAACATAGCTTTCTGTATATGCCAGAATGCCCATTTCTCTTTTGAGCCAAGATCTCCTTTGTAAATTAAGTGCTCAAGTGACTTTTTCACCAGGACAATTGAACAGTAGGGTCCCACTGAAACTAACCTTGAGCCTGCAAATAATTCTCAAAGGAAAGACACATCTACTTAATTGGTTTAAAGGCAAGAACTTGTAAAAACTGGGGATTCTGAAACTCAGAAGGATAAAAACTAAGCCAGATGTTTTTCAAGCCAACGTGATTTGAAAAATATTCGATATTAAAGCTAATTCAAGGTTGTTGTTTTAATTAAAGTAGACATATCTTTAAAGTTGTCAGCATTGCATATAACACTTTCATCCTACCAAGGTTTGCTGAAGGTCAGGTAAGCTCATGTTATCTTTATTGCAATTTGTCAGCAAAGATGAGTAAAACGGTAACTAATTTTATCTGTCTCATGAAGTTATCATGGATAACCATTAAGAGCAAGTCGTTTAATAAAAAAGTTTATAGGTAAATTTTACATAGCTTTCAAAATCTTTAGTAAAACTCAAGTTTTACTAGGTTAAATGATAAATTGGGTTGAATTTGTTGGAGATCTAAGTCTTTTCCACGTAAGATGAGATACTGAGACATAAATTACTAAACATAGGTTTATCTGCTAAACTAAACTAAAGATAAATTTGAACCTGCTAGTAAACATGTTTTATGCTTTATTGAAAGTTGTGCTGTGAAAAGAATGTGTTTCTAGAAATTATGAAATAGTTCACAAATTGGTCAAACTAAAGAATTCTGGCATAATAGTTCACTTAGTTTTCACTAGAGATGTGTTTTCTAAAAGTTACAGTTCTGGTAAATACAGTTGAGGCTGTTGGAAATAAGGAAAGTGGCTCTATAAGGAAAGTAGAAGGTGTGTAAAAAAAGTATAAAGAATGAGAATACATTTTTGTTGAGGGGAGAAAGAAATACTTTTGTCCTGAAATGACACTGATAGTTTAGAGAGGGAAAACTTAGGACAAAATATGAGTGAAAAAGAAAGTTGTAGAAGCTTTGTGAAGAGGGATCTTTAGAAATGAATTTTATGTGTGGTCAGGACTAAGATTGAAATGACTGAGTTTTAAAAGAACACAGGTATAAGATTGGAATTTGGATTTTCTTTTTGTTAAAAAGACAAGGTTTTCTTGGATTGTTCTGCTCTTGATAAGAAGTTGTAAACAAAGTGGTTTTTTTCCTTTATCTGTCCAGATAAACAAAGTTTCTATGTTTTGTCTTTGTTAGGTCTTTGATTACTTAAGAAAGTTAAATCTTCTCAATATTAGGGGAGCTAAGTTTTGCTAACAACTGTAAAACCTTTTGTAGAACCCTTATTGCCACCTTGGTTAAATAGATAATTGCACATTCAGTTTTATAATAATTGTAATCCTAGTTAGGCATGTGCTTTAGAACCTTCTGAGGTTTTTAGAAACTTCCCCAAAATGCAAATTCTAAATGAAGTTTTTTTGATGAATTAGGCTTATTTGGTATGTTAAGTTACATGGAATCCTTGCCGAACAGATGATGATAAACCTTCTTAGGTAGTACTGTCTGAGTAAATGCTATAATTGTTCCAGAAACTATGAAAATTCCTAAAGTTTTCATATGTTTCCAATGGTAGAATGTCATCATGTGTGATTCTAATCATTGGAATTTTGTGTGTCACAAAAATAAACACATTTCCTTGACAACTGCCTGATAGTGAACTCTCATCAGATTTTTACCATGGCCACTTTTGAGTCTTTTGTCATTTACACTTCTTGTTTCATTGTGATGCTCCTGTAAATGTGTTTTGGTGGGGCATCTGGGTGGCTCAGTCATTAAGCAGCAAGCCTCTGCCTTCTGCTCAGGTCATGAACTCAAGATCCTGGGATCCAGCCCCACATCCAGCTCCCTGCTCAAAGCCTGCTTCTCCCTCTCCCACTCCCCCTGCTTATATTCCCTCTTTTGCTCTCTGTCAAATATATAAATAAACATATTTAAAAAAAATAAATTAAATGTGTTTTGGCTTCAAGGAGATTCATGAAAAGGAATTTTGACAATTTATAGGCTTTGACAATTATAGGTTTCTGATATCTTTAAAATCATTAAACTAAGAATTTCTAGAACAAATGGAAAAAGTACATTCAAACAGGATAAAAATTAGTAACATGGGACTAAATGAACTGAGAAAGATGATTATAGTTTTTATGACTTTTTTGAAGCATGGCTGGTTCTCTATGTTTGCTCTTCCAGATTTAAGGAAACATTCTTTCTTAGCATATCTGTGACATACAGGGGTAGCTGAGTGGCTCAGTCAGTTAAAGGTCCAACTCTTGATTTTTGGCTCAAGTCACGATCTCGGGGTCATGAGATGAAGCTTCATGTCAGGTTCAGTGCAGAGTCTGCTTGGGATTCTCTCTCTCCCTCTGCTCCTCCCCATAATTGTGCACTCTCTTGCTCTCAAATAAATAAATAAAATCTTAAAAAAAGATATCTATAAATCCAGAGATTTGGCAAAACATTCCTTTGTAAGCAATTTGAAGCACTGATCTTTTCTCTCTACATGAAACCTCCAGAACTCAGACGCTTTCAGTGAACATTCTTTCTTTCATGACAATTATAGTTATTTGCATAAGTTCAATGAAAATCTGTTCTCCTTGTAACAGAACACCATTGGAGACATTGATTATATTATCAAGGCTTTGACTGGAGTGTCGTATTTGAGAGATACATGCATAGACTAAGATATAACCAGACAACTTTAAGGAACTCAGGTTGACTTTCTGGAGCCAGTAGAACACCTTGGAAATGCTGCCCTGATACCTTGCTTACAGAATTCCCAGTAGCCTTACCAAGTCAGTCAAGAATGTCACTTTCTGCCAGGTGCAGGAACCTCAGGTTATTTTGGGGACCTTGAGACGGGAGGAATTCACCCAAATCTACAAATATTGCAGACAAATCTGACTGCAAGTATTTGACTTTGTTTTTGCCTTGAGAGGCTATTCAAAGTTCAATCTAAAATTCCTTATAAAAAGTTCTAGCAGGGCCACCTGAGTGACTCAGTGGGTTAAGCTTCTGCCTTCAGCTCAGGTCATGATCCCAGGGTCCTGGGATCGAGCCCCGCACCGGGCTTTCTGCTCAACAGGGAACCTGCATCCCCCCTTCTCTCTCTGCCTGCTGCTCTGCCTACTTGTGAGCTCTCTCGCTCGCTCTCTCTCTCTCTCTGTCAAATGAATAAATAAAATCTTAAAAAAAAAAAAAGTTCTAGCAAAGCAGATTTTAAAGAACCTATATTGTCAATCACCATTCTTGTTGTGCTTATGTAAATAATTAGGCCAAGTTTGTTAAAATGGGACTTACTTTACAATTAGTCTTAATTTGGCTATGTTTTATAAAAATGAGGATGATTTTAGAGAGAAAAATTATGTTTCAGAAACACACCCATGGGGTGTCTGCATGGCTCAGTTTGGCTTAGTGTCTGCCTTTGGTTTAGGTCATGATCCTGGAGTCTCCAGATTAAGCCCCACATGAGGCTTCCTGCTTATTGGGGAATCTGCTTCTCTTTCTGCCCCTCCCCCCACTCGTGTTTTTTTTTCTCTCTCTCAAGTGACTTAAAAAAATCACACACACTTCTGGATGTTAGATTCTAATTCTGATCAAGTGTCTTTCAGTGTTTGTTGTGTACCCATAAAACTGGCTGAATCCTAAATTCTTGTGGTTTCCTCAAATACCTGGCTATAACTCTCCAAATTAAGGTTTCCAATGTTCTCTCATTCTCTTAAATTGAAAACATTGAGAACCACAACTGCCCTCCTACCTAAAGCTCTGAAAACTGAAGCTAGACAGCTTGAGATAAACTTTAGAGAAATTGCTCCAAAAGCTCATATAGAGATGGTCTCTATGCCTGTTGCACTATGCACCACTCAGAAGAATCCCCAGAGACACCTGAACTACAAACCAGAGAAATCTGTTAGCTTGTCACTGCAGGTCCCCACTCCTTCTGAAGATACTTTGAGCCTGACATCTTAAAGTCCTCTCATTGACAGCACTTGAGACTCAGACACTGGATTTTTAATTTGCTCCAACCATTAATCTGTGTTTTTCTTTTGCTTCCATAGAAATGCCTATGGTTACTGCTAAGACCCCAATGCCAAAAAGAGGCACTAAGGAATATTTCATAAGTCAAATGGTTTCATTCCACAGTTGCCCCATAATGACCCCATCCAGCAGAAAGTGGTCCGATGACAGATGATGTCCCATTGTCCCTGATCTCACAAGATTGTGGGATGAACCTTTGACAGTGGGGAAACAGGCAAAGAAACTTAGCATGTCTGACTCCATATTGCTCCTATTGCCCTTGTTGCTGTGACCCCCTTAGAAGCCTTTGCTTAGCCCTGCATGTATTGTGTCATAGCCAAGATTTGCAAAAGACTGTTCTTTACCTGAAACCTACCTCACCCAAGGAGAGAAGGAAGCATGTGCAGAAATAACTGTTATGTTTGAAGTTTATAGGAACAACATGACCACTTTCCTATATGCAAAGGCCAACTGACCAAGAGCAAAAGAGTTACATAGCTTTTCTTGGGTGTCTATAGACATTGGTCACCTTCTGATTCCAACACCCACTAACTTCCCCCTTTTGCTAATATCAAAGACGCTTGAATTTCATGCTGAGGTGAGACGTTTCCTTGGGACAATAGTCTTCCAGTTGTCTGCTGGCTTTCCAAATGAAGTGGCTTTCTTTACCCCAACATCTTGCCTCTCAATTTAATGGTCCATCATGTGGCAAGCAGAATGAGCTTGGCCTCAGCTGTAATTATCCAAGGAAATGAAAACCTATCAATACAAAGACTTGTATGTGAATGTTCATAGTAGCTATTTATAATAGCCCAAATCTGGAAACAATCCAACTCTTCAACAACTTTTTAATGAATTAAACCAATTGTGGCATGTCCATATAATAGAATTCTACTCATCAATAAAAAGGAATAAACTACTGATATGTACATAATATGTTAATCTCAAAATTATTATGAATGAAAGAAAATAGTCCTAAAAGACTACTTACCATATGATTCCGTCTATATGAAATTCTAGAAAATAAAAACTTACAGTGGTAGAAAATAGATGAGTGATTGCTTGTGGGTAGAGTAAGTCGATAGCAAAGGCCCTAAGGGACCTTTTTAGGATAATAAAAATATTTTATTTTAGGATTATTACGGTGTTATATTATTGGATAGTTTGTCAAAACTCATTGAACTGTACACTTAAAATTATTGATCTCTATTGTATATAAATTTTACATCAGTAAAGCTGACCAAAAAATCCCTACACATAATAAAGGAATTACAGGAGGCGCCTGGGTGGCTCAGTGGGTTAAGCCTCTGCCTTTGGCTTAGGTCATGATCTCAGGGTCCTGGTATTGAGTCCTGCATCGGGCTTTCTGCTCAGTGGGAATCCTGATTCCCCCTCTCTCTGCCTGCCTTTCTGCCTACTTGTGATCTCTCTCTCTGTCAAATAAATAAATAAAATCTTAAAAAAAAAAAAAAAAAAGGAATTACACGATGCTATTGTGAACGTGAAAGAGGGGACCTAACCTGAGTTTAAGGAGTAGCCTCCCTAGGGAAAATAAATAAAATTTATTATTATGAAAGTGATAAAATATTTCCCATTTGGAAGAAAAGACTATGCTAAATATTTTGCTGGGGTGAGTCAGGTTCCAGTTAAAACAAGGAGGTTTTAACTAGGCAACTTGGTGAAGAGGAGACTATTATGGGCTGTCTTATGTTTTCCCCAAAGATGCATATGTTGAAGTCTCAATCCCCAGTATCTCAGAATGTGAAGATATTTGGAGATACTGTCTTTAAAGAGATAATAAGTTTAAACAAGGTCATATGGGTAGACCCTCATCCATGTGACTGTCGTTGGAGATAGCATGTTCACAGAGGTGATTAAGTTAGATAGAAGACAGGAAGGTGCAGCCCTCATCCAATATGACTGATGTTCTTATAAGAGGAGAGCCACCAGGGATGCCCGAACAGAGAAAAGGCCGTAGAGGACACAGCGAGGAGGCCATATGCAAGCCAAAGAGAAGGGCCTTGGGAGGAACCAAGCCTTTATCTTGCACTTCTGGATGCCAGAACTGTGAGAAAACAAATTTCTGTGGTTTAAACCACCAGTCTGTGGTATTTTGTGATGGCGACCCTAGCACACTAATACAGAGAATATGAGTTTCAGAGATTGACATGAAGCAATCCAGGAGGGAAGAGAAGTATGGGACTCTGAATGAAGAAAAATATAGATATCAGAAGTGAAACAGACATGACTTTAGAATATCTTTATTATTTTATATTGTCAGGAACATTGAGGTAAAATTTATGTTAAATACAATTCAACATGTTAAAGTGTATAATTTAGGTGTTGTGGGGGAATACATTAAACCATGTAACCAACACTCACAAAGTGAAAAAAAGAACTTGGATATAGTTCAAATTAAATTGGACCATTAATGGTCTTTTCTTGAGTTAAGATATAGTGACAAAGTTATTTCTCTCAGAGACAAGGCAATTGCTATACTGAATATGTAGAAGATACTTAAATGGAGAGGGTAGAGGAGTGGACTACCATTTTTTGAATGTCTACTGTCCTACTTATTTTGTGTTTGACATAATCCTTGGCATAACTCTTTGAGGAAGGCAGCTCATCCACAAATAGGTCACTCACCAGAAAATTCTTAGTAAAGTAACTGCTAGAGACAAGCTTGACCCCAAGTCTGTCTGAATCTTTGCCCTACACCACGGCCAACACAAGTCCTGCTCAGTGCTTGCGAAAGAGTCATAGGTAACTTAAAAATACCTTACCATAGGACAGCAAGAGAAAACTGTCAAGTTGGTGGAGCACGGGAAATGGATTTACAGAAGATGGCTGTAGAGTGTTCCTCCTTGAGAATCTTCAAAAAACGTAACTGATAATTCTGTCTGACAAATTTGGGAATTTACCACTGAGAAATGCAGTTTGTTATTCATTAATTTCGGTCATTTACATATTCGCTCAAGAAATAGGAACTGAATATTTACTCTTTGCTAGGCACAAGTGAGTCAAAGTATGGAATAGGATCATTGACCTGGAAGAACTCACAGTGTAGCCCCAAGGAGAATCAAGGCACATTAACATCCAGAGCCTTGTGTGACAGGTGCCATGAAGATTGTGCTCTCTGGAGTTTGGATGAACATCTTGCCAAGACTGAAGGTAAGGGAGGTAAAGGAGTCAAGGAGGGAAATACAAACAGTTGAGTTGATTCTATGCAGCATTTCTCTAGATGCAAGAAAGCAATAAAATACAAATTGTATAATTTTGATGATTCTCCATTTGAGTTTGACACTCTTATTTTTACATTTAAAACTGTATATGGCAGTATAGAAACATGAACAATCAAATTTCCTCTACTAATTTGTGATTTAGGCTTTTTTTAAAATTTAGAACATTAAATAGTGGGGGAACCTGGCTGGCTCAGCCAACAGAGCATGTGTTGCTCGATCTTGTGGTTGTGCGTTTGAGCCCCTCATTGGGTGTAGAGATTACTTAAAGATAAAATCTTAAGTTAAATAGCAAATAAACACATTGTGACAAGACGAAAGTGCACAGGATAAAGGAAAAAATTTTTACATTTCATTAAATTTAGTGGCACTATTGTCCCTGCCTTTTGAATCAGGGGTTTTACATTTTTATTTTGTAATGGATCTCACAAATACTGTGCTATTTCATTAATATACAGCACGGGTTGGCAACATTTTTCTTAAAAAGCCAAATAGTAAGTATTTTGGGCTTTTAAGTGTTTATAGTCTGTCTCAACTACTCGTCTCTGCCCTTGTAGCCCAAAGCAGTCATAGACAATATGTATATGGATGGGTGCAGCTATGTTCCAGTAAAACTGTATTTACAAACCGGCCAGGTCAGCAGCCACACTTTGCCAGCCCTTGGCCTAAATCTGTGTTCTCAAGCTTGCTGCACATTAGAATTAACAAGGGAAGGGGAAGTCTGGGTGGCTCATGATTTAAGTGTCTGACTCTTGATTTCTGCTCAGGTCATGACCTCAAGGGTTAGGAGATTAAGCCCCATGTGGGGCTCTGACTGGGCATGCAGATGGCCTAAGATTCTCTCTCTCCCTCTCACCCTGTCCACCCCCACCCCCCACCCGCCCTGCTCACAGACCTGCCTTTCTCTGTCTCAAAAGAAAAGAGAAGAAAAGAAAAGGAAAAGAAAAGAAAAGAGAAAAAAGAAAAGAAAAGGAAAGAAAAAAGAATTAACTGGGAAAGTTTTAAATATGTCAACATCTGGGACCTACTTCCTGAGCTCCTGACTTAATCATTTTCAGGTAGAACCCAAGTAAAAGGGTTTCACTACAGGGGCACCTGGTTGGCTCAGATGGTTAAGTGTCTGACTTTAGCTCAGGTCATGATCTCCAGGTCCTAGGATCAAGCCCCACATCAGGCTCCAGCTCAGGGGGGAGTTTGCTTCACCCTCTCTCTCTGCCTCTCCCCCTGCTTGTGCTCTCTCTGTCTCTCAAGTGAATAAATTAAAATAATCTTAAAAAAAAAAAAGAATCATTAAACATTACATCAAAAACTAATGATGTACTATAATTTGGCTAATTGAACATAATAAAAAAAATTTTTAAGAAAAGGGAGGGGAATAAAAAGGTCTCACTATAATTCTTATATGATGCCAGAATATGATGCCTTGCCTTTCAACCACTACCAATGTTGGGCATTTCTTAAGAAGAAAAACTCAAATGCATAGTAGTTTCTTCCTTCCTTCCTTCCTTCCTTCCTTCCTTCCTTCCTTCCTTCCTTTCTCTTTCTTTCTTTTCTTTTTTCCTTTTTTAAATTTTTATGGGTTTTTAATACCCCTGCCTGCCCTTTCTCAGGAAAGATTTATGACAGCATGTTTTGTTTAGATTCTCAGTGGCCTAAAGGTTCTGGATGCTAACAGGATAATTTGGCAATAATCTTAGATTGACGCAATTAAATCATGACCTGTAACTAACTGTGCCTTCATTGTGAGGTAACTGGAATTCATTTTTAAACAAATATAGTGTCAAGAATAAAGTATATTTAGTCACCTGGCCAAAGTTTTAGAAAAATGGAACTGATATCTATTTTCTAAGTTCTACAAACATGTTACAAAGGGGGAAAAGGATCAGTTATTTTCAGTTTGGAGTGTATTATTTTTCAGATGGGATTCTAATGTACCACTTTTGATTATTGTTTGTCTTAACTCTGGAAAGAGCTATATGACTCAAAAGTTAGCATCAAAATATGTTACACCATAAATAAAACCATTTCTTGGTGTAACTCTAGAAATATATTAATATATGCACTTTTGTGCTATAAATATTTAGGTCTAAATTAAGATGAGGTATATTTCAAGTATTAAATAAATCTGATGCAAAAAGAGGGGCGCCTGGGTGGCTCAGTCATTAAGCATCTGCCTTCAGCTCAGGTCATGATCCCAGGGTCCTGAGAGCTAGCCCTGCATTAGGCTCCCTGCTCAGCAGGGAATCTGCTTCTCCCTTTCCCTCTGCCCTTCCCTCCTCCCCCCAGCTTCTGCTCTCACTATTTCTCTCTCTAATAAATAAATAAATAATTTTTTAAATCGTTAAAAATTTTAAACAATAAATCTGATGAAAAAAAGAATATCTGTATCGCAATAACAACTCATTGTTATGTAACTCCGTAAGTTAATTTTCCAGATAGAAGAAGCTGACCCCTTGTAGGGTACCATCATTTCAAAATCAATTTTGAGATAATTCTTTGAGGTATCTTATACAATTTTCTACCTCTAGAGTAGAAGTGAATATTTTTGATGACTCAGGACAATAATTATGGGTTTGGGTTATCATATTGGACTAGGACACACTGACATCTTTTGAGACCTTATAAAGATGAATAAAAGCAAGGATTCTGGAGCAAGATCACTAGGTTTGAAACTTAACCCTCCCACTTACCCAGCCTTACAACCTGGGCTACAGATCTTCCCCAGCTTCCATTGGAGTTGCATCCTGAAAAACCCCTGGTAAATTGAAATTACCATTGAGTCAAAGTGCTTTTAAGAATATTTAATGTGCAAAACATCATAGCTTAGCCTAGCCTACCTTAAATGTGCTCAGAAGACTATGTTAGCATACAGTTGGGCAAAATTAGCACAAAGTCTGTTTGATAATGCAGTGCTGAATATCTCATGTAATTTATGGAATACTGTACTGAAAGTGAAAACCAGAGTAGTTGCATGGGTACATACGGTTGTAAATGCATCAGTTGTTTACCCCATGAGTTGCAGCTCAAGGCTGCTGCCCAGCATCACAAGAGAGGACCATGCTGCTTATCGCTAGTCTAAGAAAAGATCCAACTTCAAAATTTGAAGCACAGCTTCTACTGAATGCATATAGCCTTTACAGTACAATACAGTCATGAAATTATAAGTCCAACCATCATAAATCAGAGACATCTTTATTTACACACTAGTGCCTCAGTGTCCTCCTTCACAAAAGAAGAATAATAATAGCACTACTTGACCAAGTTGTTGTGAGGAAGAAATGAGTTCCTAACATGTAAAGGGCTTAGAAGAGTGGCTGACACATAGGAAGGACCCAATAAATGTAAATTAGTGTTAAATCATTCTTGAGGTGTTTGTTAACAAAATTAACCTATCCTCTTTCTTTTGATTTTGCATTTGTTTTATAGACATTTATTTTATTTTTGCTCCTTTGTTTTGGGGGTGTGGAGGTCATATCTAGAACCTCAAGAGGGCATGGCCAATGGCCAACCATTCAGACCATGATGGGGCAGGCAGCAAGGAAAATAGCATCTACACCATCTAGCATTGGACTCATCACTAAAAAGGGATGAGTACACTGAGACAACAGACAGTGCTGACAAGAGAGAGCGACAAACAGAGGGTCAAGATTTGGTCATCCTCTCAGTTCTTCAGCTGTGGCCTATATAGGCAGCAACAGAGTTTCACAGTAAAGGATCAGGGTACCCTAACATGAGGAAGACTTGACTTTGGAGGCTTGGACTGGGAATGTTTAGTAGTTCAGCCAACAGGAACTTGGCATTGGAAGAGGTCTTCACTGGGTAAAAGCCCTACCCACTAAACAGGGATCCATGGACCGCGTATCGCTCTAGGAGGGCAGACTCCCAATCCAGGAAGGATTCAGAGATCATGTATCAACATAACACCCTGAAAAACCAGGATATAGACTAAAACCCAAGTAGAAGAATTAGCAGAAATGTGGGGCTCAGGAAGGAGAAGGTTCCCAGTTATCAGAACAGAGACAGAAATTCAAGGTCAGTTCCACAATAAAGATAACTCAATGCTGAACCTCAGAAAGTGGTTCTTCAAGAGTTTAAGTTTCTATTGGCCTTGGGAACTGGAAATGAAGGCCAGTCTGTAGGGAAAGACCAGCTGGCCCCAGGGGTTTGTATGGTAAGGGATAGAGCATGGCAAAGGGGAGAAAGATGCTGGGGTTTGGGAGCTATTGAGGCTTAACAACTGACTCATCTCTTGTTGCTGTCGGTGATTTTTACCTCCCGCAGCATTTCCCATCTCCACCCCCCACCAATCTAGCAAGCCACTTAGAATGTATTACCAACCAAAATACCATAAACTGCATTTATTCTGATTGTATGTGAAGTAACAGAGTGCTCTCGGAGGCAAGCCTGGAACGGCCCTCTTATGAATAAGTAAATACACTTTAACATCTAGACCTTGGCTGCTCCGAAATCTTTTCCATTTTCTTCATCATTATATCATCTGTTGAGATAACGAGTTAAGTGTCATCAAAATATATGAGATGTTGACATTATTTCAGTGGAGTTATTGCTTTCTATTCCACGATCTCACAAAAACCACCCCGCCCGGCTTTGTTTAGGAGGAGTCTGAGGTTTGGATCTGCCGCTCTCTGCTGAGAGCGTCCCCCTGAGGAGTTTCCCTGTATTGTTGTGGATCATCCCCCTTCGTTTCCGCTCTGCCATGGAGTTTCCCTTCTGTGATGCTAATGAATGCCTGCCTGAAATCTGTGTCAAGGTGTATCCAGTAAGCTTAGACAGCCACCCTGGTCGATTAAATACGTGCACAGATTCTTTGCTGCTTCTCTCCTTGAGGGGAATAGTCTAATTCCTCAACTCTTAAGTCTGTGCTGGTCCTAGAGATTTATCCGTGCAAGGGACGTTGCAGAAACGACATTTAAAAATGTCCAAGGTGAGGATATAAGAAGCGTTGCATTCACTGTTCGAGTGCTCAGCTGGTATATAACAACTCAGACCTCCCTGAGGCCACCTTGCTAGAGAAACTTCCTGGGAAGGCCACGCGGACAGACCTTGACACTGCAGGAACAGAGGGACCCACAAGGGCGGCTGCGGCTCCAGCCCTCAGCTACATGCATATTCCCGCAGAGATCCTGCCCCCAGTGGGCAGATCTGCGAGCATAATAATGTGGCTGTTACTTCATGGCTTAGGTTTTAAAGGTGCTTGCTGCATAGCACTAGATAATCAGAACTGCCCTCTTCCCTGGCACCAGAGATTCATGGAATAAGAAAGCCTCCTTTCCTTTCCTTAACTCATCATTTTAATCTCTTAAAGACTAGGACACCAGATGTTTAGCCAAATGCAAATTTCTTCACTAAAAGACTAGCGCGATTTTAGAAGAGAAGTATAATATAGATGGCAAAAAATGATGCTTGAGTCTAATAGGGAAGACACCTAAGAATTGTATCCTGCCCAAGAGTTCCCCTGATGGTTTTTTCCACAAGCTCCCATGGTTCCAGGGAACATACTCTCCTCCGAATGTCTCTAGTTGCCAGTCACCTGCCTCAATTCCTACCTACCTCTCCCTGAACCCATCCCCCTCCTATGGTGAAAGAAACACCCTACATCTGATGCATGAAATGCAGCAGCCTCCCCCACCCCCAGGGTTCTGCAAAATAATCAGTGAAGCCCATGGATACCCAAGTCTCAAGGACAGGTGAGGGAGAAAAGGCTCTGATCTGTTGGTAATGCTGAAGCAGGGGCCTCCTGTGGCATTCCCTCCCCCGCCCCCACTTGTATCAGTATATGCTGTGGTTGAGGATTCCAAACCAAGGATCACAAACTTATGCATTCGGCAGATAATATGAATGAGTGAAGTGGACTTGATGGGCAAACGGGCAAAAAATGGAGATTACAGGGGCGCCTGGCTGGCTCAATCAGTGGAGCCTGTCACTCTTGATCTCATGTTTGTGTGTTAGCGCCCCATGTTGGGTGTAGAGATTACTTAAAAAAATAAAACCATTTTTAAAAATGGAGAGTATAAAAAGTAAAATGCCTTCAATTGCTGTTTTGCAGGGATACAGTGCTGTCATCTCCTCTCTCTTCAGATATCTGAATTTACATGTGAAATATTCAATTTTTTAAAATATTTTATCTATTTATTTTGTATGTGAGAGAGAGTGTGTGTGTGAGTGGAGGGGAGAGGCAGAGGGAGAGAAAGAATCTCAAGCAGACTTACCCTGAGCATGAGGGAGCCTGACGTGGATACGATCTCACCTGAGATCATGACCTGAGCCTAAACCAAGAGTCAGATCCTCAACTGACTGTGCCACCCAGGTGTTCCATGAGTACCTTACTCTTTAATATTGACTCATTTTTTTCCTGAATGACTCCTAAGTATGATTAATTCCTAAACTTCAGCCATTTCTCTCTAGCATGAGGAGTGAGGTGTTTGTCAGTTCTTTTCTCTACAGCAGGTTTTTGTGGGTTTTTTTTTTTTTTTTCAGATTTTATTTATTTATTTATTTGACACAGACAGAGAGTGTGCACAAGCAGGGGGAGCAGCAGGCAGACGGAGAGGGAGAAGCAGACTACCTGCTGAGTAGGGAGCCCAACATGGGACTCCATCCCAGGACCCTGAGATCATGACCTGAGCCAAAGGTAGATGCTTGCTTACCTGACTGAGCCACCCAGGTGACCCTCTATAAGTTTTAAAGACTTAGTGAGGAAACCTTCACGATTGATAGGTTAATTCTGAAACTCTCCCTCCTTTCATCCTCTTCTAAGCAATATTATATTAACCAGGTTGTCTTTGGTCCCTATACCAGGTATTTCTGCTATAACCAATGCCTGGTTAAGGAAGGCCCATAGAATTGGGATTTTATACAGAAAATAGGGGCACCAGGGTTGCTCATTTGGAATATCTGACTCTTGATCTCAGGGTGGTGAGTTCAATCCCAAAGTTGGGTGGAAAGATTACTTAAATAAGACTTTAAAAAATTTTACTGGGGCACTTGAGTGGCTCAGTTGGTTGAGTGTCTGCCTTTGGCTCATGTTGTAATCCTGGAGTCCTGGAATGGAGCCCTGTATCAGGCTCCTGCTCAGCAGAGTCTGCTTCTGCCTTTCCCTCTGCTCCGCCCCTGCTTGTGTTCTGTCTCTCACTTGCTCAATCTCTCTCTCAAATCTTTAAAAAAGACTTTTTAAATTTATTTAAAAAAATACTTGAGCATTTTTCATGGGAAATGTTACTTAATTGAAGAATTAAAATAAACTTATATTTGTATTCTATAAGTTTTTAAATAAATCCTGCATTGAATCTCTACCATCTCTTCCCTGTGCCCCCCTCCCTCCCTCAAACTCTCTTGGCAATAATTCCTTACACTTGGATGATGTAATGTTCTAAGATCTGCCAATATTTGAGAAAATTTTCTATTCTAGTCTAAACAGCATAAGAATCTTTTGATTACAACTTTATGGGAAGGGTGGGTCAACAACAATGTATGACTATATTCTCTACCAACTGCCATGTCAATCAGGCCTTTGAATCATTTGAGCTGCTCTAATTTTCCAATCTAGTGCTGTGTACCCATCTCAAGAGTAGTCAATGACAGGTTTGGCCCAATCAGAAACTGAATAGGCTTTGTGGTCCTGAAGCTTTATACAGTTTGAGAGTCCTCCTTAAGAAAAAGAACACAAAATTACCAAAATAAACTTGTATCCAAATGCTGTAAAAACAAAACAAAATGAAACAAATAAACAAAAAAAAACCAAAAAACAGACATTGCACCCACCTAAGATTTTCTTCAAAATCAGAACCAAGGTAAGAGAAACCATCTTTCAATCCCTCTCAAGTGGGAATAGCAGGAAATAGGAGCCATGGAGTTGTTGGTGGCTGGGCCCCTGGAAGTACTGACCGGTTGCATTTGGACTTAATAAAGTCCACACATAAAAATAATTATGAGAGGCAGTTGCTCAGAGACCCATTCCATAATCATTCTAAAAATGTTTCAGTGAAGCAAATGAGACATTACTGACATTGACTTGGACGATAGAAATGGTACTGTCTTTGTCATACATACATTTATATATTAAAGAGCTAAAAGAACTTCAATAAAAATAATGGAATAGGAAACAAAGGGATGAACAATGATAAAATTGTTAGACATATTCACAAAAAAGAAAGTAGCAAAAACATCAGATCATACCCAAAGCACTAACTTCTGTTTTGAGGTCCCTACAAGTGAGGTGGCCCCAAAGCGTGAACCTTGGTGTTCTCCCAACAAATCTGCCTCTCCTTAGGAGCTCCAGCCACTCCTCTGCACAAGATTTCCTGAGATGATTCCAGCACAAAGAGGGTTGGGGCCCATTTTTATTACTTTCCTCCTTACAGAATATGTGGGTTTGATAAGATCCAGCTGCAACTCCCTTTTGTCTTTTTTGGGAATAAAAAGGTACACTTTTCTTCTTCACTGGGGAGACTTGCATATAAAGTGAATAAGCCAAGAGAAGCCCCAAGAAAAGCACTTTAGGCATGAGAGTCCTGAGTGTTACTTATGCTCCCTTGAGACAAATATTCTGCACATATTTCAAAAGGCGATTCCTTTTGAGAATAGTTGAGTATCTGTTTGTTTTATCTGTTTTCTTAAGAAAGAAAATTTGTGTCACGTGTTGGTAACAAGATTCTCAGACTCCAGTTGGAGATTTTCACAAGGATCTCACTTAAGTCTTCTTCTGTCTTCCAGATCAACTTTTCTCTTGATTTCTCTCACAAAATCCTAATTTATTACAGCACATGAGCTTTCCATCATCTCCAGGAGAGCTTCTGTCTGTATTTATATTCCCATCGTGACTAAGACAGAATATCTGCTTCAACATCTAGATATAATCATTTTTTAAAGATTCAGTTATTTTAGAGTGTGTGTGCACATGGAGGGAGAGGGGCGTGTAGGAAGGGGCAGAGGGAGAGGGAGAGAGAGAAACCCAAGCAGACTTTGTGCTGAGTGCAGAGCTGGATGCAGGGCTCGATCCCATGATCCTGAGATCATGACCCAAACTGAAACCAAAAGTTGGACCCTTAACTGGCTGCACTACCCAGGCATCCCTAGATATAACCATTTTTTATAGAACTTTGCTACCTTTCGTGAAAATCCTTACAAGTTTGCTCTACTTTCCAGTTTCTCTTGTTTTAAAATTTTATGCTACTTATTGCCTTAATCCTTTTACTTCTGTGACTCAAGCTTGCTTTTATTTTATTTTTTTTCCTGTAATCTGTACCCTTCATGTGTTTCCGATTCTCCCTGGAGACTTTCCCTCCTATTACTGCGGCTGGGGAGAGAGAAATTTCTTTCCTTTCCCTCCCCCAGGGTTCTTCTAGCTGGTTTAGGAATTAAACTGATATGAGACAGAAGAACAGGAGGGGGAAAAAGAGCCCCCAAAGTTTTGTTATTGTTCATGGAGAACCAATAATAAAATTGAGCCTCAGGGGTGCCTGGGTGGCTCAGTCAGTTAAGTTTAGCTGACTCTTGATTTTGGCTCAGGTTGTGATCTCAGGATCACAAGATTGAGACCCATGTAGGACTCCATGCTCGGTATAGAGTCTGCTTGTCCCTCTCCCTCCTCCTCTGCCCCTCCCCCCACTCTTGCACACACATACATGTGTGTGCCCTCTCTTTCTCTCGCTCTCAAATAAATAAATAAATAAATAAATAAATCTTTTTAAAAAGACTTAAAAAAATAAAATTGAGACCCAACGAAATGACCAAGGCACCAGTATTTGTAGTTTTTAGACAAACAGACAATAAATCTGTGAGGAATTTAGGGGACAAAGTAAATGTAACTTTGGGAGCTTCAGTTAGTAAGGAATTCTAAGTATAACTTGGGCCAGGGTAGTAAATTAGTAAAAAGTAAAAAGGTTGCTTTATAAAGTCTCAAGGCATAAAATCTGCTTCTCTTTACCTCTTGGTTACAGGGAGGGTACCTTTCAAATGGGTGATTAATTTCCTGTTTTCAGGGGGACAGAGGAGGCTCTGGGTGTCCTTTATGCACAGGCTGTCTCTTAAGTAACTTTTATGTAAAATAATCAGTATGCTAAGGTGATGTTCTTTGGAGAAGTCTGTCCTTGGCCTCTAGGTGGACATTTGCCCTCAGGCTAAACCTTTTGTGTTTTCTTCTTCCAATAGTTCTAATTCTTGATATTATGGGAAGAGCTATTCACATGCCAGGTAGGAAATGTGATCACTCGGGCAGTTCTAGGCAGACTTGCTCTGAGACGCCTTATTTTCTCTCTACCTGCCCTGCCTTTTCAGGGTGTTATTTGTCATTCACTTAAAAGTATCCTTTTGGCCAATGACAATTGTCACTGGCCATTTTAGCTGTTTTTGGAAGTTTTTCCTACAACTGACCATACAGTGATTTTAAAATGCACATTAATTGAGAGTAGGCAGAAACAAAGAGCTGGTTAACAGGGAGTTCAGGTAAACTCATTTAGACTTGGTGTGTGTAGCTCCCCATTTGCTTCTCTATATCCAAGCATCCTTCCTTCTAATAAGGGGTGACAATCCTCCTTCAGTGTCACAGGAGTAAACCGTTCACAGTGTGTTTTTCTTTTTCATTCTCCACCCAGATTATGCATAGCATATCCTTGATCTGGTATCCAGATCAGACACCAGAGATGGGAATATTCTATAAAACGACCAGTAAGCTCCCCATCTGGAAAGGATTTTAAAGGAATATTGCGGTAGTCTGCTCCTAATGGGTGGTGGCAGGTTGGTGGTTGTGGTGCGGAGGAGTAATGTTTACATGCTGATGGTGTGAGATCTTCAGTCCATTAAAGAAAGTGTGAACCATGGAGATGTGTCACTGACAAACACTCAGTTACACAAACTAGTGTGTAAGTGGAACAACCGGTGGCATGAGAAGCTGTATTTTTCTACCTCACTTTGCTAAACTGATTTTTGAGAATTTACCAGTAGTGAATTTGCTGTATACTCAGGAAAGCCAATTGGTATGCTTGTGGTGACTGGTTTGAATTGTTATTCATCTTATGCACACATCCAATTACTTCTAATAGAAAGGGTTCAGAAAAGTTCCCAACCTACCAAGGCAAAGTTTTGACTTGAGAAAATATGCATACTTTGGTGTTTTTCAACTTTTTTCGTAATACAATGAAGGAAAAAGTAAAGTTCAGTCATTCTGTAACAAAGTGTCATGTTTCTTCAAGCTGGAATCACACTAGAAATTGAAGATTTGTTTTAAGTCTTTGTCCAAATTAATATAATGTCTCCCAAATTTTTGAATATTGTCTCAAACTTTAAGAAAATGTTAGGTAGGGCGCCTGGGTGGCTCAGTGGGTTAAAGCCTCTTCCTTCAGCTCAGGTCATGATCCCAGGGTCCTGGGATCGAGCCCCACACTGGGCTCTCTGCTCCTCGGAGAGCCTGCTTCCTCCTCTCTCCCTGCCTGCCTCTCTGCCTACTTGTAATCTCTGTCTGTCAAATAAATAAATAAATAAAATCTTAAAAAAAAAAAAGAAAAATATAAAAAAAATTAGAAAAAAAGAAAATGTTAGGTAATGCGAACTAGGATAACTCTCCTCCTCAAAAGACATATTGAGTTACCATAGAAGTGAACTAGAGTCTAGATCAGGTTAGATATCTGGGATATAGTAAAGATTTAGTGTGAACCAGTCAGAGGTTATGTCAGGAAGCTATGAAGAATGAATTGCAATTTATTGGTAACTGAGAAAATGGGATTCAGGTCACAGCAATGTACTATAGATTGGTTCAGAGGTTGGCACTCTATTTAGTTCTGAATGACTACAACAAAGTGAGGTAGAAAATAGGAAAAAAGAAAACAAACATCAACAGGGGTATTGGGGAGAGCAAGAGACTAGGGAGAGGAGAGCAGAAAGAGAAACGTGGGACAGGAGAAGCTCTAGGGGTTATACAGCACATGCAACTCGTGGATTGTGAACTGATTCAGGTTTAGTGTCAGTGTGTCCTCACGGGAGCTGATCTCAAACTTTCCTGCCTTCTTGTACTTAGTTATTACTGCAGGCAAAAAAAAAAAAAAAAATTGACTTGTCAAATTCATAGTATCTGAACCCTAGACATAGGTGACAGGAGAATAGCATCTAAATACCTGGCATTGACTGGGCATCTAACACTGTGGACACTGACCATAGATGTGAGTCAGATAGAAGATGACACAATTGCTTCCTGATTCAATATCCAGGAAAACTGCAAAATACTTCCACAAAGGTTTTGTCCAGCATGAGCTATGACCATGATAAATTCTGCCCTCCCTGCAGGCAAATGATACCTTGGGTAATCAACCTGTCTTAGAAGAATGGAACTGAGATTAAATCAATGTCCTGGAAACATAAGTGATAACATGAATATTTCAGGTTTCTGCAATATTTTTGAGTGGTGAAAGGAGGCAATTATACCAAATTGAAGAAACACTTAAAAGCAATTAAAACTGAGCCAAGGTAAAACTGTGAAGTCTGGAAGTCTTTGCACCAGTTCTGTTTCACATTCCTTCGTAGTGACATCCTGTGATCCTGAGACTTACTGGTGTATGTGCTGTCTAATTCTACACAAAGGAAATTCTATTCCTTCTACAGTATTATTGGCTAACAATCTATTAAAGTACTATCTACCCTAGAGATATTCTCTTTTGCAGTGAGAATCAAAGCAGTAATCCAAAGAAGGGTCATCAATATATATGTGGCTACTTTGTCTCTTTGATCATGGCAGCCTTAACAAAGTATGGAATTCCTTTCCACTGAGACCAGATGAAGCCACAGAATCTTTCCCAACACTGGTGTTCCATGTGGCCACAAACAACTCAATAAAGTGAACAAACAACATAAAAATTTATTTATCATTAAGGAACTATGTTATAAAACTCTAGTGGTTACATTTTAAGTATCAGTCAAGGTGGATAGAATATGAGATTGTATGAGCTGAACAGAAGGACGAAAACCTTGGAAGTGAGATGATAATCTAGATCATTATAAATTTAGTCCTTCTATTAGATATGATATGGAAGGAACATGTTAAAGAAATCAAGAGTTAATGACAGAACTCATGGTAGGCTATCATAAACCCAATTAGCTAAGAACTACAAAATGCAGAGGTCACATTCAAGACTGGTGGAGATTGTTGAGCAAAGATTGAGGTACAATTTGAAATCTTTTATTCAAATCTCGGTTATTATAGTTGTTATGGGATGGATGACTACTATTTTCCACACTCTTGATATATTGTTTCTACTCTTCAAGAAACAAAGCTGAAATTACAGATCCAAATTACTCTATCCCATTCGAAGTGGCTGCCCTGACAGGATATACACTTAGTCCAGCAGAACTACCATTGCTTGAAACAGTTTTAGAGCTCCTCTTGAAATTGCTTTCAGAGCCTGAAGCTAATTTCTTTGACTATCTTCAATAGTGGCAAATCTCCATCCTTTGACAGGGGATTTGATTTTTTAGAGATTGCCAAAAGTCAAGATTAGTGAATAAAGTAGTTGGTTAAATTGGATTATAGGGTTTGGAGTTTCAAAAATAAGGTAAGCTGAAGTTATGAGCCTAGCTTTTTCATATAGCTCATAAACCACTGAAGAAGGCGATTACAAAAGGGAATTTTCTAAAGTAAATTTTTAGTTTCCTCCTTTGTAAAATGAGTGGATACCACTAGCTGATTTCTAAATTCCCTTCTAGCTTTATGATCCTGCAGTTCAGTAATTCATTTATTTAAACACCTTGAAAGATTTGGCATTACTTTAAAGAAAAATAAAACAAATATCAATGTGATCTGAAACATTTTTATCTTTAAGAAGATATGTTAAAAGAACATATTTTATGTGATCAGTGTTCATTGTTTTCTGCTTTAAAATTAGGGAGGGTCTTGAACAGATGACTCTCCAGCTACATAATGATATGCTATTAGTTATCTATTGTTTTGTAACAAATCACTCCAAAATTTACTGAGCCAGACAATAATTATTATTACATAGTTTTATTGGTCAGGAATCTAGACATTTTTGTTGATGTCCTCTGCTCCAGGATGTCTCAAGGCAACAATAAAGGTGTCTGTTTTGCAGTCATCCAAAGATCATCTTGGGAAAGTTTTGTCTCCCAAGTTCAATCACATGAATATTGGCACTACTCAAGTCTTCTTGGGCCTCAATCCTTACTGGCCATGGTTTGAAGGCTGCTTTTTTGGTATCTTTTCATGTAAACTTCTGTATAAGACATCTTATGACATGACAACTTGCTTTATCAGAGAAAGCAAGCAATAAGAGCCAGAGAAAGAGAAAGGATAAGCAAAATGGAAGTCATGTTCTTTATTATATCATCTCAGAAGTGACATCCCATCATTTTTGCTATATCCTATTCTGTACAAGTGGGTAATTAGGTCCAATCCATACTCAAAGGGAAGGGATTACACAAGAGAAAGAATACCAGAAGGTAGGGTGACAAGGAGCCATTATAGAAGCAGCCTACCACCATGCCACTATACTCCCTCTGACCCCCATTGATTCTCATCCTTCCACGTGAAAAATATATTCATAATTTCTGAGGTCCCTATAAAATTAACCTACTGTAGCACCAGATCAATGTCTAGTATCACCTCCACTAACTCATGTTCAAGTGTGGATGAGTCTCCTTGAGTGTAATTCCTTAAGTTCGAGTTCCAGGAGTACAATTTCTATCTCTGGATTTGTGAAACCACAAGTTTATGAATTGTGATTCTCCTATTGCCATTAACTTCACAGGTGCCCCTGTACCCCTGGGGCTGCTCCATCTGGAACTTACTGCACAGACTTTACCTGATGTGGGTTCCCCTCAAAACTGGCAGAGTGATATTCTCGAGTGTGCAACAAACTGAGTTAAGAGTCCCCAAAAAGCCACCAGGCATTATGTTTCTTCTAGTAATAGAAAATATAAAGACAGTTATTGATTTCTTTTGGAAGGGATGTTTTAGGATGCCTCAAACCAATGAAGTTCTAAAAATGTAACTGATGTGATAGGTCTTTGAACCTTCATAGCACTTTTCTCTACTTTCTGGATCGTGTGTCTCACCTAGATTTCCAGTGTACTTGCCTTGCCACTTTTTGCTCATCTGGTCCAATTAATATGATATCATCGATATAATGGACCAAACTGTTGTTATATAGATATCTGACCTGTCCAAACCCTCCAGACAATATCATGACAGAGGGTGTGAAAATCAATCTAGTATTAGGGAAAGATCATAAGTGTTTATCCTACATGAGTACAAACTGATTCTGATCCTCCTTTCTGACAGAGAAAAAGGGAAAAAAAGAATAAATTAGCCAAATTAATGACTACATGCCATGTACCTGTAACTATGTTAATCTGCTCTAACAAAGATACCTCTCTTGGAATAGCAGCTTCAATTAGTGCTACTGCTTGGTGGAATCTGTAGTAGTCTACTTTCATCTTCAGGATCCATCTGGGTTTTTCAGGAAGCCAAAATCATCAATTAAATTGAGATATGATGGGACCATGGCCTCTGCACCTTTTAGGTTTTCACCTTCTGTTATTCCCCCTGTGATTTTTTTTTTTTAACTTACTATATTTCACAGGTATGTGTGTGTTGCGGGGAGATGTTTGGAAATTTCCACTTGGACTTCCCAGTAAACTAACTCTTATTCTGAAATCTAATGAACCATTAACAACAGCCAAGTATCTTCTTTCCAATTATATAACATGGGACCAAGAAAACAATCACTTTGTGGGTCAGTGATCTCAGTGAACAAACTACTGTGAACTGGACCTATGCTAGAATCCCATTAATTATCTGGCCTCCACATGCCTTCAGTTTAATATGGTTTAATGATGATGCTCTGTGTCTCTAGTTATTACTATAAACTCAGACCTGACATTTAACCCTCCTCAAAACGTTTATGTATTTCTCTATCCCCAGAATTTTGTTATGCAGGTAAGTGACTATCATTCCTGTTGAGGGATGACTTGTCATTCTGTTACAGGGTCCCTCCTTCTTCAGTTGATAAGTTTAGGGTCAGAAACTGATTTGGTACAGAAAGTGGTTGTGAATTTGTAACTGTTTACTAAGTTGACTGTCTTCAGTCTCCTGACCATCCATCCTAGATATATATTAACTTTATAGCTTGAGCAAAGCCCTTGGCTGCTCATCCCCCACTGGCTTCAGGCATGTTGTATGCACATTGTAAATTTGCACTATCATGGACATCTTCAGTGAATCATGTCCTTGAGGAATCCCCTCCCCTTGAGTGCAGGCAGAACATGTGACTTGCTTCAGATCAAGAGAATATGGCAAAGATGATGGATGTTACTCCTCTCATTTGGCTTTACTTCATGGAAAAAGTAATGAGATTTTACTCCTATGATTATGTTATTTAATATGATTCTGTCTTAGGAGACTGAAAAAAGAGACTCTTCTGCTGGTCCTGGACAAGTAAGCTGCTATGATGTGAACTGCACATGGAGAGGGCCAAATAACGGAGAACCAGTAGTGTCCTCTAAGAGCTGAAAACCTCAGTCCTGCAGTCACAAGGAATTTGGAGCAAATAAAAAGCATAAAATGACACTAGTTCATGTTCAGACATAGTTAGAAGTAAGGACTGTATAGATGTGGCTGTAAAGGTGGGTAGAGAAAGAATAGATAATTTACTGAATTATAAGGGAAAGCATAAGTTACTCTGATGTGGGCCATAAATCCCTTCTCAGTAAACATTGCTGAAGTATGCTTAGGCCTCAAATCCATCTGTAATAAGTTTTGGTGAATTACATAAGATAGAGGCTATAGTTATTTTTTTTCATAGATGGATTTCTGATTTATAGGCCTGAATTTAAAATTCTGACAAGGGGTGCCTGGATGGCTCAGTGGGTTAAAGCCTCTGGGTCATGATCCCAGGGTCCTGGGATCGAGCTCCGCATTGGGCTCTCTGTTCAGCAGGGAGCCTGCTTCCCCCTTTCTCTCTGCCTGCTTCTCTGCCTATCTCTGTCTGTGAAATAAATAAATAAAATCTTAAAAAAAAAATTCTGACAATACCAAGTTTTGGCAAGAATGTGGGGCAATTGGAACTCTAAGATACGACTGATGGGGGCAAAGATTAATACAGTCACCTTGGAAAAAAGTATTTACTGAAGCTGAACCCAGTCATACTTATGACCCACAAGTTCACTGATGGGTATATATCATATACAGAAATGTATACATAGCTGCACCAAGGTACATGGACATGAATGTTTATAGTAGTAATATACTTAATTGCAAAAAAAAGATGGAAATGCTTGTAACTTATAATGAACAAATGAATTATATTTTTTTTAAGATTTTATTTATTTTGAGATAGAGAGAGTGAGCACGAGTACAGGAAGGGGCAGAGAGGGAGAAGCAGACTCGCTGCTGAGCTGGGAACCTGATGTGGGGCTTGATCCCAGGACCCTGAGATCATGACCTGAGCCGAAGGCAGGCGTCCAACCAACTGAGCCACCCTAGTGCCCATGAATTGCATATTTCTAAAATAGATGATCATAGAGCAATAAAAAAGAACAAACTACTGCTTCACCAATATAGGTAAAACTCATAAATATAAGGATGAGTCAAAGAAACCAGACCAAGAACATATTGCTGTACCATTCTGTTTGTAGAAAGCTAAAAATCAAACTAATCTATGACAGAATAGAATAGTGACCGTCTTTAGGAGAACTAATGGCCAAGAGGGGATGAGGAAGTTTTCAGAGACACTGAGAATTTTATAACTTGATCTAGTTGATTACATGAAAATGTTCACTTTGCTTAAAAGTTTTACTGAGATGTATATATGTATATATTCAATGCACTTTACAATATGTTATACTTCAATGGAAAAAAATCTTACTCCTCCCATAAACAAATAGTAGTTTGGAGAAGAAGAAATTAAAATGTCCTTTGCATGTTGGAAAAAAAGTGTTCAATTTTACTATTAATAACAGATGCAAAATAAAGCCATATGCTGTGGTATTATTTCCTACCTATAAGATAGGCAAAAATGCAAAAGTTTAATATACTCTATTGATTAAGCTGTGGGAAACGGGCTTTCTCACATGTTGCCAGGGACAATGCAGAATAATACAACCTCTATGAAGGACAACTGGTGTTATCTAGAAACGATACATAGGCATTTACCCTTTGACTCAGCAGTCCTACTTCTAGGAACCTATTTCAAATATACAATAACAAAATATGAAATTACTTCTTAGGCTGAATAGTCTTTGTTTTCCCCTCCAGATTTATTCTCCATCCTTCTCACCCTATTCTGTGCCTGGTAAGACCAAACCTTGTGAACTATGTCAGTGGTCAGCAAACACTGTTTGCAAAGGGGCAGATAGTATATATCTTAGGCTTTCAGGCTATATAGCTTCTATTGCAACTACTAAACTCTTCTGTTATTGCATAAAAACGTCTCCCAATATATGTAAATGAATGAACAAGTTTGCAATAAATCTTTACTTACAGAAACAGGCATGAGCTGGATTTGGCCTATAGGCTACAGTTTGTTGAGCCCTGGATGGACTACATTAACTAGACTTTTCTGGCTTCAAGTTAGACTTGGCACATAGGAGTATCAGCAAGACACTGGAAGGCAGGAGAAAAGTAACCTCAGAGTCTTAATTCCCACATCCAGTCCTGCTAGACCTACCTTCCTTTATGTAAGACCCAGTTTCTATCTGAAAGCCCTCTCCTATAGCTCTGGCTACCATCTCAATCAACTATAGCACTCGTCATAGTCAGCCTGAGCCGCTATAACACAATACCACAGGCTGAGTGGCTTAAACAAC
The DNA here is from genome assembly GCF_010015895.1 of Lontra canadensis. Taxonomy (NCBI): domain Eukaryota; kingdom Metazoa; phylum Chordata; class Mammalia; order Carnivora; family Mustelidae; genus Lontra; species Lontra canadensis. The sequence goes on from NW_022631012.1 coordinate 927,520, forward strand.
AGACATTTATTTCTCATCATTTCAGAGGCTGGGAAGTCCAAGCCACCTCAGGATCCGGCCATTCCCGTTGCATTTTGGTTTCCCAATTCAGTGGCTACAGCTCCTATCTTAAAAGTCTGGCCCACAGAGAAGAGTGAAGAGCTCTTCAAGGATGCCAGGGCTTGTCTCACAAATTTATTTCTCACAGTAGTGGTGAAAGGTATGTCCTCTGGCCCCTCCCAGGAGGGGTGTAGTAGGTCTTAAATCACAAATTCATAACATTCTTATCTCCTTAAGCCTTCGAATTCTCTGGTTAAATCAAAGCAGGTTCAGCTTTTCTAATACACTCAGTATGGGGCACCTCATGTTCTACATTTCAACCAAACAAATTCCCAGAAAGATACATATTAGCCAACTGACCCAAGAAGAAATAGTGAGTCTGAATAACATGTTGGTAAAAAAAATTTGAATTCATAGCTAAAATCTTTTCCAGTGAAAACTTCAGGCCATGATTGCTTCACTAGTGAATTCATTGTAACATTTAAGAGAGAAATAACACTAATCTCACTTTTATCTTTCAGAAAATAGAGGAGGTAGGAATACTTCCAATTCTACATGATTGGATATATATGTATCCATATAAGACTCATTATATATAGCCAGTATTATACTGAAACCAAAATCATAGTAGTTATTATAATAATTGCTATTTTTATGGTTATAATTTATACCTCCTAATTTATTTTTAATTTTCAGTTGAAGTGGAATTAAGGAATTTTGGATATATAATCATTAATTCAATTCATTTTTATAGGCATTGAGCATTTAATATGTACAAAGCAGGGCACCTACATGGTTCTGTTGGTCAAGCACTGGAACTGGTAATTTTGTCTTAGGTCATGATCTCAAGGGTCATGAGATTGAGCCCCATGTAGGGCTCCACACTCAGCAGGGAATTTGCTTGAGAATCTCTCCCTCTCCTCCTTCCCCACCTGAGCACATTCACTCTCAAATGAAGAAATATTAAAAAAAAAAATACAAAGCATTATGCTAGATAGTGGAATGACTCAGCCTCTGTAAGACTCCTTTCTCTCTCTCTCTCTCTCTCTCTCTCATTGAGCACTTTCTCACTCACACATGCTCTTCCTAGTTTTTTGTTTTTGTTTTTCAGATTTTATTTATTTATTTGACAGAGATCACAAGTAGGTAGAGAGGCAGGCAGAGAGAGAGAGAGGAGGAAGCAGGCTTCCCGCGGAGCAGAGAACCAGATGTGAGGCTTGATCCCAGGACTCTGGGATCATGACCTGAACCGAAGGCAGAGGCTTTAACCCACTGAGCCACGCAGGCGCCCCCCCTCCGCTTCCTGTTTTTATTAACAAAATTCTCCATACTAGCTGTGAAAATGAAAGCACCCACTCATTTTAAAATATAGCATTATTGTCCATCTGCTTTATGGACATTATTTGATTTTGTAACTGCAAGATAAAATGGACGAGATGATAATCTGTTTGAGTTCTGAAGGAGGCATTATTACAGGGGCCCACACAATTTAAAAATTTAAGAACCGCATGGTTCACTTTCTCAGTATAGTTTTATGACAAGGTCTTGGTCAACATAACCAGTAACCACATTTTTAACAATCTGTCTTACTTAAGCCTAATAGCATAAGATTTAATAACCACATCATTTTGCTTTTGGAAAAATTCCACTCCTAAAACCTAATATAAAACTAAAGAAAAGAGAAAGTACTCTTCTCTTTGGTGAGCATTTCTGAGAAGTAGTGGATAATCTGCAGAATGAAGCCATTCGCTCAGAATTATTTACTCTACAGTGGTTCCCCTTATCCATGGATTTACTTTTCAGGGTTTCAGATATCCATGGTCAATTGTGGTCCAAGCTTAGATGATCTTCCTTCTGACTTACTGTCAGAAGGTCAGAGTAGCCTCCACTATGTCACAATGCCTACATCACTCACCTCATTTCATTTCATCACATAGGCATTTTTTTCATCTCACATCATAAGAAGGGTGAGTACAGTAGAATAAGATATTTTGAGAGAGAGAGACACCACTTTGAGAAGTTTTTTATTACAGTATATTGTTATAATTGTTCTATTTTATTATTAGCTAGCTGTTAATCTCTTCCTGTGCCTCGTGTGTAAATTAAACTTCATCATAGGTATGTACTGAGGGAAAAAAAAAAACAGTATATATGAGGTTCAATACTATCTGCAGTTTCAGGCATCCTCTGGGGAGTCTTGGAACATTTCCCTCGTGGATAAAAAGAAACTACTGTACACAAAATCTGCCTATACTCACTCAAATGCTTCCATGCACGTTTCTTAGTTACAGTTACTACCCCTATAAATTAAAGCCATAAAAATTAATGTAGTGGCTGATAATTGGCTGAATGAATAATTATTTTAATAAATCATAACAAATGTATAAACTCTAGAAAAACCAATAGTAATGTGGCATTAATACAGAAATAGCACTTTTAGTAGGTAATGAAAATTTGCAAAAAAAAATTTTCTTAACTATTTAAAATTCTGTGATAATAAGGTAGCCCTCAAGCAATGATTTAAAGCTGAACGCATGGTGTAGGAGACGGATGGAAACTGGCATACTGTAAGCTGTTGAAGGTCATTAACAGAGAAATGGATTCCATAAGTCAGTTTTCAGGTCACGACTTTCCTTTTAACCCTCTAATTGCCCTATGTTGGTCTCTCTTTCTCTGATGATAACAAAATCTAGGAATTAAGCCCTTGTAAGGGAGAAAGAGTTGATCCCATGTCTTCAGAAAAGGCAGTCAGGCATTGGAAACTTCAAAGGCTGTGTTCTGGCCTCAGGTCCCTACCATTACTCTATCCTCTTGCTCTCCCCTATCTAAGGCTCCTGGCATATCCACAGCTTCATTTCCCAGCAGCGCAAGCCTTTGGGCTCAATGACAGTCTAGGAAAGTGGTAATCTTAGTGTGTCATTAGTGCTGTTCACCAAATATTTTCTTTTCCCTCCCAGGTATGTGATAGTGTTGTTCTTTCTCATCCCCCTTGAAGTTATTTGTGGCTTCGAACTTGCTTTGGACAATAAAGTAGCCATGGAAAGTAAGCAAAAGGGATGTCTGTGACTCTGGACTTTTAAAGTCAGTGTGCAATTTGTCACACTCCATTCTCTTGGAGTGACTTGCCATGTTCCAGGTAGCAGTTTCTGTCCCAACTTGGGTCCTGCCGTCAGGACAATGGGGAGCAGAGCCCAAAGTCAACTTGCCATGGATGGATCATATGAGTCAGAAATAAAATTAGTGGTTTCAAGTCATGGAGATTTTTGGGGTGTTTTGTTTGTTTGCTTGTTTGTGTTGGCTTTTTGTTGACTTTAGAATAACCTAGCCCATGCAGTTTAATATGTGTATTGAGCATTCTTAGCACACTGCCCACTTACATTCTCCAGCCTACCTATCAGAATGATGTCACTGCCTCTGTCCTTGAACCTGTGCCTTGTATTTTAGAAGAACTTCTTTTCTTTTTCTCTATCTGCATGTACATATTTTAATTTTCTATTTCTCCAGGTCGGTGGTTTAATGGAATATCGGTTATGATTCCTTGTCTTTCTTTGATCAGATTAATATGGATCCTGTGGATTTTTTTCTCTATTTAAAAGAATGGAGGGGTGCCTGGGTGGCTCAGTGGGTTAAGCCTCTGCCTTCGGCTCAGGTCATGATCCCAGGGTCCTGGGATCAAGCCCCGCATCGGGCTCTCTGCTCAGCGGGGAGCCTGCTTCCTCCTCTCTCTCTGCCTGCCTCTCTGCCTACTTGTGATCTCTGTCTGTCAAATAAATAAATAAAATCTTAAAAAAAAAAAAAGAATGGAAATGAAATTCTCAGGCTCAGCACAGTAAGTGCAGCACAAAGTTTGTTCCAAACTCCATACCCTCAACTATTACTTCAAATTGGTGTTATCTAGAATATTTGGGTATCCATATCCCATCAGTATTGCCTACTACAGCCTTGGTAGATTGGGATCTATTAAGAGTATACTTTTTGACTCATAAAGGTGATGTGAGGCTTGTCTGAGAGTTCCCAGTTGTGGCTTCACCTCAAACTGCACTGTCAGCATTTTGTGTGCTTGAAATGAGCCTGCTGATGGGCAACAAATGCCACAGCATGCCACCTTCATCTTAGATTCTTTTTTTCCTTATGACAGATGATAGTATGTTTGTGAAGGCTTCGAAATAGAAATTAAGTTATCTGTGACCTTTCCTGGATCTATTTATGGCAATTATATCTCAACTTCCACCAGAAAGTGATAGAAAAACAGAGTTCCCAATCTCATCAAGACATTCTAATGTGCCTTAAAGCAATAACATGTGACTTATATTCTTGCTTTGGAAGCTTAAATGTAAATTATATATCATTATCCCAAAGATTATCTTTTGAACCTGACAGATATTACCTTTATAAAATCTTACACAGCTTACATAAGTTTTAATAAAAATAGTAAATTTTCTCAGGTAGCAGGTAATATGTAATTAGGTTAATCCATTTGAAATTGCCAGCATTTGACAGCTTTTGACCTATAAAAATGGCAATTTCATATGATTCAGCCTAATAACTTTCTATATATTATGTTATTGCATTTTCCTTTATACACATGATGAAAATGTGCAAGAAGAAATTGGTCATTTTCTTCTTCAAACTCTGCTCCTGGTTCTATAATCCTCATCTTGATGAATGCACCATTGACTATCCAGTTGTCCAAGGAAACCTGGAAGTTATAATTAAGTCTTCCATCTTCCTCTCCTTTTACATCCAAATGATAATGAACTCTATTTTTCCTTAAAACATCCTAAAATTTCCATGCAGTCTCCACAACCACTGCTACTGCCTTGCCTTAAGTTGTAATCTATTATGGATGGGGCTCCCCAGGAAGCCCTCTGAGACAGACGGGACGTGCAAAAGATGGGAGTAGGGAGGGGTCTTGATACTGCAAGGGAAAAGAAGAAAGCAAGACTAAGCAGAGGGAAAAGTTGGGCTGTGATGCTTCTCAGGAAAAGCTCCAGAAGACCCACAAGGAGTATAAAGCTGAGATGGCCATGCAGAGTCACATTAAATTGGGAGAAGAGCATGAGGGCTTCATACATCTGTACCACCTATTGAATGTGGCCTGGACACAGACTGTAGCCTTGGGAGAGGCCACTCTTCAGCTTGAGTAATTTCTAAGATGTCTGGCATCTAAGGGCTGTCTGCTGGCAGCATTCCCAGATGGGAGAATACAATTTTCAGTTCAAAGGGAGATCTGGGTAGTATGTCCCAGCATTCACTGAAGTCCATCCTTGGCAGTGCTCTGATCCACTTCTTCATGTAAGTTCTAGAAGCATTTCTTCCAGGATTTTATGGGGGCTATTTTCCTGAGGAAGAAAGAGGCAGGTTAGTAGCACAAAACATAACCTTCACCTCTGCAGCTGGTCTCCAGGTGACAACTGACACGCCATGCTTCTCTTATCTATTATGCGTATCTTCAGCTGTACTTCTGTTAGCCTCCATGTCTTTCCTGCTGGCCCTCCCTCTCAGAGATGTGAGACTATGGCAACCATGCTTTTCTCAGGCCCCAAGTGTTGCATTTGCTCTTTCAACATCAAAATGGGGGATGGGGTTAACAAGAGACGCTCAAGCAGATAACTAGGTGCCAAATCTATTCTTCCCTGTAAGGTTAGAAGAGCCCTGCTTTCTCATTATTAGGGCCAGTTACCCCTGTCAAGAGAGTAACTCCTTTTCGTGCCTGCTTGACTCCTTAGTACAAGGAGCCTAAAATGCCTAAAGGCATCAGCTGTAGCTTCTGGCCCAATAGGACTCTTGTATATCTTCGTGGTAGAGTTCTCCCTGGGAACCAGGACCTCTAAACTCATAAAGCTGAGAGCTGTGGAAATAAAAGATCCTCCCCAAGCAGGTAACTGGTAGTGATAGTACGTAAGTCACTTCTGCTCCTAACTAATGGGCCCCAAATCTGTGTATTTCAATTATGGGTAAATAGCACCTATAAATAAAGGTCATCAATTAAAGCAAGATTTCTTTACCATAGTATTATTAACATTCGGGGCTAGACAATTCTTTGTTGTCGGGGCTGTCCTATGTAAAGTAAGATATTTAGCAGTATCCCAGGCCTCCATTAACAAATGCTAACAGCAACCCCCTAGTTGCGACAACCAAAAGTATCGCTAGACTTTGCCAAATGTCTAGAGGGGCAAAATTGCCTCCAGTTGTGAAGCACTGATTAAAGTATATACTGGAGGTATTTATTGAGGGATGATAGTCCATCACTGCAAGATATTGCCTCTGAATTAGCATTCTAGGTCTGTTGTTAGCTTTCTGGGTAGTACAGAATATCATGTACTTAGTGGGTCCATTGGTCATTACTTCCACATTTTCTTTATTATCAAATGGGTTCTGTAGTCCTACACAATGTATGTAGGATGCCACATGAGTGGAACAAACACTATGTAAACCCTCGAAGAGTGGCCTGGCTACTTAGTAGGTGCTCATTATACATAAAAATAAATCCATTTTCAATGATCCCATTTCTGTTTTAATATCAAAAGAAAACCCAAGAAAGATAAATGTCAAGATGTTAATACTGATTATCTCAGGATAGAGTGGCTATATGATTTTTACATTTGGCTTAAATTGCATTTTCAAATTTGTAAGTAATAACCAGAAAACATTATTATGAGAATCAAGACCAATCACAGAATCAAACCACCTTCCTGTCCAGAATTATTTTGGGTAATTGAAAATATATCTTTAAAAGAGTATTTCCATCATATGCTGGGAAACAAGGGTACCATCTGTGGAACAGAAAATCCCCAGTAGTGGAAAACAGATGGGACCATACAACAGAGAATAAGATTGAAAGAAAGTATGCACATGAAGAAGTGACTGAAAGGATAAGAGAAGTCCAGAGATGTTGCACGCTCAAAGTGAACAAATGCAAACAGCCTCCAAGGTATTGAAATATCATCAGGATATGAATTAATTATTTGGAATAGCGGTGGAAAGAGTAGATATGGCTCTCCAGGTAACACTTTGATAACTGCTTTCTAAACCCAATGCACTGTCTGCCTAGAAGTTCTCTTGGCATGACCACTAGAAAAGGAGGGAGAAACAGAGCAGAGCATAAAAACAGCAAGTCTACAGAGAAGGCAAGAAAATCTGACTCCTCCCTTGACAGAACTGAACCACGATTACTATTCTCTAAAGCATTTCTAAAGAAATGCTCCTATAGGAAGCACACCGAGAGGGAGCTAGAGTTGAACAAGGAGGCCAATGCCTGGTAACAGGACCTCTGGGAGGAAGGAGGACCCAAACCATCCCTGCCTACACTGTCTGACTTCATGCACTATCCCCTCTGACCATCACTAGGGGTTAGCTGCTGTAAACAGAACCTATAGTCACCAGGACAGAAGTAAGGATTTTCAAATATTAACATAACGAAAGAACAAAATCTCCAAACACACACAGAAAACCTATGAAACAGAGGCACCAAACTCAACAGAAAACTCACATCAAAGGAATCAGTTCATGGAAAAAAAAAAAAAAAACTCAGTGACTATATAAAGAATGAGTAGAAATTTGCAGAAATGAAAACTGTGAGCCCTACAATTCAGTAGATGGGCAGGCTGGGAGCAACTGACAGCTGACTTCCTGAGGAAGCCCACTGAGCTAAGGAGGTTCTCTGAGAATGAGGCTCAAGAGAAGAATGAAAAGTACAACAGAAAAGTTACTACTAGAGAATACATTCACATGTTCCCACAACATTCCAGAAAGAGAGAGCAGAGGAAATTATAGTTAACAGAAGGAGAAGGCAGAAGGAAGAGGGAAGGAAGACAGAAAAGTAAGGAGGGAGAGGGAAGGAGTCCAGGAGAAGATCATTTACCAGAACTGAAAGGCCCACCACTGCCTGAGGTCTGATATAAAAAGACCCACATACGGACACATCCTACAAATAGTTCAGAGCCTGAAGAATAAAGAGCAAATGTCTAAAGGAAACAAACAAACATGTCACCATGAAGTAATGAAAATCGAATTAGTGTTGGACTTAAGGCTCCATGTTTTCCTATCCCCCCCAGGGGATCAGCGCACACTGTGCTCCTGAGAGGCCAATCCTATAAGACTGAAAAAATAGATGGCACTTGTAGGAGTAGAGGTCTGGCCAGACTTGTCACTGCTAATGGTAAAGATAGAAAATGGTGGGACAAGCATTTCCAAGTCCTGAGAGAAAAGTAGCTCAATTCAAAAATTCTAGATCCAGTCAATTTACTGTGAGAGCAAAATAAAGACATTTTTTTTCAGACATACAAGAGGCTTTCAATGGCTATGATCTATAACTCCTCTTTGGAAGAATTTCTAGAGATAAACTCCAGTAAGAGAAAAAATCCAATTAACAGAAGTAAGCAAAGGCAACTGATTTGTTCATGTACATATTTAACTAACATATTTACATATTTAACATAAAACATATTTAACATAACATAAACATAAAACATATTTAACTAAAGCTATTCTGACCAGAGGAAATGTTGAGAAAGGACCATAGTAGGGTAACTGTAGGGTATAACTGCAAGCAAACTATTGTTGTCTTGTTCAAGGGCTGGACTGTAGAGTTAGGAAGTGCACTTCTCTCAGGTGCCTGGGTGACTCAGTTAGTTACATGTCTGTGTCAGGGTCATGGGATCAAGCCTCACTTTGGGCTCCCTGCTCAGCGGGAAGCCTGCTTCTCCCTCTGCCCCTCTGCCCCACTCATGCACCTGTACTCCCTCTCAAATAAATCTTAAGAAAGGAAGGAAGGAAGGAAGGAAAGAGAAAGAAAGAAAGAAAGAAAGAAAGAAAGAAAGAAAGAAAGAAAGAAAGAAAAGTAAGAAAGAAAGAAAGAGAGGGAGAGAGAAAAAAAAGAAAGAAATGCATCCGGCTTCAAGTAATAAGAGAAATCCAACTCACAGAAAGATGTATTTTTCTTGTAACAATTCTAGAGAAAAGAAGCTACTAGCTATGGGTCCAGAAGTTTGATGATGTGTCATGAGAGTTGCCTCTGTAATTCTCTCAGCTTTTCTCTCACGCTGAGCATCTCTTGGTTGTAAAAATGCCTACTGTAGCTCCTGATGGTACTGCCACACTGATGGTAACAAGCAGGGCAGATGACAAGTTATTTCTGTCCCTCTTAAGAAAGTCAGATGATTTCTAGTTTATTTTATTGGGCAGGAATCATGTCATGTGGCCACTCCCAGCTGGAAGGGAACCTAGAAAAACAGTATATAGCTTTTACCACCACTATATGGAAGAAGGCAAGGAAGAAGTGGTTTGGGAATAACAATGGATCATCTAACCAGCGTGTCTACTATTGTTTACAGGACTTTTTTCTCCCTTGGTGCCTGTGGTTCTTGGTCCCACTGCTTTGAAGCATGAAGAGGTAGACCAGACGGGTGGGCAGCAAAGCGAGTGATTTTGAGTGATAGCAGAGTGATCGTACAAAGCTCCCAAGGAGGGAGGGAACCGGAGAGGGTTGCCACGGTAGTTTCTAAGTCTAGTGGGTTTTACCGGCTTGTTGGTGGGTTGTTTTAATCTGGTTAACCCTCCCTGAACCTGTCATCCAATCAGGTTTTTGTCACATGGGAAAGGATGGAGGGCTCCTGGGTGCTGTAACATCCGGCTGGGGCTTGTCCCTGCTTGCCTGTCTTCCAGCTGTCCTTCATCACTATGGGGGCTAAAGATGCTGATTCACTATAGATGTTGGTAGTGAAGGGGATCCAGATATGCGACCCCAAAATAAGCAGTCTTAGCCCAAGGATTATTTTGAACTGTAGGCAATTAAGTATCAATATAGGAAGAGTTTTCTGCCATCTCCTTATCTGCCTGTAAGCAGGCCAAAAATCTCCCCGACCTTGACCTGGACCAGGAGAGGAGAGGGACACTCATCACCAGAGATGGAGAGAGCCAGCCTTGAGAGGGGTCTGCCCAAATGAAGCTTCCCAAAATAGCCCTTATCTTCCACTAGATCCCCCCTGTATTTCCTGCTCACTTCCCCACAAATTATCATCCTAGAAGTCCAGATCCTCCTCCTTTTTTTTTTTTTTTAAGATTTTTGTTTTTAAGTAATCTCTACACCCAGCATGAGGCTCGAATTTACAACCTCGAGATTAGAACAGCACTCATCTTCAACCGGCTGAGCCAGTCGCGTGTGTCCTTTTTGTTTATTGTTTCCAAATCTTCCTTCTTTCATTAAGAAGAGAATATAAGCTTCCAAGTCTAACTACTACTTTGAGTTTCACTTTTTTTCTGTGAACGCCTGATGAGGGAACAGAAGGCAAGCTGAGGGCAAAGCAGGTGATGATACCCCACCCAACCCCATAGTATATAATCAGCTGCCCTTCACAACCCTGGAGGCAACAGCTCTTTCTGCCCACAGGTCTTGTCCTTGTGCTTTAATATACCATCATTTTGCACCAAAGACGTCTCAACGATTCTTTCTTGGTCATGCGCTCTGGACTCCACCCCACTGAACCTCACCTTTATTCCAAAACCACATCACACCCACATATGTAAAGATATTAATAAATTTATTTTTCTCCTATTAACCTTTGGTCCATAAAATTCACAGGCCCCCAGTACTGAATCTAAGTGTGTAGAGGAAAACTTTTTCCTTCCTGACAATAGAAGAGTGTAAGTTCAAACACATGTTTATAAATCAGGATAACTACAAATGTAAACATCTGGGGGAAAAAATCTTATCAGCAAGATGCCAAATACCTACCTTTTTTTTTTTTTTTTCAGATTTTATTCATTTATTTGACAGAGAGAGATCACAAGTAGAGAGGCAGGCAGAGAGAGGGGGGAAGCAGGCTCCCTGCCGAGAAGAGAGCCCAATGCGGGGCTTGATCCCAGGGCCCTGAGACCATGACCTGAGCTGAAGGCAGAGGCTTTAACCCACTGAGCCACTCAGGCACCCCAAATACCTACCCTCTAACACCCACCATTTGAAGCTGAGTATGAGACTCCAAAGGTACAAGAATGAGATGGTCCCTGTATTTATTTCCTCATGTAAGTAGACTGTTATCTATAGGACTTTTTTTTTTTTTTCCTAAATGTCATGTACAGAGTTGAATTGTTCAGAATTTTGAGAACCAGGGGAACAAAGAAGAAAAAAGAGGAGAAATTAGAAATCCTGTAGACTTTTAAGTACTTTCACCATCTATCCTAGAAGTGTTTTCTGGTACTCTAAATGAGTAAACTCCAATAACATGGGAGTGTGTCAATGTTGAAATATTTTATTTATTTATTTTAGGGAGAGATAAGGAGAGTGTGTGAGCAGGGGGAGGGACAGAATGAGAGGAAGAGAGAATCTCAGGTGGACTCCAGGCTGAGTCCCGAGCCTGATGCAGGGCTTGATCTCAGGACTCTGTGAGACCATGACCTGAGATAAAATCAAGAGCCAGATGCTTAACTGCCTGAGCCACCTACGTACCCCCACCATGTATGTGTGTTTGTAGTTTATAAATATAATACATGAACTATTAATATTGGCATTATATAAGGACACCAATGTCAAATGGTGTTTTATTACTAATAAAGCTTAATTTCTTTTTTATTTTTAAGATATAAATAGAAATATCCATATATATGTGTATAAATACAGATATTTATACACATACATACATATATATCTATACAGTAATTTTTTTATTCACCTTCTTCTAAAGACCAGTGGTTTTTTTTGTTTGTTTTTGTTTTTGACCAATTCTCTTGACACCAGATTTGGAACAGCTTTAAATTCCACTTGGAGAAGCAGACCTGCATGATAGAAAAGCCTAGGTAGAGCACGGTATGTCCAGTCTGTTCTACGGCAGTGTTCTGATTCAGTGATATGAGGCATTAAGATGGGAAGGCTACCTGAAAATAAAAGATTGTTTGGGGATTTCTTTGTACTGTGATTGTTCACCCTCCTGATTGTGAGTGGAATTCAAATCACTTTCAGCCAGCAGAGGAGTTGCTGAATCACCTTGAATGCCACCTTGCAAATCCGCAGCAACAAACAGGGGGGGCCAAAAGGTTGAAAATGCTGACGAAATTCCTAATGATAAAAATTTTAAGTTGAATTTAAAAATCTTTAATCATAATGAATTTTTGGTGAAAGAAATTACTTGCTGTTCTTGTGACTTATAATAATCTTCAGGCAAAAATTATTTCTTTAAAGTTATTTATTTATTTATTTATTTATTTATTTGAAGAGAGTGGGAGGGAGAGCCCAGAGGGAGAGTGAGAGGGACAAGCAGACCCTGCTGAGCAGGGAGCCCAAAGCGGGGCTCGATCCCAGGACCCTGAGATCACTTTGAGAGCTGAAGGCAGACGCTTAACTGGCCCCACTTAGGCGCCCCTCAGGCAAAAATTATCAAGTTCTATTTACCATACTAATATTTTTCATGAAATGGCCCCCTCATTTTTTTTATGCATGAGATAAAGGCTCTTTTAATTTTGCTTATGTGGTGTTATCATTTGAGTTTACCATTTCTGTAGCATGAAACAAACATAACCTTTACTTGAAGCATATTTAAATGATGTCAAATCTAATAAAATTAATGGCCCAATTCTTTGCAATTGTTCCAATATATTTTCTTTCTGAAACCAAAATTATGAGTAAAAATACCATTTCTTTTTAAATGATTTCACATAATAAAAATATGAAGTCTAGATTAAATTGATCTTTTTACTACTGTTCATTCTGCTATATTCCCTTTGTGAAATTGATGTTTCATGTTCAATTGCTTAATTTCAACTGAAATTGGAAGACCAAAGCATCTTAGGCTATATAATAATAAAATTACCTTACCGGGTACAGTTTCATATTTTTCAAAGCACTTTCCCATTATTGAATTTTGTCTCACAACAAATCTAGTTATTATTATTTCCTTTTTGATATATAAGGAAAATGGAGCACCAAAAGGTTAAGTGACTTGTTTTTAGTTACCTCATTTAATTAGTGATAAAGCAAAGCCTGGCACTGGAGTGTTTCTGGGTCTCTCATAGAGTTCTTTGCTTTTCTATTTCATGAGTCCTGATATTTTCAAGGAACTGAGCTAGGAGCATTCCCCCTCCAGCTGAACACTATGTTCTTCAGTGCAGAGTTCAGGGAGATTATCAGTTCTTGGAACAACCTTCCAAATTCCACATGTGGAATGTGGAAACTATAATAAGATGGGCGATCTGGTCTTTATGGCGAATGATGAAGGTTCACGTTTATACCTGTTTCACTGGGAATCTGATAAATGTAGCATCTGGTGAATGATCAAGCTTGAGTCCAAGAAACAACCTCATGAAGTAGCAGCCCAGAAACTGATGGTTAACCCCATGTCCATGGATGCTTTTAGAAAGTGGGGGTGTACCTTAAGGAAGATCAGAGTTCTAAGGTAGAGAATAACAGGTTAAATCAGGGCATTTTCTGCCGCTCGGTAGCTGAAGTAGAGTCCTATCCAGTGAAAGCTACATATTAGTAGAAAATAAAAGCATTTTTTAAAAGATTAAAAAAGTATTCTTTTTTTTTGAATTTTTAAGTAATCTCCACACCCAACACAGGGCTCAAACTTACAACGCCAAGATCAAGAGTCACACATTCCACCAACTGAGCCAGCCAGGCACCCCTAGAAAATACAAACTTTTTTTTTTTTTTAAAGATACCTAGTGCTAAGAACCGGAAAGGAAGATTCTGGGTTGAAAATATAAATTCCAAGGCCTGGTGTTCAGAATTATTCAAGGTTTCAAGCCCTCAATTGTCTCCTGTAACCTCAAACAGGTACCTGGGAATATGGATATCTGGAAAGACAGGGATTTGTCAGGGATAGCATATCTGTTCTGACCATCCAGGTACGGGGGAGACAAGGTCTTAGCCTGGGTTCCAAAATGGGAGAAACTGTGCCAGGATGGATTCCAACCAGCGGACGCTCCCCCAGTACGGAGTTACGGGAGCAATTTACAGTAAGATTTTTCTGAGGAAGCTCAGGGAGCTAAGAGATAAAAGCAAGATGGGAAGCTCAGGGAGCTAAGAGATAAAAGCAAGATGGGTAAGAAATTTGCCAAAATTTTACAACTGGTAAAGATGATTTAGAATGAGGAAGGACGGGAGAGATTTGGGTGCTTTCAGGTTACAAGTAAACAAAAAAGGAAGTTTGCATAGGGAAGTTCCCCTTCAAACTTGGGCAACTACAGTTGGGATGTTTCAGCCCCCAGCTCCTGGCCAGTTCCCCAGAGGACAGATTCCCCAAGACAGGAAAGCCCAGTGCCCCCCAAGAAGGATGCAGAGAAAAAGCCTCAGGCCCTGGTTAGACTCCACCCACTAAGGACCAGGTGGTCGAGGCTGCCTATTCTGGAACAGGAGCAAAACCATGGAGGACCAGGACTCTGTAGAGAGAAATAATCAGCTTTTTTCTTTTTTCGATTGTGGGCTGGAAAGTTATCTCAAAATAGAGTATATCAATGAGGCAAAATCTACTCTGGTCTCCCAGAAACTGAGACCAAGAGCTAAGGCAGGAAGCTACTCTAGTGTTGTTGGTTTTTTTTTTTTTTTTCTTTCCTTTTCTTATTTTTATTTATTTTTTAATTATTTATTTTCAGTGTAACAGAATTCATTTTTTATGCACCACACCCAGTGCTCCATGCAATATGTGCCCTCCATCATACCCACCACCTGGCTCCCCCAAGCTCCCACCCCCCGCCCCTTCAAAACCCTCAGATTGTTTTTCAGAGTCCATAGTCTCTCATGGTTCATCTCCCCTTCCAATTTCCCTCAACTCCCTTCTCCTCTCCATCTCCCCATGTCCTCCATGTTATTTGTTATGCTCCATGAATAAGTGAAACCATATGATAATTGACTCTCTCTGCTTGACTTATTTCACTCAGCATAATCTCTTCCAGTCCCGTCCATGTTGCTACAAAAGTTGGGTATTCATCCTTTCTGATGGAGGCATAATACTCCATAGTGTATATGGACCACATCTTCCTTATCCATTCGTCTGTTGAAGGGCATCTTTGTTCCTTCCACAGTTTGGCGACTGTGGCCATTGCTGCTATGAACATTGGGGTACAGATGTCCCTTCTTTTCACTACATCTGTATCTTTGGGGTAAATACCCAGTAGTGAAATTGCAGGGTCATAGGGTAGCTCTATTTTTAATTTCTTAAGGAATCTCCACACTGTTTTCCAAAGTGGCTACACCAACTTGATTCCCACCAACAGTGTAGAAGGGTTCCCCTTTCTCCACTTCCTCTCCAACACACGTTGTTTCCTGTCTTGCTAATTTTGTACTCTGGTTTTTAGGTATTCGTGGAGATTCCAGCTGGTCAGGCTAACCTGCCTTCCCAGGCCTCTTTCCCCCGACTGGAGGCAGGGAGCCTCAGGGAGAGGCTGATAGAAGCCCAGGCTAGCGCTCCTGGACAATAGTGTGGGGGTGAGGGCCACACGCACAGAGTCAGGTGTCCAGGCTTTGAGGTGGTTGAGAATCCAGCCTGGACTTTACACCTGCTCTCCCAGGCACTTCTGTGTCCCTGGGCTCCTATAATTACCCACTTCTGTAAGAAGGACAGACTCTCCAGACTGTAGGTGGGCTCTGGTGGGGAAGATCCCCTCGGGGAAGAGGTGAAAAACAACGTTTTCAGTACCCACACCCTCACCCATCCTGGCAGGAGTGGCTGAGCCCTGAGGCTTGAGAAGCGCATATAAATCTTGTGTTTTTCTCCCATTCATTCAACCTAAAGGGACAGAGTTTATATAAATGTCAGGATAGAAATATTTTCGTAGGGGAATATATAGTACCTGGGAAAAAAATGCTCTTTTCTTTGCAGCTTGCAGGAGAATGCCTTTGTAGGAAAAGACAGATTTGTTAAAGGAATGCCAGTAGCAGGGTCCTAAAAGGCTTCCTGTTTGTCCCCCAAGATTCATGAAATGGGTTGTAATTTACATAATGTTAAGGGAGGGAAGGGGCAGGCATAAGTGCTGGGAGAGGCATGTTTCCAGAAAGAAGACAACACAGTTGGTGGCCCAACCTAACAGATTTGGGAGAAATATTACCGAATCTTTAACTAAGTAACATTCAAAGTAAAATGCTTCCACCTCTGCTGTGAAATTACTTGTAAACCTAACATTTTTTGCTAATGCCTTCGCAGGGCTTTGGTTTTATTTTTTTGTGGGAGAAGTTCAGAGGATCAAGTTGTCTGCCAGGCACTCAAAGTTACCCCCAGGAAAAATGAAATGCTTCAGGAATACAGCTGTCGATCCCTGTCTTGAAGTACTTATAAAATACCTTGTAGTTTAAAAACTGTTCTCATAAAATCATTATTTTCTGTAAATAGGGCAGTATCATACTTTCCATTTTGCAGATGAGGAACTGGGGTTCAGAGATAGTAACTCGGCCAAGTGAAAAGTAACTGGAGCTTTGATTCTTTTTTTCTTATTGATGGCATCTGCTGAGTTTTTTTTTTAACGACTTCATTTTTTAGAGTTGTTATAGGTTCCTAGCAAACTTGAGTGGAAGGTACAAAGACTTCCCATATACCCCTTGTCCCCATATACCCCTTGTCTCCCATCATCAACAGCTCTTACCAGACTGGTACATTTGTCACAAGGCAGCCTGGGGGCAGGGCTGCCAATGCACTTGGCTTCAGGGGAAGTGGGGAGGTGGGGGAGGGAGGAGCAAACAGACAAGGTTCCACCACTCACTGCTGACAAAATCCAAAGGCAGAGAATCCGGTGGTGGTGAAACAAGAAAGGGATGTATTTCAATGAATGCCAACACCAGGAAGACAGCAGATGTCTCAAAAAGTCTCTCCGAAATGCCAAAAATACTTTATGCAAGGAAATGTGGGGCAAAGGTGGGTGAGTAAGAACAGGTAGGCAGTGAAGGTTAAATGATCATCCTCGGGGCGCATGGGTGGCTCAGTGGGTTAAAGCCTCTGCCTTCAGCTCAGGTCATGATCCCAGAGTCCTGGGATCAAGCCCCGAGTTGGGCTCTCTACTCAGCAGGGAGCTTGCTTCCTCCTTTCTCTCTGCCTGCCTCTCTGCCTACTTCTGATCTCTGTCAAATAAATAAATAAAATCTTAAAAAAAAAGATCATCCTCTTGGAGTCAATCTCGGTGGGCGGGGTCTTGCTGGCTCAGAACATTCCTTATTGCTGGAGGGGGTTGTTTCAGTTCCCATCTAGGGATGATTTGTCCTCCCATCCCCCCCACCCCCCTGCCCCAGGGTCTTTTATCTGAGTTTGGAGATAAGCTGGAAAGAAGAATTTAATCAATTAGGAAGAGTCTATTAGCGTGAAGTCAAAATGGAGGTAGTTGAAGTCCTCTTTCAATAATCAGTGCGCCTACATTGACAATCATGATCACCCAAAACCCATAGCTCACATTAGGATTCACTCTTGGTGTTGCACATTCTAGAAGTTTGGACAAATGTATAATGACATGTATCATAAGAACATACGGGGTATTTTCACTACCCTACAGATCCTCTGTGCCCTCCTACTCATATCCACTCACTCCCTACCCAGCAACCAGGGATCTTTTTTGACTGTCTCCATAGTTTTGTCTTTTCCAGAACATCATATAATTAGAATCATAGAGTATGTAGCCTTTCCAGATTGGCTCCTTTTATGCAGTAATAAGTGTTTAAGATTCCTCCATGTCTTTTCATGGCTTTGGACTTTGATTCTTGTCGATTAATTTTTGGTTATAAGGCATCAAAATCTACTCATACTTGTTAAGCAAAAGGTGTCAGCAGTGTGCTGGGAAATATTAACAGTTAGGTCTCTAAGAGAGAAAAAAAGACCAGGATTTATTTCCACCCTATAAATACTTGTCACCTGTGACTGATTTCAAATGACCAGTGGTGATGTCACTGAGTGCAGAGTTGGGAAAAGGTGCACCCAGTCAGCAAGCGAGGGAAGCATTGGCTCTCACATCCCACTGGATCTTTTATAATAATGACATAATAGGTAGGTCTCAGGGACATTCAAGGACGAGTAACAAATTATAGCTAGAACTTCTTTTAAGACATTTGATGAGGACTCTTGTACCCTTTTTTGCTTTGCTTTGGACAGATTCACTGATCTTAATCATGCTTCTGGCAAGTTTATCTTGCTAAAGTATGACTTTCAGTGTCCAAAACAAAAAAGAGAAGTCGTATGCAGAGTCATTCGCTATGGTTATCTTTCTCTTTATAGAGACTGAGTAGGGGCAAGTTGCTGCTGTTTTCGGAGTACTGAGGCAGAAAATATCCACGTTCTCCTGTGTAACCCAGTGGTATGCCACGAAGGACAGCCACCTAGGAAAATATAGGTCAGAATCATGCAGCAAGAAGCTAAAGTTCACAGCAGACTATTTCTCTTTTCTAACTTCTACAACTTTTATCACAGCCATGCTGACAATTTTCTAGTAAGAGCCTTTTGGAATCTCCTAAGCCAGGGTGGTTAGAAAAGCCAAGTGTACCCCTGCATTCAGCTGACCGAGTCAGGGGCCTTGGGAAGGAGTCCCTGTGCACCTGGGGCACTGCCTGTTGGTTCTCAACACTTTTCTTGCAGCATGGAGTACAGACCAGGGAGCAAACTAGACTGAGACTGGTTCAAACTAGGCAGAGACCATGATGGCGCCCAAGTTTAACCTTTCACTACCTTTTCCTCATTATAATGTTTAAAAAATCACACCCAGGGGCAGAGGCTTAATATACAAATGAAACATAGGCTATCAGATAAAAATGTTCCTCAGCTACACTTCCATGCCCAGTTATCTGTGTTCCCCCCACCCCCAACCAGGGGATCCAGTACTACTTTCCCACCTTGGGTCCTTTAGAAATTATCCTGGCTGTTGTTCTGAGAACTAGTTTGTCACCTTTGTCTTAACTGTGTCTCCCTTCACTACAGGTGTTGCCCAAGTGAAGCCTTGCCTACACCTTTAAATTTGGGGTCCACCCTTGTTTCAACCATTGCTGGGCCCAAGGACCTGAGTCCAGGAACAAACCCCAGAGAGCAAATTGAAAGCGGTCTGTACCTCAGATGGAATGGCAGAAATCCGTGCCATCCTTAGGGTCTTAAAAGAGGGGCCCCATTACATTCTCATTTAAGTTACTGGTATGGCCCTTACAAAAATCAGGTTGATCCCAGCGAATGATAGTGGACCGCCATAAAACAGACTAGGGTGGCAGCTTTATTCACAGCTTCTGTGTTGTAGGTGGTGTCATAGCTACGAGAACAAATCAACATGGCTGCTCTTGACCTGGAAAGTGATTTTTAAAAATCATTATCTAAAAAGAGGACCAAATCCACTTTGCATTCACCTGGATGCAGAGCAGTGCACGTTCCGAATCTTGCCCTAGGTCTTCATTTATCTTCCTGCTGTCTGTTGCAATAGATTTTAAAGGGACATTCCATGGAACATCATGCTGGTCCACTGGCAAATGACATCATATTAATCAAACTAGTGAGCATGAAGTGGCAAATGCTCTGGGTACTCCAGTAAGTCATCTGTGAATTGGAAATTGGATCAACCTTAAGAAAAATTCATGGTACATCCATGATATTTTTATGGTCCAATGTTTTGAGGAATGCCAGGACATTCCTTCAATGGTAAAGGACAAGAAAGCATTATTCTATAACAAAGAAAAGGGCACAACACTTAGCCTTCTTTGGATTTTAGAGATATCCAGCGGTTGGGTTAACTAACTCGGATTCCTTGCTCCTTGGTGGCAAAATTCCCTTCTCACCCAGCCTCTCGGAGAATCCCAAGCAGGACTGAGCCTCAGTTGTCCACAAGAGGAAATCTTTTTTTTGGGGGGGGGGGACTTTTTATCCTTCTCTCTGCACAACGCTTCCTAGTGTCACCTCCTAAATAATTATACCCAGTAAGATCTGCTATTGAAGGGACCTAAACCAAGACAAGGGTAGAAATGAGGAATGTAGTTACAAAGTGATTGTAAACCCAAAGTTGTAATGATGGCTCAATCAGAGGGATAGCAATGCAAGTAATTGGATATGATCAGGAGGAGATGAATTCTGGATGTATTTCGAAGTTTGATGTGTGAAGCTGGATATATGCTATAAGGTAAAAAAGGAGCCCAGGACGTTTCCAGAGACTTTGCCTGGATTAACTAGAATGATTGAGTTTCTTTCAAGTGAGACAGAAAAGACTTCAGGAGGAGCAGATTTTCTAGGGAAGATATAGAACTCAATTTTGGTCAGCTTAACATTGAAATACCTAGTAAATATTCAAGAGACAGATTTCAAATAGGCAGTTAGATACACAAGTCTAGAATTCATGGGGAAGGCCCACAGAAGAAATGATGAAAATCACTAGTATAAGGCTGTTATTTCAAGCAGTGAAATCACGAAAAGAGAGAAGGAGTAGAGGAACAAGGCATAAGCACTGGATCCCCCAGTGCTATAGAGAAAAGAGAAGGAGTAGGCAAAGGAGAATGGAAAGAAGCTATCAGTGGCATGGAAAGAAAACTCAGGAAATGAAAACTCAGGAGGCCAATGAGACCAAAAAAATTTTTAAAAATGGTATATTAAGGAGAAGGGAGTGACCAGCTGTATTAAATGCTGCTGATAAGTCAGATCAAATAAGGACTATTTATGAGCGTGTTTAGCAATGGGAAGATCAGTTTGAGCCTGATGACAAAGTTTGATGCCTAAAACCCTTCATGAATTAAATGAGTTTCAGTAGCTATCTGAGTATTCTTGGGGCTGAATACAATTAAGCCTTCATCAAGAAAATGGGGTGGATATGTATGAAAAGAAGGAAGGACTTTTTTTTTTTTTTAAGATTTTATTTATTTATTTGACAGAGAGAGATCACAAGTAGGCAGAGGCAGGCAGAGAGAGAGAGAGAGAGAGGGAAGCAGGCTCCCTGCTGAGCAGAGAGCCCCATGCGGGACTCGATCCCAGGAACCTGAGATCATGACCTGAGCCGAAGGCAGAGGCTTAACCCACTGAGCCACCCAGGCGCCCGGAAGGACTTTTTTTTTAAGGTGAATTTTGGCCCTGGGTGGCTCAGTTAGTTAAGCGTCTGCCTTCTACTGGGGTCATGATCCCAGTGTCCTGGGATCAATTCCAGAGTCAGACTTCTTACTCAGTGGGGAGGGAGCCTGCTTCTCTACCTGCCACTCCCCTTGATTGTGTTCTCCCTTTCTCTCTAAAAATAAATAAGTAAAATCTTTAAAATAAATAAAATAAAGTGAATTTTTGGCTACTTTGCAATTTTGCCTAGGGTCAGCCATGTCACTGACAATAAAACATTGGGGATAATACGAAAAGCAAATGAACAAAATCTCCTGGGTGCCCTGAGGGGTAGGGATGGGGAAAATACAGTAACACTAGAATCTCCCAGCAATCAAGCTAGGTTAATTTACTGAATGCTTTTGTGATAGATTCTGCTGTAAAATAAATTGTATAGTAGATTCTACTGAACAACAGTAGCTACAATTTCCAATTGCATAGTGTTTTCAGCTTACTATAATCAATGGGAGGCCCCTAAATATCCTGGAAATGATGGCTTGATTCAGGATAGTGCAGCCCCCTGAAAATAATGCTGGAAGTCACCTGATAGTAAGGTGATTGTTCTCATTGTTCTCATTGTTCTCATTGTTCAATGAGAATCCAGGAGGGATAATGCTAAAATGCTTACACACAAAAAGCAACCGACTCCCAGGAAGTAGGGGGCAAACTAAGTCTATGTAATCATTTCATCCACTCTCTACATGACAAAAAGTTGTTCTGTGTCTAGTTGTACTCTGGTACAAATGATGGATTTTTCTTTCTCTTGTGGTAGCATTTGAATTTGGTCCAGGAATTACCTGTAGCTTCCTTTCACAGTGGGCAATGTCATCTCTCCTGATGGAAGATGCTGCGTACTGCTGTTTGCATTTCTTCATCCACTCTGCTTCTCTTGGCAGTAGCTGCACTTGAGATAAAAAGAGTCTCTATCTATAGGGTTGTGGAGGGTCATGTGATTTAATCTAGCATACTGAAATCATGTAGAACAGTACTTGGGAAAGACCTTGTGCTCTAAGTGTTAGAGCTACCTCTTCTGTTTACCCTTATAGAGCAAAGCTTCCATCTCTGCATTGCCTACCATTACGTGGATTTCTGGGACATGTGACCATGACCAGTTATAAAATGCAGACCTTATCAAATCACTGTGAGAATGATAACTTCTAATTCTAAAACGTATGAATGTGCAGGAAAGGATGATCCTGAAACTTTCAGAAACCCTACAAATTCTGAAGACAAAGATGAGTGTGAGCCACTCTTGTTCCAAAGGCCTGAATCAGACCTTGAAATCTTAAGATCTCTGAGCCTAAGAGAAGCAATTGACATACACTAAATGAGTATTTACAGTAATTGCATACTTCTAAGAAAAGTAAGATTATGCATATCCTTCTGCCAACCACACCATTCAGATTCAGCAGGTTGTCTTTGGTTCACATGGGTCACGGCTTGTTGTCCACAGCTGAATTTTCTTTGCAAAGAGGCTTTATTGGTGACATGAGCACTGAGATTTTTGCAGAGGCTGAGAGCTTTGGTGATTCTTCTTTGAGCTCCTAGTGCTGCCCCAGGTTGCAGTGAGGAGGTGGAATGCAGGTCTTCTACTTCCAGAACGCCAGACCACCAACCCTTCTAAACTCATCTGTTAGTTTTTGTCACTTCCGGTTCCTAAGTGCAGAGTCTCAGAGTCCATCCTCTTTCTTGGACTCTTCTACAAAGCAAAAAGTTCTTAACTCTGTAAGACAAGCCCCAGGTCCCCCATTCAACCAAAAACCCAACTGTGACTGAGAAAGTTTTGGGAAGGAAGAAAAAATCGTCCTTACGCTTCTGGTCCATTTACAGCTATACAAACAAAACTCAATGTTTTATCTCAATGAGTGATTCCAGCACATCATAAAATGGGCCATAGCATCTCTTGTCTCTGGCCTTCACACACGTTGCTCTTTCTTCCTAGAATATTCGTGTTTTCCCTTCCTCCTTACCTGGCTAACTCCTACTCACTTTTTGCATCTTAGTTAAAACAACACTTAGCAAATTTAAACTATACCTTGATAATTTTTAGAAGTCAACAATTGAGGGGCACCTGGGTGGCTCAGTCATTAAGCATCTGTCTTCGGCTCAGGTCCTTGCGTCAGGCTCCCTGTTTGGCAGAGAGCCTGCTTCTCCCTCTGCCTTTGCCTGCCGTTCTGACTACTTGTGCTCTCTATCTCTCTGTCAAGTAAATATATAAAATCTTTAAAAAGAAAAATAAAAAAAAACAAAAGCCAACAATTGAAAATTTCAAGAGCATAAATCTACTTTCATACATGATGATCACTAACATAGCTTCAAGTGAGGACAGGGTGGCCTCCAATGATCTGTGAATAAGGACAGGTTTCTCTTCAAGGCCTCCATCTTCCTTCCAGCAACCTCATTCACTGAAGGACAACCACCTGGTCAAAGAGCTTTCCTTCATTGCTTCCCAAGGATCTGGAAATCACTCCTTTACATCTAAGTGGACATGTAAGTTGATGTGTTAAATCTCCCAGGGCATTTGCAGATTAAACCTAGGTACTCTTGTGCCATGAGAGGCTTTGTTCCCAAGGCAAGTGATGTTAAGCAGCAGAAAAGATTTCCTTATTTTAGTACAGAATGAGTGACTTTGGGCCTGCCCTAAATTCTATCAGTAAAATAATACTAAATGTATTTCAATTTTCCCTAGGGTTATTTTGAACACCAAATGAGATAATGTATTTCAAAATATCCATGAACTATAAAGTATTACACAAATGTTAGTGCTATTATTAATAAGTTTCATGAATTAAGTATTCGTTGGCATTCAAGGCAAATCTGGAGATTCCTTATTCCTACTTCCCAGATCTCTCAAAACTGCTAAATTCTGCTCTGCATTCAGTAGAGCTTTGAGTTCCAGGTAGAATTAGGGACAGGTTCTGAATATTTTCGTAAAGCAAGGAAGTGTTTTTCTTAAGAATAAAACACTGCATGTGTTTCATAATAATCTTTTAAAAAATATTTTTTTGATTTTCTCTTTTGCCTCATTGGGAACCTTTTGAGCCTTTCTTACTTTTGTCCCAGAAGAACATTTTATTTTCCCTTGTGACTTGAAATATTTCTTTTCCTGCCTGACCCAAGAGCTGAACTTTGATATTTATTAAAATAACTCATTTCTTCCTTCAGTATAAGTTGATTAGATCCTCCCTTACCTCCTAATTAATTTTTTAAAATTCATTTACTATGTCTTATAAGTGAATTATACAGGTCTATAGAGGTTTATCTTTTATTTTTATTTATTTATTTATAAAGATTTATTTATTTGAGAGAGAACAAGCACACATATGGGGAGGGGCAGAGGGAGAGGGAGAAAAGAGAATCCCAAGCAGACTCGGGCTAAGCACAGAGCCAGAGGCAGGGCTGGATCTCATGACCCTGCATGACCTGAGCTGCAATCAAGAGCCAGATGCCTAACCTCCTAACTGACTGAGATATCCAGGTGCCCCGAGGCTTATCCTTTAAAAAACTAATTTTTCTGTCAAACCAAATGTGTGCGGTTGGAATATTAGCATATACTCCATGTTTATTGCATATAACTGAGGCACTGTATTTTTCCTCTTATCAAATATTATAAATTTGCATGATTAAAAATGATTTTTGTCTACCCATATCAAAATTTTTTTTTAAAGATTGGTCTTTGTTTAAAGTGGTCTTTGTGAGTCTGTTTTTCTCTGGAGCTAGAAAATTGGTTTCAGAAAGCAGGCAGTGAATTATGCTTGTTTGAGAAAAGAAACAGAAGAATCTGTTTATTTTCTGTTAAAGTGATATATACTAGATAAGAGTTTGGTTGTTCATGTGCCTAGGTCAGAGGCAAGGCTCTCTCAACCAAAATCAAATGAGCCACTGAGCTTTGCTCACACCAGTGCACCCAAGCGCAATAACCAAGCAAACAAACAAATCCATCCATCCATCCTCAAACTACCTACATCATGGGACAACTTATGTAGTATATTGTTCTGAGTGTTAGAAACCTGCATCACAGTGTTCTTCATGAGCACTTTTAGATTTTGAGAGTGTTGGCCATTTTTCCCTCTATTTTCATTCATTCATTCGTTCATTCACTCATTCGTCCAACAAATATTTTTGGCTGTATGTGTCAGGTACCCATTTAAGTGAACAAGGGCCTGATCCAGGCATTCAGATGAATAAGAGAGACAGGATCCCCTGCTTTCATGGAGATTATGATCAGGTGGGTAGAAGCAGGTAATAAACAAGTAAATAAAATGAGATAATGAAGCAGGTTAGTGAATGAGACTGATTGGCATAGGAAGGGAGGGCAACTCATTTAGATTGGCTGACCAGGAACCCCTTTCTGAGGACATGAACTTTGGAGCTCTGAAGAATAAGAGGTAAACAATTATATAAAGAACTTGGGAGAGAATGTTCCTGGTCCAGGGAACAGAAATGCAAAGTCCCTAAAGAAGAAACAGATTTGGCCTTCTCAATATACCTACAAGAAGCCAGTGTGGCTGCGGTTCATTGATCAGAAGGCAGAAATGTAGGACATGAACTTAGAAGTACAGGGGTGTCTGGGTGGCTCAGTGGGTTAAGCCTCTGCCTTCGGCTCAGATCAAGATCCGTCCTGGAATCGAGCCCCACATCGGGCTCTCTGCTCAGCAGGGAGCCTGCCTCCTCCTCTCTCTCTGCCTACTTGTGATATCTGTCAAGTAAACATTAAAAAAAATTAAAAAAAATACGGGCTACATCATGAATCTCATGGCCCCTGAAGTAAGGGAGTTGTTTTATCCCAAGAGGAAGAAAGAGCCATAGGGGAATTTTAAGCCATGGAGTGACAGGGTCTATTTTACATTTAAAGCACTGCCCTGGCTGCTGTGTATCAACCAAATTACAAAATTGCAAGAGTATGGGGTGTCTGGGTGGCTCAGTTGCTAAGCGTCTGTCTGCCTTCGACTCAGGTCATGATCCCAGAGTCCTGGGACTGAGCCGCACAACAGGCTCCCTTCTCTGCATGAAGCTTCCCCAGCTTGTGTTTCCTCTCTCACTATCTCTCTTTCTGCCAAATAAATAAATAAAGTATTTTTTTTTAAATTTTAAAAATAAAATAATAAAATTGCAAGAATAGAAGTGGAAAAACTAATAGTGAGATTATGGCACTGATATAAATGAGAGATGATGGGGACCAGGGTAAGGGCAGAGAAGACAGAGATAAGTTAATGAATTTGTGGTACATTTGAAGATGTACACTAGTGGTACAGTTAGCAAAGTGTTGATTAGATTAGATATCGAGGAGGGGATGAGGGAAAGAGAGAAATCAAGAATCAAGGATATCTTGATTTTTTATTTCTTTCTTTCTTGAATCTTGATTCTCCTCAAATTTTAAATGATGCAGTATGTTGATGGCAGTGCCATTTACTGATATTGGAAAGCTAAGGGAGGGATATATTTTGATGCACAATCAAGAGTTCTATGAAGAAAAAAAAAAGAGTTCTATGAAGAACAGATAGGAGAAAGTAACATACTAGAATAATGTATTTACCAGCTTATGTCAATCAGTGTTACTAAACTGCAATTAAGGAGGAAAGAGAAATGTCCTTATAGAGTTATCTTTTTTGTTCATGGAAGAAGACTAAAAAATAGACAGTTTAATGTGCTGTAACTTGGGGAGGGCAGTGATTGATTGTGTTGAGGTGCAGAACACATGGATTTATAGCACTTTTTACAGAACATTACAAAATATTGATATATTTAATTTCATTGTATAAGTCAGAAAATACTAGCAGACATATATGCATTTATAATATAAATATTACAAATATATATGTAAATACTATAAATATATAAAAATGTATTTACCTATATATTTCTATATCTATATATTATCTATATCTACATATTTATATAATATATATATTTTTTAAAAAATATACTTATTATATATATATAGAACTTAAAAGTACTTAGTATACTATACTATTACCACAGTATGAAAATATACTATGTTATAATAATGTACTATTATATGCTCAAGAAATATGTACTGAATGAATGAATGCAAATGTAACAATATAAAAGAATTGTAAGTATGGGTCCTTGCAAAAAAAGCCACTAACTAAGCATCATAAGCTATTTATAGATGTGTTTGTTGACACTTGCTTGTTAGATAAATGGTGGCAACAGGCAAAGTAAACACATAAAGGGAGGGTTTCAACAGGCATATAGTTTGAGAACCCCTGGCATAGTAGACTCCATTTTGAATTGTAGCCCAAACTAGATCCAGTTATCTGCTTCTGCGTACATTATTTAATTTGGGACTCTCAAACACTTCTACAGTAGCTGGGCGAAAAGGGTCTAGAACTATCAGTAGTGGTAGCCAGAGGATAAAATTGAGAATATTTGCTTGGTTCCCATAGGCAGTCCTTTATTAGCCTGCTACTATTATGCTGGAATGAGAGTCTCATCTTGCCAGATTTATCAGTTTTTCAACACTTCTAAATGTTGACAATTCCATTTTTTTAGAAAATGCTGTGGGAGTCAAGCAAAACATATCAATAGGCCAAACTTGCCTCTTGGGATCTTAATTTTGACCTTGGACTTAATCTTTGTGGGCTTCAGATAATTATGTGTCAATGACATGAAACAATATAATTTTCTCAGTGGTTCTTAACATTTTTAGTCACAAACTCCTTTAAGAATCTGATGAAATGGGACACCTGGGTGGTTCAGTCAGTTAAGCCTCTGCCTTCTGCTCAGGTCATGATCCCAGGGTCCTGGGATAGAGCCCCATCATACTCCCTGCTTAGCGGGAACCCTGCTTCTTCCTCTCCCTCTGCCCCCTGGATCGTGCTCTGTCTCTCACTTTCTATCTCAAATAAATAAATAAAATCTTAAAAAAAATTTTTTAATTAAAAAAAAGAATTTATGAAATTATGGATACTTCCTTCCCTCAGAAAAATATCTATGTGAATGATATATTGCCGAAAATGTCAGTATGTTCGTAAACTCCCTGAAAGTTGTTCATAAACTATTAAGGATTCCATAGATGCAGTTTAAGAATCCCTGGCTTAACATTCAGTTCAATCCCTATCAAAATACCATCAACAATTTTCCACAGAGCTGGAACAAACAATCCTAAAATTTGTATGGAACCAGAAAAGACCCCAAGTAACCAAAGGAATGTTGAAAAAGAAAACCAAAGCTGGCGACATCACAATTTCAGACTTCAAGTTGTATTACAAAGCTGTAATCAAGACAGTATGGGACTGGCACAAAAACAGATACCTAGATCAATGGAACAGAATAGAGAACCCAGAAATAGACCTACAGTTCTATGGTCAACTAATCTTTGACAAAGCAGGAGAGAATATCCAGTGGATATCCAGTGTTCACAAATGGTGCTGGGAAAATAGGACTGCCACATACAGAAGGATGAAACTGGAACACTTTCTTATACCATACACAAAAATAAAGTCAAAATGGAGAAAGACCTCAATGTGAGACAGGAATCCATCAAAGTCCTAGAGGAGAACATAGGCAGCAACCTCTTCAACCTCGGCTATAGCAACTTCTTTCTAGACACATCTCCAAAGGCAGCAAAACAAAGGCAAAAATGAACTATTGGGACTTCATCAAGATTAAAAGCTTTTGCACAGCAAAGGAAACAGTCAACAAAACTAAGAGGCAACCTATGGAATGGGAGAAGATATTTTCAAATGACATATCAGATAAAGGGCTAGTATCCAAAATCTATAAAGAACTTATCAAACTCAGGGGTGCCTGGGTGGCTCAGTGGGTTAAGCCTCTGGTCATGGTCTCAGGGTCCTGGGATCAAGCCCCGCATCAGACTCTCTGCTCAGCAGGGAGCCTGTTTCCCCCTCTCTCTCTGCCCGCCTCTCTGCCTATTTGTGATCTCTGTCAAATAAATACAATTAAATTAAAAAAAATAGAACTTATCAAACTCAGCACCCAAAATACAAAAAAAAAAAAAAAGTCAAGAAATCGGCAGAAGACATGAATAGACATTTCTCCAAAGTAAACATCCAAATGGCCGACAGATACATGAAAAAGTGCTCAACATCACTCGGCATCAGGGAAATGCAAATCAAAACCTCAATGAGGGGCACCTGGGTGGCTCAGTGGGTAAAAGCCTCCGCCTTCAGCTCAGGTCATGATCTCAGGGTCCTGGGATTGAGCCCCGCATCAGGCTCTCTGCTCAGCGGGGAGCCTGCTTCCTCCTCTCTCTCTGCCTGCCTCTCTGCCTACTTGTGATTTCTGCCTGTCAAATAAATAAATAAAATCTTTAAAAAAACTAAACAAAACTAAATTAAAAAACCTTAATGAGATGCCACCTCACACCAGTCAGAATGGCTAAAATTAACAAATTAGGAAGCGATAGATCTTAGCAAGGATGTGGAGAAAGGGGAACTCTTACACTGTTCATGGGAATGCAAACTTGTGCAGCCTCTCTGGAAAACAGTATAGAGGTTCCTCACAAAGTTAAAAATAGAACTCCCTACGACTCAGCAATTACACTAATAGCTATTTCTCCAAAGAATACAAACATAGTGATTCAAAGGGGCACGTGTACCCCAATGTTTATAATAGCATTGTCCACAATAGCTAAACTATGGAAAGAGCTCAAATGCCCATTGGCAGATGAACTGATAAATAAGATGTGGGATCTATATACAATGGGATATTACTCAGCCAACAAAAAGAACAAAATCTTGCCATTTGTAATGATATGGGTGGAACTAGAGGGTATTATGCTAAGCAAAATAAGTCAGTCAGAGAAAGGAAAAAACCATATGATTTCACTCATATGTGAAATTTAAGAAACAAACAAGATGAACATAAGGGGGAGGGAAGGAAAAATAAAATAAGATGAAAACAGAGAGGGAGACAAATCATGAGAGGCTCATAACTGTGGGAAACAAACTGAGGTTGCTGGAGGGGAGGTCAGTGGGGGGATGGGGTAATTGGGTGTTGGGTATTACGGAGGGCACTTGAAGCAATGAGCACTGGGTTGTATGCAACTGACGAGTCATTAAATTTTGCCTCTGAAACTAATAATACAGTAAATGTTAATTAAATTGAATTTAAATAAAAAATTAAAATAAAAGAACCCTGGCTTAAACAAATGCAAACATTAAAATGTTATAATGGCATCTCTTCAACTGTCAGCTCAGACCCAGATTTAACTGTAAAATTTTATTATGTCTACTTTTCAGTTTGACTTTTCTCATTGGTCTTGACCTTCTAAAATTTCTTCTATTTCCTTCTCTCCTCTCAATTTCCCCTCATTGGTTATTCTTCTCCCTCTGCTCATGATTGTGCTTATGCTACCATGGTTGCTCAGAGATCTCTACTGTTGTCCTACCTAAATCTGTGGTTCACCGTCAGGCTCTGTCTTGAATCTACCTTGGACCAGCTCCTTTAGGTATCCCTGCAGATATCTTTCAAAATCACTTACTAACTGTGCATCTCATTTTGACACTTAATCACACTCTTGCTTTTTAATGTTATTCAATATTTCACATGACTATGCCATAAGGCTGCATAAAGTCTGATGTTTTGTGCCTCTTTTATACACCACACAGCACTGTGCAGAGTAGTGAACATAGATAAAACCTTAGTAGACACAGATTACTGCTCATGATTTCAAAGCTCCCTATTTTTCCATTCCTTTTTTTTTTTTTTTTAAACAGGGCAAATTGCTTAAAGCACATGTCATTTTTAAAATAAGCTTTCACTTGGTGATGCAATGAAATCTAGATCCACAAGAGAACATGAGGATTTGGGCAGATGAAGGATATTCCTGTCTGGAAGCTGTAAGAACTCATGTGGTAATTGATTTGACTGGATTCTAAGGCTGATTAAGTGGTCATATATCTTTAGGACATAGAAGAAGATCAACCAGAGAATACGTTCTTTGCTATAGAGTAATAAGCTGTGAGTTTATGGTTTTTGATAATTTCTCAATCCATTTTACATTTTTATTAAATCTGTGTTATTGGAGTACATTACCAGACTTTAGATATAGCCTGTTACTCATTGCAAAACATAGCCTTTAAATAAATGCTAAGATGGCTTCTAAAGGTTAATGTTGCCAGTGTCAGATTTTTCTAGGTGATAGTTTAAAAGGCTTGACATTTGCTGAGTAGCTCCTGAGAAAGTGCTGCTCCTAAAGAACATAGCGCGTGTAGAAACTAGCCTCATTGAACAAACATTAATTGGGTGTCCACTATATACTAGGTATGCCGGTATGAGGGAAAGGAGTACCTGCCTTTAAGACAGTAGGGATGTGATGATAAAAAACAGCTGTCCCTGCCTTCTCCCCACTGCTGAATGGGGAAACAGCATAGCAAGGATAGGTACCCTGAAAGTATGAAGGAATAGCATCATGCATACTAGCGGACCCCAGGGACTCAGTAAGCCTTCCTGGAGGAAATGACAAAGCAGTTTTCAGAGATATTGAAGGGGTTTACTTTTGGAACCTCAATCACCATCCATTTCTTGTCTGTTGTTTCTTACTTACTGGATTTGTATTGCATAAACTGTCATCTAAGAATTGATACTGTCTTTTTTTTAAAGATTTATTTATTTATTTAGAGAGAAAGAGAGCATGAGTAGGGAGAGAGGCAGAGAGAGAGAGGGAGGGAGAATCTCAAGCGGACTCCATACTGAGCATGGAGCCCAGTCTGGGGCTTGATCCCATAACCCCGAGATCATGACTTAAACCAAAATCAAGAGTTGGTTGCCCAACTGACTGAGCCACCCAGGTGCCTCAAGGATTAATATCAGCTTAACTGAAACTTTGTGTATTTAAACTACAAGAGTTCCTTTTTTGTTGTTGTTTAAGATTTATTTATTTATTTTAGAGAGAAAGAGGGAGAGAGAGTGTGTGAGTTGGGGGACAAAAAGAGGGAGAGGGAGAGAGAATCTTCAGCAGACTCTGCACTGAATGGGGAGTCCAACTTGGGACTCTATCTCACAAACTGCTGGAGATCATGAATGAGCTGAAACCAGTAGTCCATTGCTTAGCTGACTGAGCCATCCAAGTGCGTCCAAACTTCAAGAGTTTTAACCAGAGTGGGAACCGGTTATTTTGAAAACTATGCTTCACTTACCCAGCTGGTGAATTTGTTGTAAAGACCGCATTTGTCCAATTACATTCCAGAGCAGAGGTATCTGGGAATCTTTATCTTTATCTTTATCTTTAACAATAAGGTGTGGCTAAGTAGGGGCATTATGAGATTTCTTAGTCTTCAAGAGATATATATCCTGTTACTGGAAGTTTATTGGGAAAGTACTGTTAAAGTAATTAAACAGGGAGGCATTAGACTGAAGTGACTCTAATGCCAGGATTGCCTATGCAAGCAAACCAAAATCTAAGCCTATAAATGAGTCAAGGTTACGAAAAATCAAAACACTAAGGACAACCAGTCATAAGCAGGCAACTAGGCTTTGAGTTTTAACCAATCAAATAGTTCCTTTTTTTTTTGGTTTCACACATTCTTTATGTAAGTCTTTCTCCTGGTTCCTGGAGGTGGAGGGCTCCTATCCACTTCTGGTTTGGCACTGCCTGATTGGAAGTAATCACTTTTTGCTCAAATAAACTCTAGAAATGTTTAATATGCCTCAGTTTATCTTTTAAAGGTGTGGTGGAATAGAAAACCATTGCCTACTAAGCCTCACAAAGATTTTGAATAATGTTTCCCAATCTACTAGCTTTTAAAATAGTAGCTTAAAAAATGTTCCAGTCTCAGATGTTGACTTAAACACAAAGATAAGGCTAAGCCTACCCTCCTTAGGTTAACAGCTCCCATAAACTTAAATAAATATATACATAGAAAATAAACAAATTTTCAAATTAAACATAAATCATAAAAACTAACAATTTAAATTAAAACATTAGTATAATTTGTGCTACTATTTTGGTAAAACTAAAGAAGAAAAAGATTTCAAAGGTATCAGGTCAGATTTTATATTTTCATTTACATTTCTTGACCTCAACAATACTAGTATATAGCATGCCAATTCACATTAATATTAATAATTTCAAGAATTTATCTGCTAGGTGAAGATAGTTACATGTCATACTTAATCAAAATTTGGTCAGAAACAATGCTTGATTGTCAATTCATTGAATGTTATATGAAATAGATACATAAAACTAGTTATTGATGAGGTGAAAAAAATCTTTAACATGTATCTCCTCTTCTATATGTTATATTCAGAAATAGGAAATGCACACACACCCCGATATTAGTTTCCTACTGCCCAATTTATCACACACTTGGTGGCATAAAACAACATATACTTACTCTCTTATGGTTAGTTCTTTGAGTCAAGAGTCCAAAATCAGCTTTATTGGACTGAAACAAAGGCTTTGGCAAGGCCACACCCCCGCAGGAGGCTCTAGGGAAGAATCTATTTCCTTGCCTTTTCTGGTTTCTAGAGATGCATTCCTTGGCTCATGGTCCCTTCCTCTTCAGGATTCAGCAATGTTCATCTTCAAGGTCAGGAATGTTACATTTTTTAAAAAAATGAAACATTTAACAGATTTTTTAAATTTTTTAAAAATTACATTTTTTTAAATGTAACATTTAAACATGCCTAGTGTGGAGCCCAGCATGGAGCTTGAACTCGCAACCCTGAGATGAAGATCTGAGTTGAGGTCAAGAATCAGATGTTCAACCAACTAAGCCACCCGGGCACCCCAGCAAGCAATGTTATATTTTCAAATCTATCTTTGCATCATCATCATCAACCACCTTCTTTTCTGTCTCATGATTACATTTTGATTACATTTAGGTAACCCAGATAATCTCCCAATGACATCTGCAAAGTCTCATTTGCTATGTAGAACAACTTTCACAGGTTCTGGGGATGAGGATCTGTTTCTGGGAGCCAGTGTAGCCTATCACAATCTCCTTACGACCCAAGTATGGTGGTACTGACTGCTGTGCAAAAGCTTTTCTTGACTTCAGTATGTTACCACTCAGTGTTCCCAACACTGTTCTCAAGTTACATTACTGAGAAAATGGCATTTACTTTAATTGGCCTTTACTCAGGACATGAAATATGAATGCAATATAGACACATGCATGAAATTGCATGATGGCATTCAGCACTTAGGTGGCCATCTCATTGTCCCATGCATGTATCAGTTCATTGTCTCAGACTATCAGATTTTTTGGCACACAGTATCTCTCTGGTCTGCTTGTCCCATCATCATGGTGATTTAGCTCCTTCCAGCCTTAGTTTTGACTTCCCTCACAGAAAGGATCTGATTGGTCAACCCTGAAGCTTTCTTAAAGGTCTTCTCCTTTGGACAGAACTTTCACGGCACTCTTCCCAGCCCTTGTTATGGGATAAGCATTAGCAGGTCCAGTGATGCATTGGGCACTTCCTACAGAAGTCTTCTAAAGAAGAGGATCTTGGCATGGTAGGCAGTTTCTCAAATGTGGGCGGTCTAGTTGCAAGTTTAGCTGCATAATTTCTTTAGTAAAAGGAGAACAGAGTCCATGATTCTATGAACTACAGAATAATGACAATCACTAAATAGCTATATTTGAGGAGATAGGGTACATTCAAGGGAGACTATTCAAATTCATTAAGTCTTTTTCACTATCAGTTATGGCTGTGTACAAAACTAAAAGAGTTACTAAACGTTTAGGGTAAAGAGGAAGGTGGGTTGAATTTGAGGAAATTGCCCATGAGTTCTTACATATTTATTGATTTCTTGTATGACCAAAGGCTCTTCTCTTTGGAACAAAGGAACAGAAAAACACTTTTGGGGGTAAAAGTAAATGCAGAAGCAAGTCAAAGTGAGAAAATCACATATGCAAGACTAAGCAGCAATTTGCTTTAAGTAGACAAATTAAGTTGGAACAAAGCAGATGAGAGAATTCATCTGAAAGTTAAATTCATGTGTATTGTGACTTCTGGTGAGCAGGAGCCCAGTGTAAAACTCTGGCATCCAGGCTCACAATTCAGGTTTTTTCTACCATATTTTGATTTCTGTCATATTGTTGTGAGTCTGAAAGCTTCAGAGAAGTAAAATGACAGATAATGTTTGCAGTTTTCATAGAGATTGTTTGGAGGAAAGATATAACGATTACCATGATCCAATCTTTTCATAATCTTTTTTCCCCTCCATGTAATTCTAGAGAAGTATATAATTTTTAAAATCTCCTTGGGAAATTTCAAATCATTTGGTAATTTTTACATACTACTGAGTTTCTAGAACTTGCTAAATTTTGGTTACACGAATTAAAATTACTGTGTAATTGGATTTATTGAAAAACTTATTTAAAACAAGACTAACAATAGTTGAGAATTCTCTTAAGACAACATTGTTGTTTATATTATTTCCCTGACCTATCCTTACACAATCATACTTCTTTGTTACTCATTAATTAGAAAGTGAGAAGAGTAGTATGTGTGAGACAGAGTTTTTTGTCCCTGCTGTAGACCAAGATCTAAAACAGTCCTATGGCGGTCACTTCTCATGATTGCTGGGGAATGTTTGTGGCCAACAATAAAGAAAAAGTGAAGTCAAAACGTTCATCTTCAGAAGTGGCCCTTGCTTCAAAGCAATGAGAAGGTTCACAGAATTCTTAATGAAGATGATTAAAAAGGATGTTTCAGGAAGGGCACAATATGGAGCAAATTACTAGACTAGAAAAGCATTAAATATAGTATAACTTTTCATATACCAGTTGCCTCTTGGCCAACATTGACTTAGCTTCTAATGCAACCAAATGCAAAGTGATTTGGGCAATGAAGATCGTTATTCCACAAGTAAATCCTTTTTGCAAAACCAAACAAATGAATTTTACAATGAATTATAATGGTTTTATCCTTATACCAGTAGTAAAAATAGAATGTGGAGATTTAAAAATATAAATGGGACTTTGCCAAATTATCCATCCTAATTGAATAGACTTAAGTTTGATTTATATGCTTTATCATCTTAATTCATTGTGTAAACCTGATTTGAAAATTCAAATTAATCTGAAGAAACTTTCATTTCAAAATGAATCAATACATCCCTTTAATAGGAAATTTCAAAAAATAAGAATTGGTAGAGATAGCTTCATTTCCTAGGAACAAGTTTCATATCGATGTTATATTTTTCCAATTGTGCATATGCATTGTATCATAAGATTATAATTACATTTTGAATTGTCATAACATATAGTTATTTTTTCCTACATATTCAAACAACTTAACAAAATTAAAGTCAAACCCAACAAACTAATAATTTTTTACCAACTTAAAGTGCCATAGAGAAAGCAATTAAAATAGAGAAGCTTTTCTTTGTTAACAGCTCACCAGTCAAATGGGTAAGCAATTCTTTTTTCTGCTTTTTTTTTTTTTTTAAGATAAATTTTTTTTTTTTTTAAGGTAATCACTACACCCAACATGGGGCTCAAACTCATGCTCCTGAGATCAAGAGTTTCATGTTCTACCAGCTGAGTCAGGCAGGCACCCTGATTTTTTTTTTTTTAAGTTAAATTTTAAGATGAACAACTGACTTGTGAAAGACTAGTCATATATTCCCAAAATATATTGTTATGGCTTAAGAACAGCATGATATAATTTCTGAAGTTGAAATAAAATCATGTTTCTCAATGGGTATGTTTCCTTTATATAAAAATTTAGTCATTTATGGATGTTTGGAAAGACAGTCCATTCTTGATTATTCAGAAATCAGAGCGGTCTTTCTTCTGAGTTTTCATAATCAAATTTCTGGATTTACATCAGATCTTATAGGAAAGCAAAATACAAAATACAAAATTCTTACAAATATACAATCTTACAAATATACAAAAAAATCTTACAAATATACAAATACAAAATACAAAATACAAAACTATCATTTATAAAATTTATAAAATTTAGTCCCCTCTCAAAGAACACAGAATTCCATATGCATAATGTTAGCCTTTAATACTCCCCATGGCTTCAAGCATCAGTATCCTGACAGTCTGATGTAAAATATAATGTAAGGCAAAGTGAAAATGCAAAACTTCCACAAGATGCAAACTTTCATAAAATCACTGAGAGTGACAATGGAGAGCTGCTAGGATGACAGGCAAATGCATATGTAAATATTCAACCACAGCAGAAGGCAAAAGCAGCTGGAGTGATGAGAGAGTAGAAGCTTCAAAAGAGAATTCTTTCAACACTAAAGGGTTAAGGGAGACCTGTGGGGAAAGGTGAACTGAATTGAAGACAGCAGGTCTTACTATCAAAAACATTTGTTTGCAACGTTATGCCTCAAAGCAATGAAATTTTGGCTCATTCTCTGTTCATTCCAAGAATCAATACACAATTACAAGTTGTAAACTAAATGTTGTTAAATATGATTATTTTCACAATTTCTATTTCATTTTCCAAGCTAAAGGTCCATTCAGTCTCTTTCACTTCCTCTTTTTCCTTCCCTTCCTCCTCTTTTTTCTCTTTATCCTTTCTCGCCCTTCAGTATTTATGAAGACATTTTGGCCCCAGGGTTAGGATCGACCTTCAGTTGATTTCTCCTCCTACCAAAGTGTCAGATCATGAGAACCTTTTGGGCAGAAACAGAGAAAGGAATGAGCTGGGCCATTTCAAATCTCAATAACCTGAAAAAGAGAGGAATAGGGGTAATGATACCTGCTCTGGAATACCATCATCTTTGGGGGGCAGATATTCTAATTCTGTGAACTTCCCAGTTCTCAGGCATTAACCTCTCAGTGCTGGAGGGGAGTCTTTTCAAAAGCAGAATGTAATCAGTTATACTTTGTAGTCTCATGCCCTCCTTATTCACTTAGATTCCCAAACTTTTCTTCAAAATGAGGTTTTTCAAGCCTAAATTATATTCCCCTTATGGGTTATTATTATTTTTTCTTTTAATCCTCTTGCTTGTCCTGCCTCCTACGTGTAGGCCTACCTTAAGGTGTTTGCCCCTCTTTTCCTCCATGCTTTCCCTTGAATGTCTTAGAAATTAGGAGGTTGTGTTTTTATTTTTATTTATTTTATTTTTTAATTTTAATTTTAATTTTAATTTTTATTTTTTTTAGGAGGCTGTGTTTTTAAATGGTTTCATTGCTCACCTGGTAAACAGGTATGTTTTAGGGATTTTCCAAATAGATTTCTGACCAAAAATAAATAAATATATATATATATATATGTGTGTGTGTATATATATATATATATATATATATATTTTTTTTTTTTTTTTTTTTCTGCATGAAAGCCAGGCTTTAACAAATGGAACGGGTACACTGTACAGCCTCCCAGGGGGCCTTCTCGTCTTACTCTTCTGCCATATGTGGAAACAAATATCTCACATTCTTCCCTTTCAGTTGGGATTTGAAACTGAATCTCTTCCTAGTTAATATATTCTTTTTGTTAATTGCAAGTATCAGAGAATACCATTGCCAGAATAAAATTTCAGTTTCTTTCATGCATCAGTAATTGAAAAAGGAAATATTACTGGACTGCCTTGCTCATTATGATTCAGCAGAGAACATCCATATCTGTGAGGAGTAAGAAATATGGGTACCTACCCTCCTGGTGCGTTCTACTGAACCATAGATAATTAATACTGGATCTTTTGGTCACCCTAGTTCTAGTATGGAGGTATAATAGAAATATTAGGTGTACCTTATAGGTTGAATTCTAATCTTAAGAGGCTATCCATACGTGCAAATTATATTCTTCAGATACCATACAATTGGTCTGCAGAGATTATTTAATGAAAATCTCTTTAGTGATAAGCTGCAATATAAAATGTGAAATGATGATTCTTTACAAGAACATGCTTTATACAGGATTTTATTATATATTTCACTTAAAAAATAGACATTAGGTAAAATGTGGTTCATCAATGGTGATCATAAACTTTATAAATTGTTTCATGATATTCTTCAT
Organism: Lontra canadensis; assembly: GCF_010015895.1. Lineage (NCBI taxonomy): Eukaryota > Metazoa > Chordata > Mammalia > Carnivora > Mustelidae > Lontra > Lontra canadensis. Next base: position 966,489 of record NW_022631012.1, read on the forward strand.
TTCATTTACACAGAGAATGAGTAATGTCTTGTAGCAAGGAGCTGTTATCCCCTCTAAAGTCATGTTGTAAAGCAAGGCAAAAAGGTTTATTATTTTAAAAATAAATTCACAATTTTGATGTTGCTTTTCCTGTACTTTTATTTCAGGAAGTTAAAACACTGATTTTCACAAACACGAAGGTTTTTAACTTTCACTACATTAAAACAACAACAACATACCAAACCCTGCAAAATAACAGTGCTATATTTTGGTTCAAAATTTCTTCTCGGCATTTTGATAAATAAGCCATTGGTACATCATAGTCCACAAAGATGGAGATGCTATGTTAAGGTACGTGAAAATAGAGAGGTTTCAGTAATATCTACTTGGAATATGGTTGTATTTCTCTTCCAAAAAACATTGGTGCCATTTTTCACCTCAGGTTTTTCCTTTAAGAAGCACATTGTTTAGAATTCATATTCCTCCCTTAGCAAGGTTAGGTTCTTTCTTGCCTTGACAGGATACAGAGGTCTTGATTCATGTTTGCATAGAACTAAACTATCACAGTATATCATACCCCTACTGAAACTATTTTGCTGACTTTCTGTCACGTTACAAATTGATTTTAAAATACATTTGCCTTATAAAGGCAAAGACTGCTTTGCCTGTGCTTAAACACCGCATAAACCAAATTTAGTGATCTGTTTATTCTTCACGCTTGCATGGACCAAGTTGTTTGCACTTCGCAATGTCCAACTGTCTGTGATAATTTACTGCAGAAAAAAACTCTTTCCCCTATTTCTAGAATCTGTAACTCTTTTACCTTATGGATTTAGGAATGAACCAGTTTAATGTTATAACTTACTACAATAATATATTTGTATGTATGTGCTGTTATATTCATATACATTTGCTCTTAGTTGTAATGTATAGAGGTTTGTTCTGTGCTTACTTGGTTGTAAATTTAAGGACAGCACAATGGAGAAATGCACACACATGTTGATTTATTGACAAAGACTGCAAACATATTTCAGTTTATGGAAGGGAAGATGATGTATTTTTCTATTTTATTGTCTTATGAGGTCTATACTGCTATCCTTTGTTTTCAAACGTTAATGGCGACTTTATTTAGAAAACTAATGGATCAAATACTGTTTAAAATCGGTACTGCCACAGCTTCAGATCGGGTATGCTTATCAACAAATAACACTTGAAATATAAGGAAGACTCATTTCAAGTAATACTTAATGATTTTTGAATGATTATAAAACACTTCACAAAGCTGAGCTTGTCAAGATTGCTTGATCTGTGAACATGTGAGTGTTGTAATTTTACTTAAAGAGATAGAAAATTTAAATGAGAAGAAGAGGGGATATAGGGCTATCTTTGTGTTTGATTTGATGTTAAATTTATTCTCTGAGTGAATGGAATAGTTAATTCAGTATTTTAAAAATTATCCTTAGGTTTTTTTTTTTTTTTTACTGTGTTATACTGATATTGTATAATAAACAATACCCTGTCATCTGAGAATATCTATTCAAAGCAGGGTGTCTTTTTTTTTTTTTTTTTTTTTTTTGGTTTGTGGTTCAGATTCAGAATAAGTTAGATTTTTGTGATTCTCACCCAATGTTTCAACCATTTATTCTGGCACCCTATAATTCAAGAAAGGAAATTTAACTCCTACTTGGAAATGAAACATAGAGGAAAATTTCAAAGCAAGCTGCATTGTCTGTCGATTATAATGAGAATTGGCCAAAACCTTGACGGGTTTTTTTTAAAGAAGGTATTTTCTTCTACAGAAGCAATTATGCACTACAATTGAAGTTAATGGTTTTGTTTTAATTTTAACAAATGTGGGGTTGGCCAAGTACCTCTTAATTTGAGTTTGGACAAAGAGAAGTATAATAATAAGCTCTCACAGGGATGGTTTACAAACTGCTTTAACGTAAGCTATTCTCATTTGATTCTCACAGCAACACAAAGAGAAGGCAATTATTATTTTCCCAATTTTGGAGTTGATAAAAGTGAAGCACAGATTGTAAACTCTATGAAGACAAGGATAGTTGGTCTCATTCACCCCTGTTTTCCCAGCACCTAAAGTAGGGACTGGCATATGATAAACTCTCAAGGACCACTTGGCACATGAGATTTTAAGTGGAAGGATGTATTAAATGGCTTCACTAAGGTTAAAAAAAAAAAAAATTAGTACATGGGAGGCCAGGGCAGAAACATGTATCTTGTATCTCCAAAAACACTGCGCTGTTTTTTTTTTGCTTTTGTTTGGCTATTCATTAGTAATTATCCCATCCCTCCTGTTTTCTCCTTCCTGCTCCCCATCTCCCAAATAGATGCTTGTGAATTCTTTCAAAAATCTGTATACATTAGAAATATATTTCTTCTCAGGGCGCCTGGGTGGCTTAGTCAAGTTAAGCATATGACTTGATTCCAGCTCAGGTCATGATCTTTTTCTTTCTTTCTTTCTTTTTTTTTTTTAAGATTTTTATTTATTAATTTGACAGAGAGTGACATAGTGAGAGAGGGAACACAAGCAGGGAGAGCTGCAGAGGGAGAGGGAGAAGGATGATAGGCTTCCTGTTGAGCAGGGAGCCCGCTGCGGGGTTCCATCCGAGGATCCTGGGATCATGACTTGAGCTGAAGGCAGACGCATAACGACTGAGCCACCCAGGTGCCGCTCAGGTCATGATCTTGGGGTCATGGATGGAGCCCTGCATTGGGCTCTGTGCTCAGTGGGGAGTCTGCTTGAGATTCTCTCCCTCTGCCCCTCCCTAGCGCACACACATTCTCTCTCTAAAATAATAAATAAATCTTTATATATACATCAATATATAGATATATATATTTTTTCTTCCTTTAGTTTTAAATACTCTTAGCCAATAAAAGTAGCTGGAAAACAAAGGGCATTTTTTTTCTTTTTCTGTTCTTTCTCAGTTTTGATAATTACTGCTATCACAGCATCCACATTCACCTAAAGCAATAAGCCTGAAAGATGTGAAAATCTTTGACATCAAGTCACTGAGTGTGAAAATAGAACACTATTGAGAAGATAATATGATCAGAAAAAATTTCCGGTAATATATTTTCCTCACAAAAACTGTCATTTCTTACTTTGGAAGGAAAAGCCTACAATTCTTGGGCTGTTTGGACAATTTTGAGAGTGAGACAATAGAAATATGAAACACCTTCTAGCCCCACAGCCTTTGCCCATCCTGCTCTGGAGCAAAGTATTTCCCCTTGCGGGGGGCAGGGGGCCAGGCAGTATCTTATACGTAAAAAAAAAAACCCAAAAACCAAAAACCAAAAAACAAAAAACCCAGGAGCCTTTCTTACTTAGCCCTACTGAAGTAAAACAAAAGACAAGATTTCAAACCAGACTCTCACAATTCAGAGCTCTTAACATCTTTGTTAATAATTTCATATATATATTTTAAAGATTTTATTTATTTACGACAGAGAGAGACACAGCGAGAGAAGGAACACAAGCACAGGGGAGCTGGAGAGGGTGAAGCAGGCTTCCCACTGAGCAGGAAGCCAGATATGGGGCTTGATCCCAGGAGCCCGAGATCATGACCTGAACTGAAGGCAGACGCTTAATGACTGAGCCACCCAGGCACCCCATACTTTCTCAGTTATTTCAAGATCTGAATTTGCTAACCCCTTCTCCCATACACACCTTTTCTTTTTTTTTGGGCTACATAATGATGTGCTTTGGCTCTGATCTGTAAACAATAATGTGTATAGGTTCTTCACTTGCACCAAAGAGACCTATGTGTTCAGACATGAAATATCTTCACCTTTACACTCAATTACATCAGTTAGATGGCATTTTCAAGGGAGCCAGTCCCCATAAATTCATAGATTTCAGGTTTGTTTCCATAGCAATCCTATATCAAACTAAAAGCATTCTGGAGTTAAAAACTTGTTCTTAGAAGTTTTCAGACCCCAACTCCTGGGACTTTTATCTGGCTGTCTTTTCTAAGGTTTTATTTATTTATTTGAGAGAGGGAGGAGAGGCAGAGGGAGAGAGAGAGAAGCAGTCTCCTCAATGATCACGGAATTGGGCAATGCTGGGCTCATCTCAGGACCCCAAGATCATGACCTGAGCCTATGGCAGACCCTTAACCGACTGAGTCACCTAGGTGTCCCTGGCTGCCTTTTCTGTTTGTAAGTTCAGTCTCATGACAATGGTATTTCCTCTCCCTGCCCCTTCTCCTTTTCTTCTCTCTTCCTCCTTCCCAGCCTTAAGCCTAATTTCTCTCTCCTTGTCCCATGGAAAGTAGTTTAAACATTGTCCATTGCTACTTTAGCTTTTGCTGCTACCCCTCTCAGCCAAGCATCTCATCAAGAATTTTCCCAAATCATTCCACAGACAAAATCTGGTTTAAAAAGGCATTTTTTTTACATTCTGATTTTATACACTCATAGGTTTTGTTTTTCTTCAGACAGTTCTATTATAATGTTCCAGTCATATACCAGTAGTCATGGTTGATGGATGGCAGGGGAGGGGAATCTAAGCAGCAACCCCCCCATGCCTCCCCGCAGAGAAGAATTCAGTCATAGACAAATTGTGAGGCACAACTGATTTAAAGATTTCTGGGAAAACAACTTATCTTAAGCACCAGGAAAGTAGAGCAAGTTTGGCCCAGAAATAATGGCCACTGCCACATCAAAGGGCCAAGCTGACTCTGACTACAGCATAAATCATTCATTTTGTCCTCATTCATTCATTCATTCATTCCTGTGAGTACCTACTATGGCCCTCGAGCTGTTTTGAGCGCTGGGGATAGAGCAATGAGTAGACAAAAATCCCTTGGCACATGCATTCCCTAAGGAAAGACAGATAATAAATTAGATAAATCAGTTAAATCTATAATGCATTAGCTTAAGTGATACCTGCTAGAAAAACATAAAGAGGTAAAGAAGGGTAGCAAGCGTTTCTCCAAATAAGGCCATCATGGGCTTGTGATGTGAGTGTAAAAACCACAACAAAACAACAAAAAGCCAATTTCATACAATATTTCTGAGATACTGAGGGCACCATGTAACACTCAATTAGTTCAGCATACGTACAAAAAAGTATGGGAATAGGAATTCTGTATGGGTAGAACCGTGTTGACATGGAATACCTTCCAAAGGCAGCATTTGGGGGCTTGGAAGTGTTGGGGGGCCCAAAGGCATGAAGATCTTAAGACTTTGGAGCATGCCAGGCTTCTGAGCCCAGGCCGCGGAAATCACTGTGGGGCTCAGCCTCTGAGCCGCATCACGGGCGATGGCACTGGGTCTGTAATACGTGAATCACAGCCTGCAGACTCCCACAGGGGAGCGGGCAGGAGAGACACCAGATCTGACATAACGGATCGATGCACCAATCTGCTGGTGCTTGCTGGGCAGCTGGATTTCTGAGTGTAGTTCCAACACACGTGCTGGTTGATACTCATGTTAAACTCATGAGTTAGACAGAAGTGAAACTTGTTTGTCAGTGATGTGAGTGAACTGTTTGCTGCCTACGTTTTGAGTATTGCAAGAATCCAGCTTTGTGTGCCTGTTCACAGTGCAAGAGCTGCGGACATGACATAGTCACCTGCATTATTAACATCTTCTTCATCTAGGTATAGACTACACGACCGGCAAAATGATGTATCAGACCCTAATTTGCAGCACTGGCCGATCTCCATGGTGTAGATACTTGTAAAAACTCTCACTGTGGTTGACTTCAAGCCACCAAGGAACATGGTGTTGGCAAGAAATGGGCAAGATGGTACCACCATATATACTAGAGTATTTCCATCAGAGAGACAAAAAAAAAAAAAATAATGTAAATCCCATCAAGAGGATAGATAATAAGAAAGGTAGTAAAATATTCAGGAAGTATATGAGTTTTTAATATTTACTACATTTGCTTTAAGAAATAATATATTTGATTCTAAGTTGACACAATATGGTTTTTAACAGTGGTTATGTTTAACAAACAGCTAGTAAAATTTCTGCAAATTTAATACCGGCTCTTGTGAGCCCGTACAAGCCAGCTATCACACACTGCTGGTGGGTGCCAAAACTATATAAATATGGGTTATTATCAGCAATGTGACTAAATTTTATTCTCGGACTCAAATTGCCCCAAAAAGGCAAGTTTAAAAACAAATGTTTTAGTTTTTTAATTTTACTGTTTGCTTTGATGGGACTGGGGCTTTTCTTTGAATAGCTAGTAGCAGATTTCCAAATCTCTTAGGGTATGTAAATGAGCAGAGAATAATCTCAGCCATTAGTTGTTGATTCCTGCCAGCTTTCCTCTCAGAAAGGTGACTTTTCACTGATGACTCCCTAAATGCGAGTTGTTTATTGCATTCAGCTACGTACTGTCTATAATCACTGCTATCTAATATGTATTAGGTGGAACCAGATGGAATCGCTGTTATCCAACCATTTTTGACCTAGAAAAACAGTAATTTCATAGGTTTCAATAAAGTATCTTTGCTCTAGTCAAACTGGTCCCAATGTTCCTCTGTTATTTGTGTCTCTGTGTTCATGCAATTTTTCGCATCCGAAATAGTCTTTCTCCTCCCTCCCGCTACTTCAAACCTCTCATCTTCTAAGACTTAACTCCTACTTTCGCATCTCCCACAAACCTAACCCTGATCTCTTGAATATTCATTAAGCAATTCTAAGTGTTGTCTCCCCTGACCTTTTGTGATACTTGTATGTACACCACATAATTGAACATAATTGTAGTCTGTCTTATATTATTTGTATGGTTTCTCACATTAGTCTTGTCTGTAACTAGATGGTCAATTCTCTGAAAGGAGGAATTAGAATTTAACACTATGAAGCCCCTTTTCCTCCCCTGTCAAATGGAGAGATAATGATGTCAACACGGTGGGGTGATGTTAGGGTTGTATGATAAATCTGGGTTATATAAACTCTTCTCTGGAAGTTTAAAATGAATGTAATCTACTTTTGTTAATGTTTTGAGTAATTCAGGGAAAGGTACGATTATCACTGTGTATGTCTGGCTTAAGAATGAGAAGTATTACAGTTATTTTTTAGGTAACGCTTTTGGTTTGACTCAATTTCCCAATCTTCCAAACTGATACCTAAAAATGGCACAGATAAATGGATAGATATATAGACAGATCAATAGAAAGATAGTTGTTTGGGGGGGCATAGATACATTTAAAAGTTGAAACACACTGGATTCCTGTCTAGTTGAGTATACATTAAGATATTGTGGTTCTTATTACCTAAGAATAAAATTCCTATCATTTTATTATTCCTGAACCTAGAGGTTTTTTGTGCAGTAATAAGTGCTAGCATTTATGAAGAACTTACTATGACTTTGCTGAGTGTATTAGCTTGTATTCATACAACAGCAACAATGTATTTTTTATTATTCCCATTTCACAGATGAAAAAATTATATAATCTATTTTTTGAGATAGTGAGAAAAATAACTAAATGAAGACATTTGCAAAGAAATGAGGAGAGATTTAATGAACTATCTCTCACGGAGAGTGACTTTACAACAGTAACTCAATTTTAATTCAGCTTTATAATACTCTAGAAAGCATTGCTGAAGGGGTATGAAGGGTTATTACCAATAGTAGTAAAGTGAATCCCATATGAACAAGACATAATTTCCAAAGCAGTATATATATATATATATAAAGCTTTGTAATGACCACTGCTTTCAGGGATAATGGTATATAGTCATTCACTCATTTCTTCTTTTTATTGAACACATACTCTATACAAGGCATACTTAAATATACTAGTTACCTCTTACTTGTCTGCCGAAAGAAATTTAAATTATTGTATGAATTTTGATTAGACTGATTACAAAATTTTGAAACACAATGGAACCCAAATGAGGGCCAATGTTCATTTCCTAAGTGAACATTTTATGTGCAAACAAACAGCTGCTGGAATTCAACAGAATTTAAAACAAGCTGTTTGTAAATTTTACTGACAGCTGTTTTTGGTGATTTTTGTCAACAGAATTTTCCCGCTTTGCATCACAGCGTTTTTTTTTTTTTTTTTTTATAGTGTCCCCTCAAAGAGTAACTTGCTTGCTTTAATCATGCTTACAGAGACTTATGACTTGATGCTTATTCAGTGGTACAGCTTCTCAACACAAAATGTCAGTGAGCCTGTTATAAATTGCTTCTGGCATTCCTACTCTATCTTTTATTTGGCTGGGAGTATTTCCACCTGAAAGTGATAAATTCCTGCTATAACTGCTTTATGTGCTTCAGTAATTACACTGTACAGAAAAAGGGACTTTCTACTGAGGTGTCTCTTTAAAAATAGCAAGCAATAAAAGGCAGTGGAATGGGTTGAACTCTCAAATCTATCGAACAAAAAACAATGACCAGTGAAATATCTGTGTCAGACTGTATTTGATAAATGATCAGGCAGTACAGAAGACACCCAAACCTTTAAAACCACGGCTGTAAGGGATGTATTAATGTAACCATGTCCTTAGACTAGTTACTTTCGATCTTGTGACAGAAATCTGGCAGATGCCCTAAAGAACAGAGCTAACATGCTTTCAAACATCATCTGGAAATATCTAGATGCTTCTAGAGACTTGGGTAACTTTTCAGTAAATGCCAAGGTCTACGTGATGCTGAGATTGTGTCCTTATGTGGAAGTCAGAGACACCAGCATGTCAAAACAGTTCAGTGGAATCCACTGCAACCAATAACTTGATCACTAGATGTAGCCCAATTGTGCCAATCAAGAAGAGCTCCGCACTGGTCTTGAGTGGTGGGTGCTGAATAGTTTGGGCCATATCTTTTTTTGTTTGGTTCTTATAAACTGTCTCTAGTACACAGAATGAAATTATTGTTTTTCATTGCTGAGGATATTTTGCTCTTAAAGGATGAACGAAATGTTGTCAATGAAAGATCTCCACGTTAATTGAACAAAAACCATAAAGATTTTTTTTAAAGATTTTATTTATTTATTTGACAGACGGAGATCACAAGTAGACAGAGAAGCAGGCAGAGAGGAGGAAGCAGGCTCCCTGCTGAGCAGAGAGCCCGATGCAGGGCTCGATGCAGGGCTTGATGCAGGGCTTGATGCAGGGCTCGATCCCAGGACCCTCGGATCATGACCTGAGCTGAAGGCAGAGGCTTTAACCCACTGAGCCACCAGGCGCCCCCATAAAGATTTTTTTATAATCTGGTCCTAACATCATGCCATGGATGGTGTTAGGAAGCCAGTGGATACTTCATTTGAGATGATACTAAAAGAGACTATGGTCCTTAAACAAAATCCAAGCTGCCTTCAGAGTTATTGTGTCCTATTTGCAAAGGAATTCCTACGGCAAGTATCTCTGCCCCAATAGTCGTGAAAGGACTGGCTCCTTCTTACTCAGAATATGTTCTCTGTCCAGAGAGAATTTTAAAGCAAGGATAACTGGCTTAGTGCAACTCAAAAATGCTAAAACTAGTCCTAAAATTGGGAAAATGTATCGGGTGTTTGTTGCGAATTAAGCTTATTGCAAATATATGTATTAAAGCACAGTGCACGTCCAGCCTGAAGGGATTTCCATTGGTTGTGCGGTGTTCCTGGTTTAGAACATTTTTCATGATTTGTAATTCGTTTCTCATAACAACCCTACAAGCGTGAGGTTGGTATACATGTATTCTAAATTTATGAAAGATGAAACTAAGTTCCAAAATAGGTTAAAACAATGGGCCCCTGGGGACCATCCTAGGAAATGGCAGGACTTGGTCTGTAACCCCATTCTGCTTCACTCCAGAGCTCTGTGCATTTAATCATTATGCCACACTGGATTCCAGAAAAAACAGCACAGAGCTTATGACTTTAACTTAGGTTAAGAGCATTTTCACGTAGGAAGACTGGCTCGGTCAAATGTAGAGAGCACAGACCACACCCTCGATGCTCTGAGGGTGGTTTGTTCCATGCCACCAATTACCACATTCAGTGGTTCCTAGTTAATTGTTCTCAATTAATAAAGCTTGGGGCGCAGGGGGGAGTCTAGGTTTCATAGAAGTCCTTGCAAACCAAATTTATATCTGACAAAGAGAATGTACACAGAAGAGTCCAAGCGGTTGATTTCACTGCCTGACACCATAATTAAAAGCCAGAGAAGTATTAGTGTACATGGCTGGATTGGGGAGCTAGCTTCCCATGCCAGGGCAGGAGAGGCTTGGTGTTATGTTTGTCCCGTTTTGCTTGTTAAATATGTTTATCCAAGTGAATATGAGGAAGATTTACTACTTTGTGAAATCCTTCACAATACAACAGAAGAAAAAAAATTAGCATTTAGACTGTTTTCAACAAACTGTTATATTGAGCCTGCAGATTAGGAAAGAGACCAGACTGAGAAGCCTTGGAGGAGAGCAGCACTACAGATGGTAATCAGCGCAGTGAGGAAGGGCACGGAAGAGAGAAGGAGAGGAAAACAGGCTCAAGCAAGCCAATTTATCTACCTCAGAATGCCTGTAGGACCCGAGTTGGACCTGTAGGACCTAGGAAGGCTGAATAATTTTGCAAGAGCCCGAAGTCCTGAGGAATATTGCTGAGCTGGAAGAGAGAAGACTGGGAGAAAACAGAGCAACACACCTAAACTCCAATGTCCTTTGGGAGGTCCTTGCGGGCACACGGAAAGGGAATTAAGACCTATAGTCCCTTTTAAAGTGAAGACAAGCTATTGCGAGTGCCCTAATCTAAGGTTTTATCAAGACCCTGTAGACGGACTGGATTTTCCTAGGTGGTTTTTCTCTGGAGGCAGAATTTCAGGATTTGACGTATTCTTGCTGTACCTCATGCTGGATCGGTTGCCCATCTTTTATGCACACATATAAGTGCGCATGGGAGAAAGAATTGGCTCTTGAAATTCAGGACCTAGGGCTGAGAGTAAGGGTTGATTCAAAGACACAAATCTCATACCACCTCACACCCGTCAGAATGGCTAAAATCAAAAACACAAGAAATAACAAACATTGGCAAGGATGTGGGGAAAAAGAAACCCTCATGCACTTTTGGTGGGAATGCAGAGTGGTGCAGCTGATGTGGGAAACAAAGGCAAAAGAAATGTAGCTTAAAATCTCCTTACAGCTTGCAGCCCACTGACAGATACCCGAAACCTGCAGCGTGGGACCTTCCACAAGGAATTCATGGCTGCCTTAGTGCCTTCTTGTTTAAAAGTGAACTTACCTTGGCAGCCCCTGGCCCCTCAAGGTACTGAGAGCTTTGCTTCCAGATTCCCTGGGTCTTGCCCTATCCCTAGCCCCACTAATTAAAAAGTATACAATCAGGCACTCCTCACAATCCCAGTACAGCCCTTCTGCCCACAGGTCCTGTCCCTTGAGTAGGGAAGTGGTTAAGGTCTAGGCAGGAGCCTGGGCTCGGCTCTGAAGCTATTCCTGGCAGGTGGAGACGCTGAGACAGAGCAGGAACAAGAGGTAAGGGAACAAACCAAGACAGCCCAAGAATCTCAAGGCCACAAGCTTTCCAGTCAGTTCTCAATCAAAGACTGACACTAAAAGCCCTCAGTGGCAACCCATTCAGGACCTCTCTCACTCCAAAGAGCTTTTTCCTCTCCTTTCAACTCTCACCTTCACTTAATGAACTTTTCACTTCACCTCACCCTTTTGTGTCTGTGAGATTCGTTCTTCGACTCTGAGACAAGAACCCTGTCTCATTCTTGTGCAACACAGTCACTCTGGAAAACAGTGTGAAGGCTCCTCAAAATGTTAAAAATGGAATTATCATATGATCCAGTAATTCTGCTACTGGGTATTTAACCCAAAGAACACAAAACAGTATGGAGGTTCCTCAAAAAGTTGAAAATAGGGCTACCCTATGACCCAGCAATCACACTACTGGGTATTTACCTCAAAGATACAAATGTTGTGATCTGAAGGGGCATGTGTACCCGAATGTTTATAGCAGCAATGTCCACAATAGCCAAACTATGGAAAGAACCTAGATGACCATCAACAGACGAATGGATAAAGAAGATGTGGTGTCCACACACACACAGGAATACTATGCAGCCATCAAACCCCCCAAATCCTGCCATTTGCAATGATGTGGATGGAACTAGAGGGTATTGTGCTAAGTGAAATAAGTCAATCAGAGAAAGACAATTATCATATGATCTCTCTGATATAAGGAATTTGAGAAGCAGGGCTGGAGGTCGTGGGGGTTAGGGAGGGAAAAATGTGCAACAAGATGGGATCAGGAGGGAGACAAACCATAAGAGATCCTTAATCTCGTGAAACAAACTGAGGGTTGCTGGGGCCGTGGGGGTGTAGGGATAAGGTGGCTGGGTGATGGACACTGGGGAGGGTATGTGCTATGGTGAGTGCTGTGAAGTGTGTAAGCCTGATGATTCACAGACTGGTATCCTTGGGGCGAATAATACATTATGTGTTAATTAAAAAAAAAAAAAAAGGTACATGCACCCTTTATTTGCAATAGCCAAAATATGGAAGCAGCCCGGGGTGCCTGGGTGGCTCAGTGGGTTAAGCCTCTGCCTTCGGCTCAGGTCATGATCTCAGTATTCTGGGATCAAGCCCCGCATTGGGCTCTCTGTTCAGCAGGGAGCCTGCTTCCCCCTACTTGTGATGTCTCTGCATCAAATAAATAAATAAAATATTTAAAAAAAATATGGAAGCAGCCCAAATGTCCATCCATAGATGAATGTATAAAGATGTACACACACACACACACACACACACACACACACACAATGGAATATTACTCAGTCATAAAAATAATGACATCTTGTTATTTGCAACAACATGGGTAGATCCAGAGGGTATTATGCTAAGTGAAATAAGCATGTCAGAGAAAATAAAACACCATGATTTCACTCAAATGTGGAATTTAGGGGTGCTTGGGTGGCTCAGTGGGTTAAGCCTCCGCCTTTGGCTCAGGTCATGATCTCGGGGTTCTGGGATTGAGCCCCACATCGGGCTCTCTGCTCAGCAGGGAGCCCGCTTCCACCTCTCTCTCTGCCTGCCTCTCTGCCAACTTGTGATCTGTCAAATAAACAAATAAATAAATAAAATTTTTAAAATGTGGAGTTTAAGAAACAAAACAAATGAACACAGGAAAAAAAAAGACAAATCAAGAAACAGACTCTTACATATAAAGAATTGGTAGTTACCAAAGGGCACATGGGTAGGGGGATGGGTGAAATAAATGAAAGAGATTAAGAGTACACGGCCTTTTTTTTTTTCCAAAGATTTTATTTATTCATTTGACAGAGAAAGAGAGGCAGGCAGAGGAAGAGGGAGAAGCTGACTCCCTGCTGAGCGGAGAGCCAGTCATGGGGCTCAATCCCAGGACCCTGAGATCATGACCTGAACCTCCCAGGCCCCCCAAGAGTACACTAATTGTGATGAGCGCTGAGTATATAGAATTGCTGAATCACTATATTATACACCTGGTAACTAATATAACACTGTGCAAATTATACTGGAATTTAGCAAGTAAATTGTCAGCCATTTGCACTGTAACAGGGCAGGACTGGAAGGAAGGAAGTGGAAGGGAAAGTTGCAGATGGGGAGTAACCTTGCTTATTCTCTTGATGAGTTTATTATGGCCACCATCAAACAGCTGCTGGGAATTTCATGAGATTTGGGGAGAGGTACTGGGGCAATGGCAGAGGGAAAGAAAAAGAAACTAATGTTATCATTGCCCCTGTATCACAATTCATTTATCAGCACCACACAAATAGGCCAGTGACAATTGTTTGATCCTTACAGCATTTTACCAAAATGTGAAATTTGCATTTACTCTCATCAGTTACATTATGTAGTAGTTATTTTTTAAGATATTATTCATTTATTTGCCAGAGAGAGTGTGCAGGAGAGAGAGCGAGCGAGAGCACAAGCAGGGGGAGGGTAGGTAGAAGGAGAAGCGGGCTCCCCTGTGGGCAAGGAGCCCAATATGGAACTTGATTCCACAACCCTGGGATCCTGACCTGATCTGAGGGCAGACGCTTAAATAACTGAGCCACCATGGCATTGTTAGGTCCATAATCAAAGGAACGAGACTGATAAAAAGCGAATGTCAAGCAAAGCTTTATTTCGTGCCAAGCATTGAGAATCAAACCGACCATTGGGGGCCGCCTCTTACAGAGAGGGCGACCCCTCCCTGCCTTACAGACTAAGTTTTATAGAGCAAAGGCCCTGTGGTTGAGCCTGCACACTCCTTGGTAGTTAGGGAGACAGTACGCACGCCCCACTGATTGGACGTCTCCACCAGGCCCGACTCATTCCTGCATTTGGGCAGTTATCTCCACCTGACCTGACCCGCCCTTGTATTTGGGCTCTGTTATCAGGGACTGGTCGACTATATTTTACTGGTTTCCGGGACTTGCTTTTAAGTAGGTTCCCCTGGGGGGTGGGGCAGGGTCAGTTTAACTTTTACTGCGTAAACAACAAAATCACTGTTTAACTGGATAGAGCTGCTCTAGCTAAATAGGCCCTTACAGCATCACATATTATGCCCTAATTAAAAAAGCATCTCATAGGGGCGCCTGGGTTGGCTCAGTGGGTTGGGCTTCTGCCTTTGGCTTAGGCCAGGATTTCAGAGTCCTGGGATCAAGCCCCATATTGGGCTCTCTGGTAAAAAAATTCAGTGCTATTCTGTGGTAAATAAAGCATTAACAGAAATGGATATCCATATATATATATATACACACACATATATATAATTATATTAATATTAGCTACTGTTGATTGAGTAGTTATGATGTAGATGATTTTACATTTATCTCCTTCAATAATTCTCCAGATCTACAGAATATATTATTCTCACCTTATAGGAAACTAATGTTCAGACAACTTAAGACTTGATTTAAATCACATAATTATATAATAGAGGAAGTGGGATTATAAGTAGGACTGTTTGGCTTCTGAAATCCCCAATTTACTCCATTACACACACCATAGCGTCTCTTCAAGTTCAGCATTTCTAGAGTTTGATTTCTCTGAGGCTCTGCAAAGAGTAAGCAATGGCTTAACAGGGTTAACAATCAATTTCATGATTACCTGTGAGTTTAAGAAAAAAAATGGATTTGGGGCACCTGGGTGGCTCAGTGGGTTAAGCCTCTTGCCTTCGGCTCAGGTCATGATCTCAGGGTTCTGGGATCACGCCCCACATCGGGCTCTTTGCTCAGCGGGGAGCCTGCTTCCCCCTCTCTCTCTGCCTACTTGTGATCTCTCTCTGTCAAATAAATAAATAAAATCTTTAAAAAAAAAGATTACATTTATCTTCAGTAATATTTAGAATTGTTGAATTACTGTATTAAAAAAAATTGGGTTAGTTTACCATGTTATTATACCCTATACGATTTTACTTAGTTTTATCCATTCTGCTCTACTAACCAAGGGTTTATTTGGAAATGTTATTTTATTTTATTTTACTTTTACCATATAATGTATTAAGTTTTTTCAGGGGTACAGGTCTGTGACTCATCAGTCTTACACAATCGAAACGTTTTAGATGGTTACAGTGTAGCCTAAGGATTGGAGAGGACTTGGGTGGACACAGGGATATTAGCCAGAAGGCTCTGGGAACAATCTAGGTGAGAATGAGACAAAGGGCCTGTGGTGAAGACAGAAGTGGGTAGATTTGAGAGTAAGTGTTGGGGAGGGGGATGCAAAGATCTGGGAGTGGACTGAATGGGAAGGGTGAAGAGTTCTCTGCCTCTGTTGTCCATATAATATGATGGTCAATGAAGGATTCTTACGTGGAGGGTAGACACAGCTTTAACAAACAAAACAAAAAGCCTCGAAAAGGTGGAAGGGAGGAGAAAGTTACTTTTTTAGAAGAAGGGGGCACATTCAGTGTCATGATCAAAACTTTTCCTAGCTTTCCCGTAGCCGAAATAGCACTCCTTAGAGATGACTCTCAACCAAAAATTCCTCGGTTTGTGACTTTCCATCCCTTAAGCCTTGCCGACAGTCTCTAGAGCCAAGGGTTCAGGAAAGTCAAGTACCTGCATTTTTTTCTCATTTTCACCCCTCCGGGCTGTCTGGACCCGCCCCCTTTCCCGCCAACCGCAGGCCCCACCCCTCCCTGTCCCGCGCGCCCTGGCTTTTGGCGCGTTTCCGCGGCCCCGCCCCTCGGGCCCCGCCCCCGCCCAGCGTCCCGCCGGCCCAGACTCGGGGACCGCTCGGGCGGGGGTCTGGTCGCAGGCCGGCGGTCTCGGTCGTTGCCGGAGTCTGCCGCGGCTCTAGCCCTCTGAGGTGCCCTTGCCGGGAAGGCGGGGCGATGCCGGGGAACCGGCAGCCAAGGGTCCGCTCCGGGAACGAGCCTGGTCCCGCGCCCAGTATGGAGCCGGAGGGGCGCGGGGCCTGGGCCCACAGCCGCGCCGCGCTCGACCGGCTGGAGAAGCTGCTACGCTGCTCGCGTTGGTAAAGACGGACCCTCCGGCGGATGGCTGCGAGGGCGGGGGGCAGGGGTCGCCCCAGTCTCGGGGGAGGGGGCGGGGATCTTTCCAACCCTCGGGATCCCTCTTCCCCTTGCCGTCGGGCAGTCGGCCGGCGAGCAGAGTCCGTACCTTCCCTGGGGTCTGGTTTTAGTTATCGAACCTCCCTAGTCCCCGTTCACAGCCTTTCCGCGCGGCTTCCTTGCCTTTTCCTCACCAAACGCAACTAAGGTGGTAGTTTTCGAACTTGAGCGGGCCGGAGACGCCTCTGGGGGCGTGGCTAAACACGGTCATCGCAGGCCCCGCCTCCGGGGTTTGAATTGGTGC
The DNA here is from genome assembly GCF_010015895.1 of Lontra canadensis. Lineage (NCBI taxonomy): Eukaryota > Metazoa > Chordata > Mammalia > Carnivora > Mustelidae > Lontra > Lontra canadensis. Next base: position 983,229 of record NW_022631012.1, read on the forward strand.
GGGTGGGGCTGAGACGTCCGCGCTTCCTACCCGGCCCGGGATTCCTCGGGACCGAAGTAATCGCCGCACCTCTACCGGGCGCTGCTGAGTGGGAGGCCGCTGTCGCTCGTCGCTGAGCTGGCCCTTTGACCGCTTCTCCGTAGCAGCTCTTTCTGGGGAGAGTTTTGGGTACCCTTGTGGGAGGTAGATTGAAGATAGCAGTGTGATGACGCCGCCCTCCCATTTCTCATTCAGTTTCTCCTTTCCTTGGTTTAGTGAAAAGCCTGGACGGCTCGGGGTTCCAGCTCTTACAGATGCTGTTTATTATCATTTTTTGTTACTTATTTTCCTTCATGCTGTTGCACCATGGGAGTCTTCTCACTTCCAGGTTTTCATTATATCTGGAGGCATCATTTACATGACTGGTACTCCATGCTTCTTGTCCTGTAGCTTTTCGTACTGTACACACCAAGGAGGTTTATAAAACGCAAAAAGGACTTGTCACCTTTTTCATTTCTTCCAAAAGCATTGATTGAGTGAGGGCCCGCTGTGTGTACAGCTCAGTATTTCTGCATCAGTATTTGCTCTGCAAATTTCTTCTGTAAAGAGTCTTTCGGTAACTGCCTGCTTGTAGTTGTCCTGATTGTATTTGTTTTTTGGACTTTCTTTTGATTTGTGTTTTTTTCCCTCTGATTTCTAACCAGCAGAAATTTGATATACATGAAGTACAAGTAACACCGCAGCTTTTTCTTTAAACATGAAATGGACATAACTGTGGGGCACCTGGGTGGCTCAGTAGGGTAAGGGTGTGACTCTTGATTTTGGCTGGCATCAGTAATCTCAGGGTCCTGAGATCTAGCCCTGGGTAGGGAGTCTGAAATTCTCTCTCCCTGTCCCTCTGTCCCTTCCCCTGCTCTCTCTTTTTGTCTCAAATAATATATCTTAACAACAACAAAAAGAAATGGACTTAACTGTTACAGACCTTTTGCACTTATATTTTGTTTTATAAAACTTCAAAAAATCATTGCACCCCTTAGAAAAGTGGCACTTTTGCTGGAACACATGGAGACATTCTGACTTGTGTATGTTTTTTCATAACACAGGTCATCCATTTGAGAATAAGAAATTTAAAACTGGCTGTGCTAGTTGCTATAATGAAGCAATTATAATCACACATTTATAGTTTAACAAAAGTTAGACATTCACGTGGGGTTTCTGTATGGAAGACATTAGGGCGGCCAGCATCATAGTGCTTCACCCAGGCTGGAGAGTCAGGCTGCCTGAGTTCAGGTTCCAGCTTTGACACGATGGCCCGGGTCAAATTCGTTGCCTCAGTTTCCCCATCTGAGTGATAATAGTGCTCAACTCGTCTACCTGTGAGTCTTCCTTAATAATAAAAGATATTCAGGGTGCCTGGGTGGCTCAGTGGGTTAAAGACTCTGCCTTCGGCTCAGGTCATGATCTCAGGGTCCTGGGATCGAGCCCCGCATCGGGCTCTCTGCTCAGCGGGGAGCCTGCTTCCCCCCTCTCTCTGCCTGCCTCTCTGCCTACTTGTGATCTCTGTCTGTCAAATAAATAAATAAACTCTTAAAAAAAAAAAAGATTATTGTGCTCCTGCAAAGTGCTCTTTTGGCCTTGGGGCTTTGTTAGTGAACAAAGACAAAACCTCAATCCTTAGGACACTAACCTTCTGTGGGAGGGAAGAAACGAAATGAAATTATACATGTGAAGGGTTGAGTATGGTGGTTGTCATGGGATAAGTGATAAATAATAGCTGTCTTATAAAAATACAAAGAGGTATAGCCTGCTTCCTGAATGGTTCGGGGAAGACAAAGTATGTGATTTGTAAGAATAATCTACAGGTTGTCCTAAAATCTAATACATCCAGTTTCACTTTTTATCCCCTTCCACGTATTTTTCCAGTTTCTGACTGAAGTGAGAAGACAATAAGAGCCAAAGGACTGAAAGTGGACGTCAGACTTTTCATAGGTGCAGACTTTGAATACAGTTCATTCTGTTGGCTGGAGAATAATAGTGAACTCCAGTAATTTTTTTTTTAAATTAATATATGAACCACTGATGGAATCACTACACTCACCTGTTTCTTTGCATTTTTTAACCTAGGGCTCTGCAAATTTCTTCTGTAAAGAGTCTTTCGGTAACTGTTTTAGGCTTTGCTGGCCACAGTTTCTGTTCCTATTCTTTTTGTTTTTTTACAGCCCTTAAAAACAGAGGCACGGGGGTGCCTGGGTGGCTCAGTTGGTTAAGCCACTGCCCCTCCGGCTCAGATTATGATTCTGGAGTTCCCGGATCAAGTCCCACATCAGGCTCCCAGCTCTTCGGGGAGTCTGCTTCTCCCTCTGACCTTCTCTCCTCTCATGCTCTCTCTCTCTTTCTCAAATAAATAAAATCTTTAAAACAACAACAACAACAACAAACCAGGGGCACGTGGGTGGGGTGGCTCAGTCTGTTAAGGGTCTGCCTTTGGCTCAGGTCATGATCCCAGCATCCTGGGATGGAGCCCTGCATAGGACTCCTGCTCAGCAGGGAGTCTGCTTCTCCCTCTCCCTCTGCCTCTCCCTGCTGCTCTTGATCTCTTGCACACACGTACTCTCTCTCTCTCTCTCAAATCAAATCTTTAAACAAAAACAAACCCAAAAAGCATTCTTAGCTCAAGGCTGTACAGAGACAGTCTACTGACTAGATTTGGTGCATAGGCTATGGTTTGCCAAACTGTTAAAATGAGTAGAATGTCTGAAGTTTAAAGATCCTTCTCAGTGTAAATTTTATATCACATGAGACTTAATATTTACTATTTATTTTTTTATTAATTATTGAGACTTAATATTTAGACATTATTTTGCGTTCTTCTCCATGTCTCTTTCTGTTTTGGCACTGTTCATAGTGAATAAAGTGTAGCCAGTTTCTCTTTACCCATGGAAAAAAAAATCAAAAAGACCCCAAACCCATTCTTTCCACCGCTGCCTTTTCCTAGGATCTGCCTGATATCATTGCTTGAAAGGAGCAACTCTGGACAGTCTGCTTCTTGCTTTTGCTACCCACCATTCATAGCAGTGTCATATTATTTGAAATTGTGTGTCAGTATGCCCTTTTACAGAGTTTCAAAGTTCTACCCAGTGGGCTGGTGATTACCCCGATTACCCTCACATTCAGCTTGCAGCTGTCATCTATATTGTGTTCCCAGGTGTCACCTGTCTCGTGTAGCATATTGGATCTGTTTTGCAGGAAGCATTACTTGTGAGTGAGGGTGGATTGGCTACATTACAGGGCATCTTTTCTTGACCTTTAACATAAGTGTGGCTCCAAGGTGAAGCGGATGGAATTTTTCAAGAGGCCAGATGTGACATTTGTGTTAGGTCCAAGCCTCACAACCGGATAGAAGCTATTTAAAGATTTTGGAAAAATGAGACAGGAAGAACATATCATTTGAGAAGCTGACAGAAAGCATAGTTAGTAATGTGTTCCTAAAGGAAGTAGGAAAAAATAATAGGAGCTGTAGTGTTAAAAGCCCAAGTGTCACATGACACTGTTTTGTGAATTAAAATAATTAGGTACCTCTTGCCATTTGGGCCGGAGGGGGGGGAGCTTTGATCTCTACTACAATGTAATTTGGAGTTCTAGCACTTTTTTTTTTTTTTTTTTTAAAGATTTTATTTATTTATTTGACAGACAGAGATCATAAGTAGGCAGAGAGGCAGGCAGAGGCAGAGGGAGAAGCAGGCTCCCTGCCAAGCAAGGAGCCCGATATGGGACTTGATCCCAGGACGCTGGGATCATGACCTGAGCCGAAGGCAGCTGCTTAACCAACTGAGCCACCCAGGCGTCCCTCTAGCACGTTTTAAATCAACTTTTAGTAAAAAGTAAAATAGTAATCTTGTGTGTTTTTTTTTTTTTTTTTTTTTTAGGGTAGGTGATTTTATTTTTCTAAATCTTTTGTCATTTTAAAGGCAGTCAGGATTGTTTTTGTTTATTGCATAGCTTAGTTTTTAAGAGCATTGATTTTGAACACTGGCTTCAAATAGTGGCTCAGTGATTTTGGATAAATTATTTTATCTTTGTATGCTTTTTCTCATTTGCAAAATGAATTAGTAATAGTTTCTATCTTATAAGGTTGTTATGGGAATTAAATGAGTTAATATTTATAAGATACTTAGAGCAGTGCCTATTATGTTCTAAGTGCTGTATGAATGTTTGTAAAATACAGGATAGATTTCCTGACCCCAGCATTAAGCTTTTGCCTTCATTAGTTTTGAATGTTCAGAAGCATTTTAATAGGCCAATGATCCTTAAATGGGATGATTACTCTTTTGGCTTGCTCTGATGCTGATTCTTTATTAGGACCTCAGGCGATCACTGAGGCACTACATTAGTGATGCTGTGGTGAAACATTTTCCACCCTTAAGGAGCAAATGCTTAACTGTAAAGGATAAAATGCACGCAGAGTTCGGGGAAAATTATCATGAGGACCAAGGAGATGCAGGGAAGAGTACTTGGATGGTGCCAGTAGAGGAAAGCTGAATGCGGTCTTGGAAAGATTTTCATAGACAAAGACAGGTGGAATGTGCTAGTCACAGTATGCTAAAAGGTACTGTAGAATAAAGGAAAGTGAGTCAGGTAGGCAAAGAGTTAAGAAAGGGTCAGATTAGACAGTGTTTAGTGGCCTAACAACACACTATCAGTTGATTCGCATAGTTCCTATGGAGGAGCAATTCGTGGAAATTTCCTGTAATTCTAGTGTTGTCATCTATAAAATGAGGAAGCTGGACTAAGTGCTTTCTAAGACTCCCTCCAGTTTGCAGATTCTATAATTATTAGTTTCCAGTAGATGTAAATTGTCATTTAAAACTTTCTTTTGAAGTTTAACATACATCCAGAAAAGGGCAGAAATCATTGGTGTTCAGCTTGTATCATATATCCTTCCTAATTGTGGGATTTAGTTACTCATGTGGTATTTTGATTCTTTGATACCTGTTGCCTTCAGTTATACTACACATTTCATAAAGACAGGTACACATTTCGTAAAGACAGGTACACATATCGTAAAGATAGGTTTACATTTCTGAACACAGTTTCTTAGTGTTTGTTAAATTAATGAGTGTATAAAAGAATCTAGATTAAGTTAGGATCATAGTTGAGGAGCCTTTGCAGGTGGAAATACTAGAAAGACCTCGTTAATTTCACTTGCTCACCAAGAATCCTCCATAGGTTCCTGGGGTTAGTTACCCAGAGTAAACAATGACTAAGGTCTTAGGGCAAAAGTAGAAGGCAAAGGTCTTTGCCCCTGGGAGTTAGGGCTGGAACCATGGCTTGCACAGACCCATCACAGGCCTACACATGCCTGGTATTATATAGGGCTTGGGACTGCCAAGAGAAACTTACTAGAGACATTGAGCACCTGTTTCCTATAGTATAGGGGATCATCTTACAAGTGGAGTTATTGTTATATGGGTCTGGGACTTAGAGGAAAGATTTCAGGCTGGGAGCATGCTTGACAGTCATCTGCATGTGGATGGTAATTTAAGTCCTATTTCTAGAAGTGAGCAGGGAAACGAATATAAAGATGAACGACTGTGTCCGAGCCTTGAAACTCAACATTTGAACATTAGGTGGAAGAAGTGAAGCTTTAAGGACAGTTACTTAGGTACTGTTTTGCTTTGGAAGAAAGGGAATAGAGGACAGAGTAAACCAGTACTATTTGAGTCAGATACACATGATATTCTCTGTGGCTTATCTGTCTCATAACAGTAGGTCCTATTATAGTTAATTGTTAGTAGAAGTCTGTTGCCCATTTGGCTTTTGCTATATTGGCTCATTGGTTTATTCAGCATTTATCAACACTAGACAATCAGACATGATTTTTAAAAAATTTTTCCCATGTGATTTACTTTAATCTGGCATACAAAATACACAGAAATAAGATGCTTTGTGTCATTATTCATATCCCTTACTTGATAACAATTTTGTTTATTCTAAAGATAGATAAAAGAAATTGTTTAATTGGCTTAGAGAGCCTTTTAACCAAATGTGTTGGTGCACACTTGGCAAAATGACTTGGCAATTTTCTAAAATGTAAGAGCACTGTGGTAGCTAGCTATCTTGCCTATCGTTAAATAGCAGTTTATCTCATAGAAGCTTAGGGAGCCATTCTGTTAAGAAATAGGTCTGCCTCAGTATTGTAATCTCAGCTGAATTTACTTTCCTTTTCTTCTTTGCAAAGAAATTTTTATTTCAATAGGATATATATTTTTTTTTAATTATTTTTTCTTACTACTTAGTTCTTCCCTAAGTTATAATCCTCTGGCCGTGCCGATCTCTCCAAATCGACTACATGTAAAGTAACAGAAATATGACTACAGATGGGAAAAAGTAGAGTAGCTGAATTTTCAAGGTACAGAAATCCTGTTACCATGCAAATGTCTTTTCTTATTCTTTTGGATTTTTTTTCTTTCTAATATATATGTATATCAAACAAAGAATAGGGTAAGGATAAAATAGAATTGTTAATATAAATTCATTTTTGCATGTAGTTTTCCATTTGCTTCATTCACTAAGGATTTATCGAAATTCTGCTGTTCATATAGCACCATGCTAGGGAGGTAATAGTGTGGTTGGGGAGCTCAGAAAAAATAAAAGTCCAGATTTCTTGTTTGTAGGGCTATAGTCTATTTGGAGACTAGCAGGGAAAATAGGGAATCAAGCAGATAAAAGAGAAAATATTTCTCTTTCAGCATTGATTTCCAGAGCTCCAACGAGATGCCATCTCTCTGGAACTTTATAGAGTATTTCGTACATTTCTGAAGTCATATACTAACTTTGCTTATAAAATCACCTTGTTCAATTATAAGCCTCTTAATATACAGATTGTGTTGCAGACAACATTGTGTCCTTACACATCTGGCACAAGGTACAGATTTTGCATAGGTGATGTTGTAGAAATTGAAATGCAAGAATTTCTGTGCCTAAACTTTGTTTAGTGTTGTTTTTATTATATCATCCTGCATAGTATTTGGATGTGTTGGGCTTGAATAGTTTTGGGGGTGGAAGGGAGGAAGGGTATTCTAGGCTGGGGAGAGTAGTCTCAGCGATCCTGAGCTTGGTTTTGGACATTGGGTATTACTTGAGAAATGTTACAGAGAGCAGAGTTGAGAGCAGAGTTTTTGTGGAGGAGCAGTATAAGAAAAGGTTGCCTGCTTTGGAGTCACTGGGTTGTGAAGAACTTCTTAATATTAAGTTTTTAAAAATTGAAAGGGATACATGCGTTAAAATATCAAGGTATGTGGTCATTAAATAAGTGAATGGCAGGTGAGCCCCAGTCCTTTTCTTTCTTTTTTTTTTTTTAATTTTTTTAAAAAATATTTATTTATTTGACAGAGAGAGACACAGCAAGAGAGGGGACACAAGCAGGGGGAGCAGGAGAGGGAGAAGCAGGCTTCCCGCTGAGCAGGGAGCCTGATGTGGGGCTCGATCCCAGGACCCTGGAATCATGACCTGAGCCTAAGGCAGATGCCTAATGACTGAGCCACCTAGGCGCCCCCCAAATCCTTTTCTTTAAGGACCCACTATGATAAATTTTTTGTATATCTTTTAATAAGAGGTCATCTGTATTTATATAAGCAGCATATGCCTCAGCTGAGAAGATGCCAGGTATCAGGAGATGTATCATGACACATGTAACATTTTCTTGTTGATTAAAATTTAGATTGTTTTTGGTCTTTTGCTATAATCTGTGCTAGAGTGAATATCCTTTTCCATCGGCCTTTACATTTTAAAAATTTTTATTAAAATTATCCATGAACACAGTCAACAAAGTCAATAAAGCAAAGGCAATGAAAACATTCTTTTGCTTCATCTATACTTTAGAAACAGCCTCTTTTATCTCTTTGTTCTTCAAGATATACATCTACATTTCCCAATGACATGTTTCTATTGCTACTTCTTGAATTTTTCCATTTAGACATTTATTTATCCACTTTCTAACTTCTTACGCTAAAAGATGGTTTTCTTATTATCTATTAACTTTCTACTATGGAAGATGACTCGGTTAGAATTTGTAGTACAAAATAATTTTAAGTCATTATTTTGAAGGCCAGGCATCCCTTGTTGTTACCCTTGAGATGTCTTATGCTCTTCTGAATCCTTAAAAAAATTAAAAAAAATATATATATATATACATACGCACATATATATATGTGTGTATACATTTATGACATTTTAGTTTTATTATTTCTTAATCTCTGGACTCTCTTGGTATCCTAAGTAGATAGCTTTGATGTTTTGAAGTTTCAGTTTTGCAAGCATCTGAGTATCTCTAAAGGATAAATTCCTGGCAGGGGAAAAGTTGAATTGAAAATAGTGCATTTAAAATTTTGATAGATATTGTCTGGTTGTAATAGAAGTATCTTCTCAGCTAAGCAAGCTCTAGGCATTGTCAGAAAGCCTGCCTTTTATGTAGATCATTGCCACCCTCTGTATCTGTGCTTCTGAGCTGTACGTTACTGTTCTTTTGACTTGACATGGTCCCCGCCCAGGCTTGGTTATAACACCCCTGTCCCTGCTCCTTCCCTTGTGCTCGCGGGCGCATACTTCTCCATCACTTCTCCAGTGTTGTTCTTTATCTGTTAACAGCAACAAAATATATTCTCGCTCACTAATTAGAATAATCAGTACAGTTGATCAGTTATTCATAGATACTAGATTCATTGCTAATCAAACTGTAGCATCTCATTGCTAGGGGAAGGGTCGGAGCCATAGATAAAAGGTTCAGAGTCATCTTTGAAAGGACATTTAAGTTTAGAAACAGAATCAAGGCATTGAGTGTAGAGTACTATGATAGAAAGCCAAAAGTCTGTGGACTGTGTTATGGGGAAAAGCCTACAATGGAGAGACAGGAAAGAAGCACTTAACGAAATGCTAAAATAGGCAGATAAATGTGCTCTAAGAAAATTAAGACTCAACAGAAGATAAGGTTTCAAGGAGAAAGTTGAGGTCAGTTTCCTTTACAGAAGGGGGAGGGAGAATGAGGCCTAAAAGTGCTTTTGGGGAATAGGTTCAGCATTGTCGGGATTTAAAGCTGGGGAGGTAAGGAGACGGAGTGAACACTGTGGAGCCCTCCGCTAGGACCTTCCATCTGTCGGCAAGAGCGGGGGCTGGAGGTAGAGTGAGAGGCAGGATCTAAAAGTGCTGTTTTTTAAGGTGGAGGAGAGAATGCCTACTTGTGCATGTTTAGGCAGATGGAAGAAGAAAGGTGGCTATAATGATGAGAATAGACCACTTTAGGAGACAGAAGATAAGGGATCTAGGGAGAGATCGAGCAGCGCATTTTAAGAAGGAAGAGTGACTGCAGGAAATCTTTTCCTCTGAGCCTGAAGGGAGGATAGGATTATGGCTGAAGAGGTAGGAATGGGTTCAGGTGGTGAAACACACTGTTCGTCTCCAGTCACGTTAATGGAATTTCAGAGCATGGAGGTTGTTTCAAATAGCATTTATTCATTTGTTTACTCACCAAAAATAAAATGTGCTACTTTGGTAGAGAGACAAAGGTGAAGAAACTACCAACTAAATTCATAGAGATCCATTCATATATCTCTCTTTTTTTTTTTCCTTGAGAGCGAGCAAGGGGAGGGGGCAGAGGGAGGGAGTGGGGGAGAGAATCCCAAGTTGACTCTGCATTAGACCCAAGGCTGATCTCCATCTCACGACCTTGAGATCGTGACTTGAGCTGAGATCAAGGCCAGTGCTTAACTGCCTGAACCACCTAGGCACTCCTGCCTCTCTGTCTTTGTACAGTTGTTATTCATAGCCTGAGATTAGGAGAGGAATGAGCGGGGCCTATCTGGCACTATAGATTGGCATCTATGAGTGTCTAAGAGGTCAGTGGAAATAGGGTGGTGATGAAGGTGTGGCCTAGGGAATCCAAGGAGCTAGTGACCTGAATGGTGGTCTCTCTCAAGGTGGAGAGCCACCTGAAGGTGGAGGTTTGGTTGGAGTGATGGAATGAAGAGATACAGGGAATTATTATGATGGGGGAGGTGAAATACCACCACTTCTGAGATCCGTAGAGCAGAGCTTGTAATGAAGTAGAATTCAACACACTTGATTAGGAGATAAGAGATGAGGTTTGGTAGATGAGATCATGAACAAAAATTGCAAGAGGAGCATGATCGTTGGAGCAGAGATCATCTTAATTTGCCAGAATCACAAAAGTGGCTGGCACGTCACAAGTCATATTTTTAGCGCTGTGATCTGTGTAGTGTGATAGAAAAATCAGATATTGTGAGTTTTAAAAAAGTAATGGGTTTTATAATGTCAGTGAACACCATTTTTGGTATCTTGAGGATAATGTTGTAGGTGTGTACTCTGTTTTTAGCATTCATTCTGAAAGCTCAATTTCACTTTAATGTCCGTATCTATTAAAATGTGCAGCGCGATGCTTTTGATCTTTCAAGAAATGTGGAAAATTGTTTTTATTGATATGTGGTAATATGTACAGAGGTAATTGGATAATAATGGTGTAAATACCTTAAGGTCCTAAGGTTAGTGTAATAAACCAAGCACAAAAAATATACATCCTTTGAGAGCTTTGTTTTTCCTGTTTGCTCTCACTGCATTATGCCCTCTGAAAATAATGACTTGACGTGTTTATTAATAAGTACTGTTACTTTCGGAAGCTTATCAAAGGTAACAGGTATTTTGATGGATAATAATTGTATTTCTGTCTCTCTTCCCCCAATGCCATGAATCTCATTCAGTCTGCACGATGTCAGCCTCAAGATTCCTATTTGCGGTTGCTTAAAGTACGAAACAGTCAGCCAACTGTAAACTGAAAGAATGGCTGTATTTTTGATAAGGCATTGATGAAATGTAAATGGCCACTTAACAATAGCCAGAAACCGTTGTATTTATATGGGAAACCATGAATTCTTAGGGTCAGAGTGATCAGATGTCCTGATTTTCCTGGGTCAGCCCTGATTTATACCTGGGTGCCAGTGTCCTATTCAATTATCATGCCCTTTCACTCTCAGAAATGTTCTCATATGCATAATATATGGTCATTCTATTTTTAAGCCTTACTTTGAAATGTATGGTCTGTACTTTGAATCATTAAGTGAAGGTATATCTTGGTAGTTGAAAGAAGCAGCCAGTGGCTGGTTTTGCCTGTAGGAGGTATAGAGATACTGTCACAAAGTTGCTTCTGTGATTTCCAGTATGTGCATTATAAAAAATGTTACACTCTGTACTGAGTTTGGTAGTAGCTATTTGAGTCCAGCAGATGTGTGATGATACAGTATTTAATCGGGTACCAACAGCCTTTCAAATAAATACATCCTTCTGCTTTGAGGAAGAGAAATATGCTAGTGTTAGGCCTTGAATTTATGAAATGTTGGCTGTAAAATGTTTATCTAACAATGATCTAAGTCACTGGATTTATGAAATGTTGGGTATAAAATGTTTATCTAACAATGACCTAAGTCTTGATTGTTTTCCTTTCTTCAAACAGCACTCATATTCTGAGGGAGCCTGTGTGTTTAGGGGGGTGTGAGCACATCTTCTGTAGGTAAGTAATTATGGTTTGATACTTAGTATAACTATAGTTTTTACTAGGTCATCATCATGTAATCATATTAATAACATTACGTTATGTGTATGTAGCTCTCGTAAACTGCAGATCGCTCACTGTACATTTGCTCATTTTGATTCTTATAACTGTCTTCATTTACAAATAAGAGCATCAGAAGTCAAAGGGGATGGCTTGTCCAAAGTTGCCAAGCTTACTAAGTACTTGGCAAAGCTTGGGGAGGAAAACCTATTGTGTGTTTGAAGTATGTCTCTTTTTTCCTTCCAGTTACTTTTGAGTCTAGACTTTCCAACTTACGAAAATCTAATTCTTGTAGTTATTGGGTTGGTTTTCTAGGGCTGCTGTAACAAAGTATCAAAGACTGGGTGCTTTTGAATGACCGGTTTATTGTCTCACAGTTTGGGAGGCTAGAAGTCTGAGAGCAAGGTGACAGGCAGGGCTGTGAAGAAGACTTTGTTCTGTGATTGTCTTCTACCTCCTGGTGGAGAATCTTTGTCTTCTGTCAGTCTTTGGCATTCCTTGGCTTGTAGGTCTATCACTCTGATTTTCACCTTCATGTTCACACGGCTTCTCTCTTGTGTGTATGTTTGTCCCTGTGTCCAAACTTCCCCTTTCTGTAAGAATGCTAGTTATGTTAGATTAAGCCTCACCTTGATGATCTCATGTTAATTTGATCATCTAGAAAGATACTGTTTCCAAACAAGATCACATTCTTGGGTACTGGGCATTAAGACTTCAACATCTTTTTGGGGGACACAGTTCAAGCCATAACAGTTACTATGAAGTTATATCCATGTTCTAGTAGGAAAGCTCTGGTTTATAGATTAGAATACTCAATTTTCATTTCATTCTATTACTTATTTGGAGAAATAAATTCAAGGACCAAATATCTTAGTTTAATTGTGAGACAGGGTTAATATAGCCTCCTTTGAGTAGTTTTTTCATGATTTCAGTTACGACTGTGTGACTGTCTGGCATGAGCAACTGCGATGTGAAGTTTAAGCAATATGAAAATAATTTACTGTGTGACTGCCGCGGGCTGGGGATGTGTGGGAAGCAGTTACGCTTGGGATCGCAATTTTCTTTCTGGAAACGTGGATCTGATATATGGGACATATCCAGCTGGAGGGTGGGATAGGAAATAGTACCTGTTACCTACCTGATAACTCCATTTGGAGGATGACAAGGGATTTCAGACTTGACATGTGCAGAGCATGTCTGTTGGACACTGACCCCTTCTACTGTGCCTATCTCGGTGATCTTCGTGCCCATAAAGGGTACCACTGATTGCAGAGTTACTCCAGGCAAAAACCACAAGTAATACCCAATTGCTCTTTTCTTCCTTACCACCTTATTAAGTTCTGTCACTTCCATCTCAAAATGTGTCTTGAATCTTGAATTTTTCCTCACTTTTCTCCATATTTACTACTGTTAACACTTTGGTCCAAACCACTATCCTATTATCTCTCCTCAGAGTGTTGTCCTAAGTTCATAACTGGTCCCCTTCCCCATTTTCTGCATTCTTATCAGTGGTCTTTTAAAAATATAAATCACATCCATATCATTACCCTCCTTAAAATCCTCCAGTGGCTTCTATTACAGTTAGAATAAAATCCACACTCTTTGCTCTAAAGTTTGGAAGAACCTGTACAGGACCCAATTCCTACCTGCCTCTCTAACTACACTTCCTGCTAGCTCACCCTGTTCCAGCCATCTTCTCTTTTTAGTTCATTAAACATACTGAGTTTACAACTGCCCCAGGACTTTTGCACTTGCTATTTCTTCCATCTAGAATGTACTGCTAAATTTTTGTGAGGTTGACTTTTCATCAGTTATATTTTAGCTCGTATGTCACCTTCTCCAAAAGAGCTCCCATGAGCTCTTTTAATCATTTAATCCCCTTATTAAATGATGCCCCATTCCTGTCCTCACTTGCTAGTAAGCAGATTGATTTTGTTCTAGCTGATGGATTCACTGTATATAATATATCAGTGACAAATCTGCTGGAGCATAACAAACTCCATGAAATTGTAGGTAGAGTGTGTGTATGTGTGTGTGTGTTTGTTGAATGTGAGAGAGATCTGTGCCTTTATTGGGTTCTAAAAGGGTCTGTGACTTAAAATGTTCAGTGAAAGATTAATATAGGCATGAGAACATCTTAAGAGAATGTCGTCATCTCTATATGACCTGAACACAGGAAAGAATAGATTCAGTGCAATTTTGGTTCATTTTGATTATGTGATGCCAAGAATTAGGGAAACTGTAGTCTTTGCAGATTTGAAGCTGTGTAAAACTGTTGAGCAATGCTATAAATATCATGCAGTTTTAAAAGATGGTTTGATATATACCAATCTAGCTGAAGCATAGAGGTGGGGGTGTGCGGGTTGGAGGGGCACTGATCTTTAGGCATTGACAACGTTGTGGTAGTTTCAAGGTACTTTTCTGCCAATCCCTGATAAAAATAGTCTATGTATTCTTTTTAAGATAGAAATTATTTAAAACTTAAGGCAGAATAGGCAAACTTTTTGGCTTTGGATTGTTTTACACCCTTAAAAATTGAGGACCCCAGAGCAGTTTTATATTTGCTGTGTGAAACCGAAACATTTAAAAAATATATTCAGTTAAAAGTAGCAATAATAAACTCTTTACATAGTTACATAAGTAACACTTTTTTAAGGAAAAATAACCATAAACCAAAGAAAAACTAGTGAGAAGGGTGACACTTCTATTTATGCGAATCTCTTTACTGTTTTGCTGTATAGAAGACAATAGATTCTCATACCTGCTTATGTAATCAACCTGTTGTGATACATTCTTTTGATTGCAGCATGTGAGGAAAATCTTGTATTATATATGTGTGTAACTAGAAAGAAGAAGGATGTTTAAATAGTTTTTTCAGGTAATTGTGGATGTTCTTTGATACTACACCATTATTTGGCAAGTGCTTGTTTCTTTAGATTTGTTACTTTGTGGAATCTAAAAGGATAACGTGAGTTTTTGGTATCTGTTACATTAAATTTCACTTGTTTATCCTGTGCTTTGAATGGGTCTTTTACCCAGCAGGATTTTCTGATGTCATGCTTTGGTCATCTGGAAAATATTGACTTACTGAGTTATACAGATCTACTGAGAAATGACATCTGTCCCCAGAATTCTAGATTTATGTTTACAAAATAATTTGAGAACAGTTGAAAGATGAACATTATAGAATATATAAAATAGACTGATCTGGGTACCAGACTGGTAGTAGGTTAAGTGTCTTACCTAACTGAATCTCATTTTCTTCATCTGTAAATAAGGTAGTGATTCTTAACAAGTGGATTGTAACTGTTAAATCCTTTGTGGAATCAGTTTCCCTTTTTATATGTGGGGTTTCAAGTTAAGAGTTTGTAACTACAAGCAAAGAAACTCTAAGTTCCTTTATTTGCTATAGAAGATTGACATTTCATGATTTCAGGGTTGTAAGATTGAGCCCCGTGAGTGTGGAGTCTGCTTAAGATTCTCTTTCCCTCTCTGTCTGCCCATAGCAGCCCCTTGCACACACTCTCCAAAAAAAAAAAAAAAAAAAAGGAAAGAAATTTGACATTTATTGAGTGCAATCGCTCCTAGCTCTATTGTGGTTTACAGATTTGTTCTATAACATTTATTGATGTTACTTTGCATCAGAATTATGCCAGAATCTAAGATGCGGAGTAGAAATGCCACAGGCTTTTTCTGGAAGGGACTTATATTAGAAGAATCCTCTGTGCCTACAAATGAGTAGGTCCCATGGAAAGGAATGTGGTGTTTCTGGGAGATGTGGCTTTCATCACTGTTAGGCTCCCAGTCTTGCTGGAGTTCCTCTGGTGAGGCTAAGGAGTGGATTTTTAGGTTTTTTATTTCTGAATCCACAGATAAGCTTTGGAGGGGGGATTATGAACCCCACTCCCGATTCTTTTTTTTTTTTTTTTTAACAAGAGTTTATGTATATCTTCAGCTATGCAAGGGATTTGAGATTTAACTACTAGGCACATAACCTGTGGTAATTTAATTGAGTCTACAGGCTATAAAAGTGTCTGAAAGAACCAGGTATCTTTCTCAGAAATCACATTAAAGCCTTTAGACACTTGTCGGTAACAAAACAAAAAATACCTTTCCTGGTGTCTTTGCAGTAATGTTCCATGAAGCACAGTGTTAAGATTTAGGATACGAAAGGTTGAGATGCATGGCTGTTATGCATTTGGTAGTAAATGTGTTTATTTATGTCCCTTTCTGTACTCTTACCCTATAGAAGCTATAGATTTATAGATTTATTTGCATGAAAAATTATGCAGACTAACGTCTGGCTAATTAAAGCCTCTTAATATTAATTTTCCTAAGGAACTTTAGATTTAGGTTGTGTATTAGACTCTTTCAGAAACATTATTTTAAAAAATATTTTATGTTTGCCCATTGCTTGTTAAAACAACTTCTGCTTCATTTACCTCTGTTCAAAGTCTGTTTATGCTTATATTTTGGAATTGAGATTCTGCTGAATGCATTGAGATATATAGATGTACATGTTACATATATATATATTTTTTTCTTTTAACCTTTTTTAAAGTAATTGTGTAAGTGACTGCATTGGAACCGGATGTCCAGTGTGTTACACCCCAGCCTGGATACAAGATGTGAAGATAAATAGACAATTGGACAGCATGATCCAGCTTTGTAGTAAGCTTCGGAATTTGCTACATGACGATAAGCTTTCAGGTGAGAAATATCACTGACTCTCTTCCTTAAATAGCTGATGAATTCATATTGATCATATAAAATATGTAAACATCTATCAAGAATTCTGATGACATATTTCAGATTTTAAGATTTACAGTTACAGTTATTTTGAGAAGTGACAGATAACTTCGAGATAACTTAGAGAAACTGAGGTCTGGAGAGGTTAAATGATCTTGCCTAATGTCACTTGTGTAGTTAGTACCAGAAGCAGGAGACACAGAGCCCATTTCTTCTGAGTGTTAGTCCAGACACTTTCACCACCTGCATTGCCTGTTTTTATAGTTATACAACTCTAAGAATTACAGTTACAGTAATTTCTGGGTAACATATATGGAAAAGAAATTTCTTTAAATTCACTTAAATACACTTTTACATGATAGAATACAACTTTCCATGCATCCCTTTTCCAGACTGAATTAATTAGATGAGCACATTTTGAAAGAGCAAAAATCTAATATTGATTTTCTTTTCTATTTAAATGGGGGTTAAATTTTTTCAAATTGTTCTTAGACTCTGTATTAACTATGTATCTTCCCATTGTGCTTTCTGCTGAGAACTAATTATCTGGGGAAAGAAAGTAAAGCATTTTGAGTCTTCATAATTAAATGTTAGAATTACCCTTTTATTGACCAGAGCATGTCATTTTGCTTATGTCTATAGGATAACCTTTTCTTGACTGGCAGGATGCTGTGAATGATTGATATTGTTTATATAAAATGGCTGAATTTTCTGTTTTTAAATGTTTTGATCTTACATGTTTGACACGATGTGTTATTGTCAGCTACTAAAGGTGAAGTTGATCAGACAAAATAAACAAGACAAATACTTTGAGTCTTATTGACCAGATCTGACCAGATTGACCATATTTTTAAGAAGAATTTAAATTATATAGTCTACCTGTGAAAAGTTTTTTTCATCTGATCATCGTATTAGACTCTGTTCTTTCAGGATAAAATGTGCTATGGTGATAAAGTTTTATTTACTTCTCAGGTGTAATTATACACACACAGAGTTCAAAAAATACTTACCTTTTTGAAAATATAATACGTGTTGTAAATCCTTTTAAGAGCACAAAGAGGAATAGTTACATTATTCATCTGTATTTTCCTTTTTACTCAGAGGTAGGGGTGGTAGTGTTTATTTTCTAATTAAAGAAGTTCAGTATATGATCTGCGCCGCCCCCCCCCCCCCATACAAATACCATTGACTAAAGAGAGTTCATGCATCTTTGGCATGTTGGGGGTGGAGAGGTAGGATTGAACTTTTTTTTTTCTTTATTAAGATTTTTTATTTTTAAGTCACTTGCACACCTAGTATGGGGCTCAAACTTACAACTCCAGGATCAAGAGTAAGAATCACTTGCTCCACCAACTGAGCTACTTGATTGAAGTGTACAGCATAAAAAATGTTCACGTCTGTGTGAAAATGGCTTGCATCAGATTCTTAAAGACGTGTGGTATATTAGAAATGTTGGCCATGCGTTGACATTTGGGGTGCTACTCTGAGAGTTCTGTCAGTATGTTTTGATTTGATTCTTCTCCAGTTGCTGCGTAGTAATATATTAGCTTGCTTGGGCTGCAGTAACAAACTGGGTGGCTTAAAAAATGCAAGTTTATTGTCTCACAGTTGTGGAGTCTAGGGATTTTATACTGAGGTGTTGGTACAGTTGGTGCTTTCAAGGTCTGTGAGGGAAGGATGTCTGTGAGGGAAGGGCCTCTCTGCTTGGTTTGTCTTTGTGTCCCCGTGGTGTTCTGCTTGTATTTGTTTGTGCCAAATTTCCCCTTTTTATAAGGATATCAGTCATATTGATTTATTAAGTCCCACCCACTCTACTCATTTTTACTAATTATATCAGTAATGACTCTGTTTCCAAAAATAAAGTCACATTGTCAGGTACTAGGAGTAGGTCTTGGATATATGAATTTGTGAGGAACACAGTTTAACCTGTGACAAGTAATGTGACATTTTTTTTAAGTGACATTTTTAATGCTGATAAAAAGGAAATAGGGTAACTCTTGATGGGTAGTGAATTATGGCATAATGGGGTACCGATATGGTACTTTGGAGCACAGAGAAGAACATGCTAGGGAACTTTTTCAGAAATTTTATTGTGGTCAGTGATGTTTGAATTTTTAGTATGGTATTTATATTTTGTGGACTCGGACTATGAAATGCATCCACATTTCATCATTACTAAAGATATTTAGGAGAATCATTGAGTTTAGAACAAGATTTTGTGTGGGGCCTGAGGCCTTGTAGAATGCTGTCTTTCTCATCTAAAAATAGATGTGGTGGGACGCCTGAGTGGCTCAGTCAGTTAAGTGGCTGCCTTCGGCTCAGGTCATGATCCCATGATCCCATTCTTCCTCTACCTCTGCCTGCCGCCTCCCTGCTTGTGCTTGCTCTCTCTAAAAAAAATAAATAAATAAAATCTTAAAAAACAAAACAAAACAAAACAAAAAATAGATGTGGAGTTTGGGGAGGGAATTCAGTGATTAATTTTTCGAAAGCCATTTTGTGTTCATTTTCCTCATTATAGTTAGTAACAAATACTTTTGTCCTTACAGACTTTAGCAGTTCTGGCTTCAACATTATTATTATTATTTTTAAGATTTTATTTATTTATTAGAGAGAAAGAGAGCAGAGAGGGGACACAAGCAGAGGAAGGAGGAGAGGGAGAAGCAGGCTCCCCTCTGAGCTGGGAGCCTGATGTGGGACTGTATCCCAGGACCTGGGGTCATGACCTGAGCCCAAGGCAGACACTTAACAACTGAGCCATCCAGGCACCCCCAACATTACTTATTTTAAGATGAATTGACATTTCAGTTTGGATAACGTATAATCAGAATTTTAGGAGCAGGAAGGTCATCTTGAATCCCTTATTCTGTGGGTGAGGACATCGAGGACTTAGGTTATGCAGGGAGGTCACACTGTAAGTTTCTTGTTTATCATTTAGCTCAAAGTTTTTGTGAGAAGTGTAGGTGTTCATTATATTTGTGGAATTGGGACAAATTGGCAGTGCTAAGGATTAATTCCTATCCCGAAGACTAAACTTAATTAAAGCAGTTTTAAAACAAATTCTTAGCGTTCGGTTTCAACCATTCATTTTCTAATGGTAACATCCTCCTTTGCTCCTTTTATAGAAGCTGAGAGTTCTTATTCTAGAGAATAAGCATATTGAAATAAAAATCTCTGTCCAGATCTGCAAATTACATGGTGCAGAGCCTTGTCTGCTTACCAGTTGCGTTGTCATCAGCTTTTCCTCTGAGGGCCTCAAAGCAAACCAGTCTCAAAGGGCATTTGAGTTGGAGAGTGTTGCGCTGTCTTTATGGCGCATTCAGTATTTGCTGTAGTAATTCATGTTAGTTTATGTAGCAAGTACTTGTAAAACTACAGCGGTATAACGGGTACTACTAGGTGAATAGGTACAACCAGTTGGGGACAAATAATGGTTTCTCCTCTTTATAATGAGGAAATTGGAAATGGCTCTCATAAAATAAAGATATTAAATTAAGGTCTGGCTTAAAAATAATATGGTTCTGTTAAATGGGTGTTGAGGATGATGAATTAAGCAGGATGGTTGGATATCTCCCACATCTCTCTTTTTTTTAAACACTGTAGTTCACAATTTACCTTTCAAATGAACCTTGTTCCTTGCATTTACTATAAAATATATAATTACTATAATTAAGGTGGGTAATTAGGAAGAACTTATCAAATCATGGACATGGTATATGGTATACTGGAGATAAGGAAGCCTGATTTATAGTAATACTTTTTAAAATCAGCTTCTAAATACTCAAACAGATTTTCCTCACTTCAGTGTACTTTAAAGAGAAAAGATTGTCTGTCACAAATTTTTCTGACAACCATTTATGGATAATTTTACCTTATTCTTTATAACATAATCTGTTTTCTACTAATAGAGTTAAATTTAAAAGTTTATATTTTATATTGCATCCCATCATATTAAATCAGACCTTGCAGGTGCTGGTCAGGCTCTGTGAAGAATGTGTTGGTGGTGATGCAGTTAAAAAAAAAAAGAAAAAGCACCTTGATTATGCTTTCATTGCATCACAGTTTCCTTTTCTGTTTCCTGGTTTCCAGAGAGATGCTTGTCTTATTGGAGCGAATTGCATAGTGTTTCATATATGTTATGACTTTTTTATAATAGATGAAGATGAACATTTGAATAGTAGTGTTGCTGTTGTTTTTTTTTTTAAATGGAACTGAATACTTCTTAACTTACAAAATAATCATTCTTCAGTGAAGGCGTTAATGTTGCACAGATGGTAGCAAAGTACTTTCCTTTGATTTTTAATAAGGGACTAGTTTGTCAAAGAGATTTCTCAACTTCTGTTGTGAAACCTATAATAGAGAATAATTTGAAAGGCACACAATGTACATCATTATAATCCTTTGATGTAGATTAATGATAGCTAAATCACATTTTCTAATTGCCTCCTTCTTCTGTGGTTTATTATTAAATTTTAAGAAAAAACTTGGCTAAGCTGCTCCTTAGTAACATGTGTATCTCTGTTCCTTGATGTTTTGTAAGGTTTTCTGAGAAATATTTATATTCAGAGAATAGAATTTTTTAAAATGTCATCATTAAGAAATTTACTATGTAGAGGAGGGACCAGCATTTTTCTTCATGGAATGAATATGACAATTTATCGTGCTTCGAAGCATTCACTCGTAAAAATTGTTGTCGCTGTTAGTAATATGATTTACGTTCCAACAGGGCTGGTGGTTTTGCTTTTTATGGTCTTAACTTAAGATATGCTGTGTAAAATCCAGGATTTACAATCACATTTGCTGTTGTGGTCCTTGCTTAGTTAGGACAAGAAGCATAATTTCAAAAGCAAGTCATTTCTGATATAATCTCAAATCTAGAGGAAAGGTCAACATGAAATCTTCCCGAGTGTATGCATTGTTACTAGATGATTAGTCAATTATTGTGTACATATAAATTACATGAACATATGCTCTTCTCATTCACTTCTAAGGGTCAGGTACACCCGACTATGAAATTGTTTTTTTAAATTTTAGATTTAGATTTTTTTTTAGTCAGTTGAGTGTGTTGCTGCTACTTAGCAGCCTTAATTTTCCTTTAAGTGCCTTATTCTACATTTAGTAAATTTTGTAAGTATTAAGGACCTCAGCATTTGACTTGTGTTTAATTGAAAATGTCATCATCTATCTTTAAAATAAATTTTAGAACATCAAATTTAAGTTTTTACAGACTACCGGAGGATTAACCTTTCAGTCTTTCTAATACTGAGTCTTAAAAAAGCAATCCTGGTAACATTTCATGTTGACCTTTCTTCTAGATTCGAGATTATATATCACAAATGACTTGTTTTTTGAAATATGTGGGTCACCACCCAGAAAAGACCTTGTTAGAAATTAGACGTAAAGTCTCTGTGTGAATGGATACCTCATTCTGATTGTTTTTATTTTCAAGATTCTGACCTGATAACACTTTGTGGATCAGCTGATTTTCAGCTAGGACATAAGAAGGGTGTCCCAGAGTCTGACCTTACTCGGATACACGCTCCTGCTTCCAGCTGGGTTTGTTGGCTCCCTGTCGAGCTACTTGTAATGCTTTCATCTGTCCCAGGAGGAAGAGATGGCTTCTTTGGAGTAGAATGGAGTTCGACTGAATTTCTTTGCTAGGAAGAGTAGAAGGTCTATGAAATTTCTACAGAGTTAAATACGAATTACTTGTTTTTTTATAATCCACTGTTTAAAAATTTTTTCTTGCCTGTTCTAATTACTATCTTTACTTGGCAAATCTACTTATAAAGATTGGGGTTTTATACTCAAGAAATATGAGGTGGAAGAGGAATAGAAGAATCAATTTTGAACTTTAGAGATTTGAGAGATTGTAGTTTACTAATCCTCAGTGTATTAATTTTAAACTGATAAAATAAGTTTTTTTGTGTGAATAAAAGACAGAAAAGGAATTAAAAAATAATATTTCATAATGTCCTTTTCCCTTGCTGAGATTTTAAGACATGAGGATGTTGAGAAAAAATGTGTTCCCAGAAACAAATAAGAAAAATGAAACTAAAATTATGTTTTATCTCTTAAATATTAAAACTTTTCAGGAATAAGCATACTTGACAATTTTATATAACACCTTTGTAGCATCAGACACATTTATTTCCTACACAGCAGATGTTACCAGTTCTTAGGAGTAAGATGCCATTCGATTTCTTCTTAAAGTAACTTAGTTTTAGAACTAAGTTCATTAAAACTTTGCCTTAGATTCTGTAATGTAAGAGAAGGCTTATAAAGGGTTTTCTTCATCTTGAATGAAGATTGACTTCTCATGAGAAAAACATAATCAGATAGCTTTCTTTTTCTTTTAAGTAGGACGAATAAAACATATTCCAAGTACTCTAGTTGGTCAAAGGAGATTAAGTCTGTGTTAATTTGGAGAATGAGTTATCAGGCAGTAGGAAATTATTTGTCAGGCATTGTTAATCCTGAAAGGTGGTGGTTTTCCAGTTTCACCTGCTGTTCCTGTGCTTGCTCTTTGACTGAAAGAGCCTCTTGGTAATCCAGTTCGTGTGGAGGAGAGGAGTGCTGGATTGGGCGACCGACCTCCCTCTCCTTTCTTTTTAACTTTAATTTCTCATCTTTACATGAGAGAATTGAATGTGTGATTCTCAAGTTTTCTTCTTAAAAATCTAACCTTTCATATAAATACTTGTGAGGGTTTAAGAGCAGATATCAAATAATTTATTCATCAGTATTTTTTGAGCACCATTGATGGCGCTCAGCACTCTGCGGGGCTGACCTGGGTTGGTTTTACCTGTCAGTGTGCAGTGGGAGGAAAGAATGTTTAGGGAATGTTTTTTAAAGAGAAATGAATGGGCTTAAAGGCAAAAATAAAATAAGACAACTTGAAAGGGGGATCCTTGACAGAATCAGAAAGTAGATCACTATACAACTCACTCACCGACTGTTTCGGAAGCATTGTTAATGGACAAGATTGGTAGGTCTAAACAAATACAATCCATATAGAGATTATAATATATATAGTCTGAAGAAAAACTCACTTTGCCTGTATGTTTCCTCTGTTTCATTCTGATGTCATATGTGTAGGTTTTCTACACATTTAGCCATTCTGTGACACTGACTGGGTCTTCTACAATTTCTTTCACTCAATTCTGACACTGCCTGCCTGCAGATAATGTCAGAGCCCCAGGTTAAGAGCTCAGTCCCACAAGATTTCCCCCACCCCCCTACTTCAGATGCTGACTCTGTATTGGAGGTTCCCATGACATCCTTGGGTTTGATTGATTTGCTAGAGTGGCTCACTCAAGAAAATGTTTTACTTATTAGATTACTGTTCATTATAAATGGAGGTAACTCAAGAGCAGCCAGATAGAAGAGATTTCATGTAGGTCAAGGAGTGTGGGAAGGGGTGTGGAGTTTATATGCCCTCTCTGGGTGTGCCACTCGCTAAGCACCTCCATGTGATCACCAGTGTGGAAGTTCTCCAAACCTTTCCTTTTGGGTTTTTCTTTTAAAGAAAGAAAAACCTTCATTACATAGGCACAACTGATTAAACCCGTGGCCATTGGTGATTGATTCAACATGTAGCTCTTCTCCCTTTTTAAGGTTGAGGGTGAAACTGCAAGTTGTAACTCTGATCTTGATTGGTTCCCTGGGCAACCATCCCCCATCCTTAGAGGGACTCCAGAAGTCACCTCATTAACAGGAGCTTAGGTGTGGTTGAAAAAAGCTGTGATGCATAAGAGAACACACCCATTTCCTCTTTATTACTCTGGAACTACCCTAGGCCCTGGAAATGTGACTAAATACTTAAAACAAAAGATACCCCTATGGATTCTCTAGGAAATTACTAGGGTTTTTGAACCTCTGTACTGGGAGCCATAGATGAAGACCAAATATACTTTCTTACATTACAATATCCACATATAGGGTATACTTGGTGAAAAGTTTTAATGTTTATTTAGTAAAAATAGCTATGGCTTCAAATCCCAGCTCTTTCAGGAGCCAAGTTTATAACCTTAAACAAGTTTTGTTTTCTGTTTGTTTAATTTAGATAAGAAATAAAAGAGAGCATTCTTTTTTACAACCGATTAAGCTATATTAAAGTGTATATAAAATAGTGTGAAAGTCCTCCTCTACCCTTTTTCCTCAGCTGTAAAGTAGAAAATCCCTTTCTTTTACAGAGGTACTGTTTTCATTGTTTACCTTTCTCCTTTTTCTTTTATGAATTTATGAAAATATTTGGACATAAATGCAGTAGAACTTTTAGAACACAAATGGGATTGTGCTATGTGTAAAAGTATCTTGTAGATCTTTGGGTTGTCCATTGACATATACAGTGACCACATAAGATTTTGTAGTCTAAATGCTCCATAGTTAACTGATTGCTGACTGATGAACACTGACTTTTCCCCCTAATTTATGCTGTTCAAACACTGCTGCAGTTAACATTCTTACACATTTATGTTTGCAGGTGTGTGTGTGGATATTTTCAATATTTGGTAAGAAAGATGACTAGAAGTGAAATTGTTTTGTGAAAGGGTATATACATTTAAAACTTGCAAGTATCTTACTGTATTGCCTTGGAAATTCCTGGATTTGATTTGCTAATGTTTTATTTAGCAGTTTTTCATCTTTGATCATAATTGGCATTATGGATTTCTGCACACACAGTCGGTTGCAGTATAGGAAATGAACTCTCACCTTGGGGAATTGACTTTTCACAGTAAACAGAAATAGGCCTGCTTTTTTCCCCCGCAGGGAGACACTACCACATCCCTCAAGACTGATGTGAACACAGTCCTGAAAAGTAGCCTGGGTAAAGAGCAGCCAGGACCTTGTCTTCTTGCCATACCCTGCAGAAACATACAGGTTTCTCAGGATCCCTGGCAGTTTGTGTCCCGCACGTCAGTGCTTCTGTGTGCCTTCAATGGTGTAAGCCAGGAACATGTGAATCATCTTACCATCTTTGTCACTGCCACTGTCTTGTACTCACTTCATCACCACATTCTGTAAATTTTATCTCCTGAATACTTTTCATGAAGAGTTTTTTTTTTTTTTTTTTTTTTTTTTTCCCTTTTTTCCACCTTCCCAGTCTGTTATCTTCTACTTATACTTCTACTTTGGCCTCTTACCCATTGCCTTCTTCCAATCTGTTTTTCTCTCCAGTCACAGATGTAGTCATGCCATCTGACTTACATAAAACATTTTATTGGTTTGAGAAACAGCAAGGAAATCCAGTGGCTTGAATGGAGTAGGGAGCGAACAGGAAATGGGATCAGGAAGGTAATGGAAGATCAGGTTGTTTCTGACATGTTAGATGGCTACTAACATTTTGGCTTTTATTCAGAGTCAAGTGGAAGTCTGGAAGGTTTTAGTGACATGATTTGACCAATTATAAAAGGATCACTGACTGCTGTGTTAAGAATACACTTATGGGGGAGAAAGTAAGTACATAATCAGGGAGATGATTTAGGAGGTTATTATAATAATCTAGTGCAAAATGATGGTGTCTTATACCATGTTAGCAGGAATGGAGGCAGTAAGTGAATTTGGATTTACTTTGTCAGATTTTGGATGTAATTTTCAGGTAGAACTATAGAACTTGCATTTTGCATATAGGATGTGAAAGAGACAGAGGTAAGTTTGATTCTAAAGTGTTTGTCCTGATTGATGATGTGTCATTTCCTGAGATGGGGACAACTGTAGGAGGAGCAGGTTTGGGAGGACTGGGATCAGGAACTCATTTTGGTCATGTTCAGTGTGAGATACTTACTAGGAGTAGACTTGCGTGTAAGAGCTGTTTAGTAGGCAGTTGAATATCAGTCTGGAGGTCATGGGAGAGGTCTGGGCTCTATGTACCCATTTGAAGTTGTTCTTGTATCTATCGATAGATAGATGTAGGGTTGCCAAGGGAGTGACTGCAGGTGAAGAAGTCCCAAGCCTTCCCACTTCAGAGGCTGATGGAAGGAGGAACACCAGCAGTAAAACTTGAGGCTGACTCCACAGAACGCTTCTGCTTACCTCTCGGACTCAATTTTCTTCTCCTTCTCCATGCTCCAGCCACAGTGGCTTTCTGTCCATTAAATGTGCTAAATCATTTCCAACTTAGGACCTTAGTACTTGCTCTTCCTTGTACTTGGGAACCACTTTCCTAGATCCTTATGTGGTTGTTTTCCTTTTGTCATTTTTTGTGAGGTCTCATCTCGGAAGTGAGCTTCGCAGAGATGCCTTCCTTGATGACCTTAACTAACACAGCAAGGTGTTTATACAAGAATACTCACCCACAAATGTGGCACCTGGTCTACTTAGAGCAGTGATTCTTTTCTTTTTTAAGCTCTACTGAATCTTTGTATTTTAATATCTGGTTATTAACAAAGAGTTAAAAGAATTCTTAATAGTATACACATTATAAATATTGCTTGGTGAATTTTCACAGACAGAACTTACCCAGAAAAATCAACAATATTCTGGAAGCCCCTCTTGCCCCTTTTGAGTCGCTAACTCCTTTCCCCAAGGGAGTTATTGAATAATTACTAATGTTATTGGATAATCACTATTATGACTTAACATATCAGATTCATTTTAGCTGTTTTTATGTATTCTTTTGTATCTGGCTTCTTTTGCTCAAGAATATATTTGAGTATGTAATTGTAGTTCATTCATTCCCATTCTGGTTTACATAACTTGAGGTTATATTAGGTGGACCTAAAGAGTTGTGACCATTGTCTTTAATCCCCTAGATTGATTTTGTCTGAAGTCAGTTGAAGTTCAGTCATGTGAGTCCTCCGGTTTTGTTGTTCTTCAGCATTGATTTGGCTATCCCAGGTCTTTTGCTTTCCATATTATAGCTCCTTTGCTTTCTCATGTAAGTTTTAGAATCAGCTTGTCTGTTTTTCCAAAAAAAGCCTGGAATTTTCATTGGATTATATTATAGTCTGTAGATCTATTGGTGAGAATTGACATCTTGGCAATTTTGAGTCTTCCTATTCATGAACAGTGTTTTATAATTTTTATAACTTGTACATACTTGATTAGATTTACTTTAAGTACTTTGTTTTTTTGCGCTATTATAAATACTACCAATTTAAAGAAATTTTCATTCTGCATTTGTTCATTGTTACTCTATAGAAATACAGTAGGAACAAAATGGTAGTTGCAGTCCTTTGCTATTAAGGAGGATAGTAGCTCTGCGTATTTTTGTAGATGTCCTTCATCAGGTTGAAGATTTCCTTTCTATCCCTAACTTGGTGATTCGTTTTTTAAAATCATAAATGGATATTGGATTTTGTCTCCCCCCCCATATCTGTTGACAAAATCATATGATTTTCCTTTAGTTTAGCCATGTAGTGAATTGTTGATTTTTGTAGTGAATTATTGATTATTATAGTGTGTTCATTGTTTTCCAGAAGTCTTTCTAAAAAATTAAGCATCATTTAACAAGTCTTAAATTTTTTTGACTACTGCTGATTAAATCCCACACTGGCCTGCCTGTCCATCCAATATATCTTTTCTCTGTGGTTCTTACTACTGTCAGCATGCTGTATGTTCTACTTATTTATTTGCATATTCTGCCAATCCCCAGTGGAATTAAGACCCATGTTTTGTTCTCTGTTGTATCGCCAGTCCCTAGAATGTTGTTTGGAATTAAAGTAGGACTCTGTAAATATTTGTTCAGTAAGTGAATATCTGCTCTCGAGGAACTTCTAGTCTAGGAGGGGAGAAAGAGGTACGGAAATGTGATACAACTTAGGAGAACTAAAAAAGCAATTCTTTGGGAGTGCAAGATAGGGGAGATTAAGTTCAAGTAACAGATTTCTTTTCCTTTTTTTCTATCAGATTCGGAAGAAGACACATCTAGGGGAAATTTATTTAATGATGCAGAAAATAAGAAGAAATCAATAAAAATGTGGTTCAGTCCTCGAAGTAAGAAGGTGCGATACGTCGTGAGTAAAGTTTCAGTGCAAACGCATCCTCAGGTGATAAATGTTGAGGGCGCTCGGCAGGCCTCCATGTACGAATTTGTTTCTTCAAGTCCCCCAACAAGTGTTTCTGAGAGGGCTAAAAAGGCTTCTACAAGATCTAGAAAAAAACAAAAAAAGAAAACTTTAGCTGAAATCAACCAAGAATGGAACTTAGAGGCAGAGAAAGAAGATGGTGAACTTGACTCCAAAGAGGAGTTGAAGGAGAAGCTGGTGTCTTTCTGCAGCCAGCCATCTGTCATCGCTAGTCCTCGGACAAATGGCGAGATAGATTTACTTGCCAGTGGCTCTGTTGGGGAATCGCAGGGTTGCGGCAGCTTCACTGAAGTCTCTTTACCGTTGGCTGAGCACATAGACTCTCCAGAAACGGAGGGCAGGAGTGAAGATGTGACTCCCGAGAAGAAGCTCTGTGAGAATCCTCGTGCGTCAGGTCCCAGTGGGCGACGTGGCCGTCGCAGCGGACCGTCCAGTCCCGTCCCTAAGCGATGCAGGAGCAGCATTCCTGGCACCAGCAGACAGCACATAGCGCTTGCAGACAACAAACCGTTGCCTGGCTGCTCCTCACCACCCTCGAGCAAACTCAAAGTTGGTGACACCCTGAGGAGGAAAGACAGTAATGTATCAGATGAGTCCATGAGCCTCTCCCCAGGTACACCACCGTCCGCACTGAACAGCCCGAGTTACAGACGGATGATGTCCAGCCCCTCAGCAGCAAAGCTGTCACCCACTAGCCTTCTGGCTGTGAAAAGAAATCATAGAGGAGAGACTCTGCTTCATATTGCTTCAATTAAGGTAGGATGCTTACCCTGAAATACAATTTGGAAGTGAGACCAGCCATAAAGCAATTTCTGCAGGGCTTAGGGACAATGACGTAAGATGACTAGGATAATTAGCCCACCACATGTGATGCTTTGAACCAGAGAAGAAAATTCGCAGGGACTGCATCCCCACCTCAGAGCAGTGGCCCCTGGGCCCAAGGAGCGTGATCTTGTAGGAGAAAATGAGTATTTCATTATTTCAGCTTCTGCTTTGCCAAGGGCTTTCATTTGTCTATTCCTTAATGGTTTTGTTGAGTTTTCACCACGTTCTCCTGCTTGCTTTATGAATATAGACAATTGCCAGGTTATTGCTGGCTGTACATCTTTACCTAGCCAAAGAGCTAGGGACTGTGTGGGAGGCCACAGACTTGCATGTGGCACATGCTTGTAGAGGGCACTGCCAGGATTTGCAGGGTTGAAAGATGTGATCTGTACATTTTTCCAGTGACCCGGATATTTGACTCTCAGAAATGGCCCCATGGTTGACCATGAGGGACTTTGCTGTATCCCACAGCCAGCTGTTTCTTTTATGAGCCTGCTCATTAAAGTTACCTCTCTTTATTTACTGCCTTAACACTGGAGGTGCGGTGATGTGAATTTTTGGGAACCTAGCCCATTTGTCAGGCACGAGGTATACTTGCAAGGGTTCATCTCTGCAACCGACTCAAGAACTGCACATATGGGCAGCTGTTAGCACCATAGCTTCGTAGACTTTGTGATCTCATGCAAGTGTTACCAAAATAAAATATGGGAGAGCTTACGAATGAGTTTGGATAGTTTGTATGATCTGTTAGTAAATTCACAGGAAATCCTTGGGTCTTTTGCATGGATAGAGAACTTCGGGAGATCTGGAAGCCAAACAGACAGCTGGTAGGCAACATGAAACATCAGGGAAGAACATGGAGTAGATATTGAGTCCAGGCCTTCCTATGTTTTTGTATGGAGAAAGGGAAAATCACAAAAAGGAGTTTCCCCAACTGTTAAGAGTTTTATTTTCTTATTTTATTTTATTTTTTTAAAGACTTATTGATTTGTGAGAGACCGAGATAGTGAGAGACAGTAGGAGCGGGGATAAGAGGGAGAAGCAGGCTTCCCACTGAGCAGGTAGCCTGATGCAGGGACTCTCCATCCTAGAACCCTGGGATCATGACCTGAGCTGAAGGCAGACGTTTAATGGACTGAGCCACCCAGGTGCCCCTAGGGTTTTATTTTTATTTGTTTATTTTTCCTTGCTTTATATTCTAATAAATGGTGAATATAGAATATTCTATATCTGATACCAGGGAGGAGGAAAACAGCTAGTTTCTACATACATGTCCTTTGAACAACTTGAATTTTCAGAGTTTGTCCCAGTTATACTTTATTTTTTGCAAAGCATTAATTTAAAAAATTAGACTATATTTTTTGTCCTGCTTGTTATATATTTAATATATATGCCCATAAGCTATTATAATCTTAACTTTATAATGCTATTTCATTTCCATTCTTTTTTTTTTTTAAGATTTTATTTATTTATTTGACAGACAGAGATCACAAGTAGGCAGAGAGGCAGGCAGAGAGAGAGGAGGAAGCAGGCTCCCTGCTGAGCAGAGAGCCCGATGCGGGGCTCGATCCCAGGACCCTGAGATCATGACCTGAGCCGAAGGCAGCGGCTTCATTAGCCATAAGTAGCTAGCATAATAATAATTTTTTCATTTTTCTGACTAATACATAAGAATGTAGACTGCTTTAGTTTCTACATTTTGCTTTCTGGTAATTATTTTCAGACCACCAGGCAAGCCTCCGTTTTCATTGGTAGAGAATTTTTCTTTTAACCATAATAATAATTTTATCTTTACTAATGAAGATCTCTAGGAGCTAGGCCATGGTTTCTTAAAGGGGCAGAGTAAACATTTTCAGCTTCATGGGACATACGGTCTCTACAATTATTCCTCTCTGCCCTGTCTGCCCGTAGTCAGAAGCAGCCATAGACAATATGTATGTAAACCAATAAAATTTGACATGTAAAATCGTGTGTCTGGCCTATAGGCCATAGTTTTCCTACCCTATGCCTCAGCAATGGAAAAAAGACACAGAATTTTAAGACCGGGGGGAAAAAAGATGCTATCTTGTAAATTTACTCCGTTGAAGGATTATTAGTTTATCTAGGAAGAGTATTGCCCGTGTTAAAATTACCCATTTGATTCTCTTGAATTTTAGCATACACTGTTATTGTCATTAGTTGGCAGATTCTGATACAGTATTTTTAAGAAAAGCTAACTGACTTCTGTTGTTTTTAAGTTACTATTTAACAAAGATGCACTCTCTTAAAAATTTGTTAATGAGTTGAATGAAAACCCCCCACCCAGGTTGATTTTGATAGAACAAATACTTGGGAATAATCCCAGTGGATTTATCAGGATATTTATCTTTTTATAAATAGTATTCATTTCACTTTCTGCCCTAGTTTCTCACTTGCAGGCAAGAATGAATGATCTGTGTGTACTAGAAAACCACATATTGTGATTCTGCTATCTCGATTTATGTTTTGTGCCCACCTACTTTAGGAAAAGATTTGAGGAGGCTCTGAAGTTCAGATAGTAAAAATGGAACAAGGAGCAGGGGAAGAGGAAAGATTTACTGTGGCTGAATGGAATGTAGATCTGATGACCTTTCAGGCAGCCAAGCCAGATCAGGGGCGGTACCAGGTTTTTGCTGTCAGAGGTAGATTTTTGTTGTTGATGTTCTTCCCCAGAGTGTCTCCGTAGACTAGCCATTTCCATTGTTCCAGTCAGCTTCTACGAGTGCACTTGCTTGGTGTGTGTACTGAGGGTAGAGGACCCCTCCCCCCAACAGTTATATTGGGCTAGTTGTCCCAGCTAGTTAGCTTCTCCTATGCAGGTACGGCTTTACAGAATCATCTCCAATCTTGCTAACGTCATTGATAAAAGTTCTTCAATACCTTGCCACGCACCTGTCTCTTGGCATCTTTCTTGGGTATAACCTTTCCACAGCCACTACCTTAGTGGAAGTTACTTATCTTTCTTGCCCTGACCTCATGTTTCCTGTTGCTGTCATAGCAAGTCACTACACATTGCAAATTAATTTTCTTTCTTCTTGTTCTTGTTCTTTCTTCTTTCTTCTCCTTTCTTCACCCTTCTTCTTCTTCTTCTTCCTTTTTCAACAGTTCTATAGGTTAGAAGGCCAGTATGGGTCTCACTGGACTAAAATCAGTTTGTCAACTGTGTTACATTCTAGAAGCTCTAAGAGAGAACCCGTTCCCTTGCTTATTTGGGATGTTGCAGAGAACTGGATAGATCCTTGTGGTTGGAGGACTGAGATCCTGTTTCTTGCTGACTTTCTGCTGAGGGCCGTTCTCTCTCTCTCTCTCTCTCTCTCTTTTTTTTTTTTTTTTTTTTTTTTAAGATTTTATTTATTTATTTGACAGAGAGATCACAAGCAGGCAGAGAGGCAGGCAGAGAGAGAGGAGGAAGCAGGCTCCCTGCTGAGCAGAGAGCCCGATGCGGGGCTCGATCCCAGGACCCTGAGATCATGACCTGAGCCGAAGGCAGCGGCTTAACCCACTGAGCCACCCAGGCGTCCCTCTCTCTCTCTCTTTTTTTAAGTAATCTCTACACCCAAGATGGGGCCTTGAACTCACAACCCCGAGATCCAAGAGTCTGCACGCTCCACTGACTGAGCCAACCAGGTGCCCCCATTCTCTTGTTCTTTAGTTTGTGCCCCCCACCCTTCCCCTGTCTTCAAAGCTTACAACAGCAGATGCTTCTTGTAGCACATGACAAAGTCCCTTTTGTGTAACATACAAAGATATAACATTCAAGTTCTGGGGGTTAGGACACAGACAGTTTTGCGGGGGTAGGGGGGTGATTATTCTAACCATCACCACTGAAGTAGCTTCCTAATTTCTTGCCCTGCTTTCCTGTACACTTCCTGTATTCGGATCCCTATATGGAAGCCAGAATAAATTTTGATCCAAATTTTGACCCAAGTCAAAATTTGTCACTCTCTGTTCCTCTACCGTAACTTCCTGGCCCACTTAAAATAAAATCCGCAGTCCTTCCCATGGCCTACACAGCCCAGCACATTCATCCTCCTTCAGGCTTCTGCTCAAATGTCAGAGGACTTCCTAGCTTACCTAAAGTAGCAGCCCTGCTTGTTTTATATTTCTTCCTGTTATTTCCCGACATTATTATAGATCTCTTAGTCTCCTGCCTTTCTCTTTAGAACGAGAGCAAGAATTCTGTTTGTTCACTGTTATGTCTTCAAGATCTAGAACATTGCCTGGAACATAACAGGTGAATTTGATGAATAAGTGAGCAAATTTTCTCTGCCGTCATGATCTGAACCCCATTCCATTCTCTTGTCACACTGAACTTTAGTTTTTTTTTTTTTTTTTTAAAGATTTTATTCACCTATTTCACAGAGAGAGATCACAAGTAGGCAGAGAGGCAGGCAGAGAGAGAGAGAGAGGAGGACGCAGGTTCTCTGCTGAGCAGAGAGCCCGATGCGGGACTCGATCCCAGGACCCTGAGATCATGACCTGAGCCGAAGGCAGAGGCTTAACCCACTGAGCCACCCAGGCACCCCTGAACTTTAGTTTTATGAATTATTCAGGTACGTTCATTAATGCTATTCATGTTCTTTCCTATGACTCTTAAATTCTTTCCTTTACATGCTTCCTTTTTCCTTCCTGGTTCTTTGTACACAACCTTCAAAATCCAGTTTACATCCTACCTTTTTAGTAAGTCTCAGAATTCCCAGAATTAGTTTCTTCTCTATGGTGACATTATTTTGTTTGCATTTATATTCATTTAGCTGCTTATGGCATGACTCAAATATTGTGGTTACCTAGAGCATATTCTTCATTTAAAATTTAACTTCAAAATATGAGTAATAACTGCATGTTTTAAAAATAAGAATAAAAGCATTTGTAGTAGAAAATTTCACTTCCATTTTGGCCCTAGACACCCTATTACTGACAAGCTTTTTCCTACTCACCTTTCTTAAACTTGTGTGTCCTTTGTCAGTTTCTTTATGTAAATATAAACGAATGCTTTCATATTAGGACAGAGGTTTCTGTATATTTTCATAGTTGCATTGCTTTCTATGAATCTTTTCTATCAGTTATTTTTAACTAGTCCCTCACTGATAGATGCCTGTTTGTTTCTATTCTTTTGCTTTTAGGAACAGTGCTGTGGTAAGCAATCTTTGTTTCATATGTGAGGGGGTGTATCTTTAGGATAAATTCCTGGAAGTGGACTTCTGGGTTAATGGAAGGCATCTATTACCTTATTTATCTTGATAACCTCTGTACTTGGCAACAGAAAGGTCTTAGTAAATATTCAGTCTGCCTAAATTCAGACTACCTGAACGTAGACAGCTACTCTGTTGCTGGCAGATTCTCTTTGTATGATTAGTTCTCAAATCCTTTTTTTCCCTTAGAATCATGGATTTACAGATGAGCCATCTAATTTTTGGACATTCAGCACTATTTGGATGCCAACCCCACAGAGGATTATTCTTGAATTCCTTATTTATACTTTCATTTTATTACACTGTGGAATTTCAAGCAGAATATTCATTAATAGGATGTCTGGGATGTTGTGCACATTCTCATTTAACCAGAACATAAGTTGAGATCCAGTCAGTTCTCTTTATTGCCCGTGTTTCTAGGTGTATTTGAATGTAAATGTCACCTATAGTTAAAATGCTACTGAGAACATTATGTCATAAATGTGAGATTTTATGAGAAAGTGTTCCACCTAAGTAGAAACTACAATAAACACTCGTTATTTATTCTTCTGGTTCCATTTTTAAAAACTTAGTATTTGATATTTCTTTAGACATAGAGAAAATTTTGATTTGTTACTTTATTATGTCACCTTTCCTTAAAGATTTGTAGTTGCTGGAGTAAACATCCTCAGATTTCTAGCAGATTCTTAAAATGGTAATGATTACTTATAATTCATGCCACAGCATTGAATATATCATGAAATAGAAAAAAGTCTTGACCTTGGCATGTCATGATACACTTTTGATGCAGACATAATGAATCATATTTTGAAGGCAACTTACAAGGCATGATACACTTAACAAAGGTGATGGGAATCTCCTGGGTAGAGAGAACATCCCTTGTGAGGAGTCTCCTTTAGGATTTGCCTTTGTAATTCACTGAGTTTTAAGGCATTCATGTTGTGTATAAAGTCATGTTACTACATGTCCTTCATGCTACCTTCCTGAGAAAGTAGTAAAGGACTCAAGCAAACTCGCAGCATATTTTCAAGATTTTAATTTCTAGAACATCTTTTAGATTCAGTATCCATTTCTCCCCCTGTCACATACCACTTTTATAATACTGACCCTCCTTAATATCGGGAACTTAACCATCATGGACTAGGTTGTCAAAATCATCTGTGAAACTGTTTTATTCAGTAAAGTCTGAGAAGCCAGGGAAGTGTTTAATATATTTTAGAGCTTCATTCTGTATGACTAAAAACAATTTTTTAACAATATCTAGAAGTTTTAGGTAGCTGATTAGTTCATTTATGTGGAAAAGCTTAACCATTTGTGGTAAGTTGTCATTATTATAATGTCGGGTACCATTTTTATCAAAATATTCTTAATTGTATTTTAGAAGACCTGGTCTTTATAATTAGGAAAATAGTGTGTGTGTGTGTGTGTGTGTGTGTGTGTGTGTGTGTTTGGAAAGTTAATTTATACTGCTGTAACATATATGGATGTGTGAAGGATCTTTTTGAACAAAAGTTTAGCAATAAGAAAATTGATCGTGGTACACATCTCCGTTTATTTTCAGCCTCTTAGGTATTGCTTGAAAATACCAAGTCCACTTAAAATTTTTTACAAGCATTGGGAAAAACTCCTTAGATGATTTTTTTTTCTTGCTGTGGTTTAAGAAAATCTCCATTATTCTTTTAAGTTGTGGGGAGTCTAAAAGTGAGTACTTACTATTCAGAAAGTATTCTGTTAGCAAAGACAGTAATTTAAAAAAATCAGAAGCAGAAGTTAATTTATTTCCCAGAAACTCCATACTGGTTCAAGCTTACTCATTTGGTGTGGATTCTATGTATAATTTTCATAATTTTATTTATGTGCATGACATTAAATTTACATAAAGTAGAACAATGAAATTATGACAGATTTTTAAGTACTAGGGAGGAGAAAGCAGGGTGGGTATAAATAACAAGCAGTTTGCATGGGTATGTGTTTCAGGGAAGTCTAGGGATGGTTTGTTAACAGAAGACACTTTGATAGTATGGCTAGGTGACATGGAAGAAAAAAGGCACTGTCTAGGAACCTTACAAGAGTCTTTAGATTGTCACTGTTTCTGTGTGACTGTTTCCCCATGTTCTGTGTGACTGTTTCCCCGTGATTCTTCATCCCATTGTTGTGTTTATATTATTTTATGGACTTCTTTAGGTTAATATGTTTTTGTGACTACTGTGTAGAGTTAGAATGAGGAAATCTTTTAGAGAGCTTATTGTGTTGTGTGTGTGTGTGTGTGTGTGTGTGTGTGTGGCTGTGGATACTTTCATTTGTTAGTTGGAAATGTATGAATGTATGTGGTTCTGGCAGTTCATCTGCCTCTACATTCATGGGATTGTTTCACTTGATCTTAGCCAAAAGGCCAAGAAGTGATTCCAGGGATTGTTTAAAAAAATTCAAGGGGCACCTGGGTGGCTCAGTCGTTAAGCGTCTGCCTTTGGCTCAGGTCATGATCCCAGGGCTTCTGGATCGAGCCCCGCATCGGGCTCTCTGCTCCGCAAGGAGCCTGGTTCTCTCTCTACCATTCCCCCTGCTTGTGTTCCCTCTCTCGCTGTCTCTCTATCAAATAAATAAATAAATTTTTTTAAAAAATTCAAATTTGTATCTTGACAGATGTTCCTAGTTTTATTTGGAATTGACTTGAAGATAGAGTGAATGTTGCTAACTAAATGTTAACTTGTACTACAGGTATAGAATTTGTACCCCTAAGATTCTATGGGAAAATGTTTTTTTAACTGAAGCTAGGCAATTGATTTGAAACATATATAATGTTTATTTTTTAGATCCATTAAGTGTTTAGGGTTATTTTGTTAATTTAGGAACATAAAGATGTATGTTGCAAGTCTACTTTTTTTCAGTAGAAAACTAAGTAAGCTATCATCTTAAGATTTGCTGTGTTTGAGAGGTAGCCCAAAACAAGCAAATAAAAGTTACTGTTTTTAGGAGATTTAATGATTTCTAGATAATCCAACCAGTAGGGGAAAATCTCATTTCAGAAGAATATTGGGGCTGGGAGTGGGAGAAGAGAGATTTCCTTCTCCCTAAAACTCTTCATAAAACCAGTTGAACACAGCTTTGTCATAGATAGAACTTTTGCCATATGTAACTTATTCAGCCTTTTTCAGAGTAAGCTGTGTCAGAAGTATTTGGAGAAAATAAGCCATGCTTTTGCCTAGAAAAATAAGAGCAAATAAAGTGAATATAAACTGAATTGATGTATTAAGGATAAATGGAGTAACTGTCAATAAGAAAACAATTTTTGGCAGTTTTAACTGAGTAACCTTCTTAGCTGTAATTTTGCTTTAAACAGTACTTGGAAATTACTTTAATGCATGCTCAAAAAGGATGTTTTTCACAAATGAAGTGATGACTTTAAATACTTCATTATCATCAGTTGATTTTGGCTAGTGCCCTTTATTTGGTATTTTGAAATGACTTTTGATAAGGGTTGCTAATCGCAGGGATTTTGTACTTGATATTCAAGGTTGGACTGTATGACTTCATGACTTGATACCTCAGAATAGTTCATCCATATATTACTTCTTACTTATGATTCATGAGTAGTAGGCATTAGAGAAAAGATTTAATTTTGATTCTATCTTTAAGAAGACTGAATCTTCAAACCAAACCCGAATCTTAATATCTTCTTTTCTTTTTTGATGATTTTAATTTCTTTTTGTTTTTTCATTGTTCTACTAGGGCGACATACCTTCTGTTGAGTACCTCTTACAAAATGGAAGTGACCCAAATGTTAAAGACCATGCTGGATGGACACCATTGGTAGTTTCCTATTTGTTTTATATTCTCATTTTGCTTATGTTTTATTGTTACTATACTTAAAGTTATGTAGTTGTCTATATATTATCTTCTGCAGTATACATTCTCTTTTTAATCTGAAGAATTTGTATTTTTACCAAGTAAGGGAAAGTGATGATTTTTCATCTAACTTTTCAGTTGTGACAGGTAAGAAATTGGCTGCCTTTTCACTGACTACCTTTAGATTTAGGAATTGAGTCACACTATATTGCTTAATGTAGCCAACAGATGGAGGTGACTGCTATAACCGACACGAGGCTCCCTTTTGCCACATTGCATGTCATTGGAACCAGATTTCTTGGAACAAAGAGATGTCAGAGGAACAGGGTACAGGATTGTATCACAAGGCAGTGATTCTTTTTTTTTTTTTTTTTTAATTATTTATTTGACAGAGAGAGCACAAGTAGGCAGAGAGGCAGGCAGAGGGAGAGGGGGAAGCAAGCTCCCTGCTGAGCAGAGAGCCCGATGTGGGGCTCGATCCCAGAATTCTGGGATCATGACCTGAGCCAAAGGCAGAGGCTTTAACCCGCTGAGCCACCCAGGTGCCCCACAAGGCAGTGATTCTTACTGAGGATCTGTTGTAGCCTCATTTATACCCTACCTAATTGCAAATATAGAGGGGTAGTAGAAAATCTTGGCTTACATTAAACATTTAAAAAAATCTTTTATTATTACTAAAGATGCAATGTGAAGTGTAGTCTGGAGAAGAAATGGCACAAATTCATGGAAACAAATGCTATTTGGGCTCATTGTGGGCAATTTGAAGACAGCTGTAGTGATATCAGTAGAGGAGGTAAAAACTTACCCCATGACCTGGAAATTTATCATAGAAATTGGGAGATTTTCATTAGGCCAGGTATCAAAAAGGCTCAAAGTTGTGTATAATAACTTCTCACCAAATTTCTAAGCTGGGAGGGTTTAGTCTGGATCAAAGTTACTTTGTCGTTTTTGACTCCACAGGCTAACCTCTTCAGAGAAAGGTCAGTTTTTTGTTTGTTAGTTTGTTTGGTTTTGGTTTTTGTTTTCTGAAGCCAGTAAGGCCAATTGTAGTGAAGTTTGATGAGTGATTTATTAGAGGACCCAATGTCTGATTTGGCTTCCTTTCTCCTAGAAATAGACCTTACATACATTTCATGTGGTATTTCTTTTTATGAATTGAATAGATACACATAAAAAGCACAGTATGCTAGAGATTTATGGGAGGACAGCCTTGTGGCTTCGTTAACAGTTCATTAGACATGAGGAAAGATTTGCACATGAGGTATCTTGAATATTGCGTTGTTACCCATTACATCATTCATTCTTTTTGAGCCCTTACCCTGTTATTTCTGTTATCGACACCAGCCATATAGTAATCTGTAGCTTCAGCAAATAGAGAAGATTGTCTTGTAAATACTCTCTCCTGGATATTCATTTTCTGGGGCGGATCTATATATGTGTGGGCGCCCCACTTAGCATATGGCTAAGTACCTGATTTAGCGAATGCTATTTGGCCATGGAAAATTTCACTTTTTATGCATGATCTAGTTGTTAAATACTTGGAGTTTTTTGTTGTTTGCAATTTTTTACTGTGGAAGAGTGTAGGAACTAGAGTTGGTTTATACATATATAGAGTTGGTCAACTACATTTTCTTAAAAAAACAGTAGGTGACCAAAGGCTCAGATAAATAAGCCCTTTTTCCATCAGTTGCATAGATTTTGATCATCATGTATCTGATCATTAAGATTATTAACAGGGCTTTACTCTGAGTCAACACTTACGGTCTGTATGAATTTTTAGGTAGGAACCAGTTTACTGACTGAAGTTCACATTTATTTTTCTAAAGTGCAGTTTTATTATGATATTAGACGTCGTTCTTCCTCATCACCTTTCTCCCTTCTTTTCTTATTACTTAATTAGCATGAAGCCTGCAATCATGGGCACTTGAAGGTAGTGGAGTTGTTGCTACAGCATAAGGCATTGGTGAACACCACTGGCTATCAGAATGACTCACCGCTTCATGATGCTGCTAAGAACGGGCACTTGGATATAGTCAAGCTCTTACTTTCCTACGGAGCCTCCAGGAACGCTGTGTAAGTCGTTCAGCTTAAATACTGTTGTTCAGTTGACTTGTACTCCTGAGTCAAGACTGTGACGGAACCCACCCTTGGAGACTCAGATGGGTGGCTCTCTTTCTTGTCTTTCACAACTGAGGTTAGACGTGACCATTATAGTCTGTATTTAAAATCAGTGTTCGTGCCCTTTTCCTTTGGAACACTTACATTTTTGAGGAAGACTTGCTTCTTTACTTTAGAAATGATTGGCAAATTAATTTCGGAAGCTTTGATTTTTCTGCATAAATTCACTTAGTTATATTCTGTAGATTGAGTCATACTTATTAGTGAGAAAAGAATGAGAAGCATAGAAATAACTATTTTGTATGCTTCACAGTACTTTAGATTTGTTTTAAAAATTCTATTTTTTTATGCTTTTTCTGCATATATAGTTAAAATATGTAAGAATTCAGATGTTGGGCAAGTGTTATCAAGTTATTTCTTAGACTTTCCACATCAGTCAAATGAAGCTCGGGGTAAATTGTTTTGCAGTGTCAGGGCACAGAGATGCATTAGCGAATGCTGGTGGCTGCATTTTAAAATTGCTATTGTCAAGAGTGTCACAAGCAATTGCCGTATATGGATTTTATATCTTTAATCTATAACTTGGTTCATGTCTCCCTATATATTATTTTACTCTCTTCAGTTAATGAGGGAATTGAAATGGAAATAGAAGAACTGCCTCTTCATGTCCCCGTTGCTTATATAGGTTTGGAAAGAGCACACGAAAGTCACGCTTACTTTGATTACAGAGGCAAACAAGAATTACAGAATGCAGAGCTTTTAGGTTGTAATCTTTTTATAGCATAATTGAAAAACTAATAATGCAGGAGTACCTTGGTGCTGTTAGTTTCAGAAAGTGGGTCTAATATCTTTATTTTCTAACACATATGGTGAGATTGTTGGGGCACACTCAAGGGGACCATTTTTCCATATTTTTATTTTTCTGGCTTGCATGTGTATAGGCGCACACACATATCATCTGTCTATATGTGTGTGTGTGTGTGTGTGTGTGTGTCTGTATGTGTGTAGACACACGCACGTGGACCAATAGGTATGACCCTCCTGTGGGTATAGCCAGCCATTTGCTAAAGCAAATGGTTGTTTGGGTCAGGTGAAACTGAATAGTTTCCATCCTTGGGTTCTTAAATCAGCCATGACTACTTTAATGAATGGAGCACTGGTCAGGGCGTTAGGGAATTCAGCTTTTATTTGTGACTCCATTATTGACTTTATAGCCTCAGGCAGGTTAATTTCTGTGCCTTGGTGTCCTCACCTATAAAACATGGGTGATGCCTGCTGCCTTTCTATTTCTTCAGAGCATAGTGAGGATTAATGAGCCAAAACACAGGGCCTGTCTGGTGGTTTGTACACCATGATTCTTCACTACACCGTGAAGCTTATTAATATACCAGGTGTGGGCACGAGACAGTGAGCCGAGTCTGCCTTCACAGGGGCCTCTCAGATGAATGTGTTGTTTTTAAATGGGCTTACCTAGTGAAGTGGCAGATTTAGGTGTACCTTTAGCGAAGCGCCATCCAGTAAGATCTTTCTGTAGCGATGGAAACGCGCTCTCTGTGCCGGGCGCTCAGGAGCCACTAGCCATCTGCTGCTGGTGAAGACTTGAGCTGTGGCTGTTGCTACTGAGAAACTAAACTTGAAAATGAACTTTAATTAATATAAATAGCCACATGGTCCAGGTGGCTGCTGAATTGGATAGCTGGTTGATAAAGTTAGGGTAGTGGGGGAAGAGGATTTATCTGGTGCAAGGTTGGGGATAACATCGGGTGGAGATTGGTGGGGCAGCTATAGAGCAAGTAGAGCAGTAGATTCATGTAGGCTGTGAGAGTGTGTGGTAGTGGTTTCTAAATACCGTTATTCCTTCGTTTCCAGACTGGTGGGCATCATTCTCTGGTATTTGCTGTGGTTTTCACTGCTTTATTTCAAAGTACTTGTTCACCTGATTGGCTTTACCAGTTTCCTAACTGGTCTCCTCCTTTTTAGATTATTTTTCTTTGGTCATTCCCCACACCGCAGCCCAAGAACTTTTAAAAAGATGTCTGGCCAGATCACTTACTTGCATGAAACCCTTCACTGGCACCTCTTAATGTTTTTAAAATAAACTTCAACACGCGGTTCCTAAGGCCCTGGGTGGTGTGGCACCACCAGCTTCTCCAGCCCTCCTCTTGCTGCTCTTCCTCCCATCCCCCTGGGCCTCCAGCATTTTTTATTCTAGCCTTTCTAAATCATGCCTGCTCT
Organism: Lontra canadensis; assembly: GCF_010015895.1. Classification (NCBI taxonomy): domain Eukaryota; kingdom Metazoa; phylum Chordata; class Mammalia; order Carnivora; family Mustelidae; genus Lontra; species Lontra canadensis. Next base: position 1,025,837 of record NW_022631012.1, read on the forward strand.
CCTGGTCCTGCCAAGTGCCTAACATAGTCTGTACCCACATTCGTTTGTAGTGGAAATAAGTTAAGTGTTTGAATGCGTGAAAAGATGGTATATGTTTTCCTCCCTTTTGTAAAAGGGTCAGGTCTCACAGCAACAGGAATTGCCGCCTTCTGCTCCCCGAGTCACTGTAAGTGCAGAGTGAAAGTCTGAAACCACGTCCCCGTAAAGCTGCTCCTTTTCTGGGGTGGTAGCACTGGTTCATGGCAGATGTTAGAGTAAATGACTGTGCTCCCTGGGTAGAATCCTTAGTCTCTTGTCCATTGGGCAGCCATAGTATGTTACCTTCCGTGGGCTCACGGCTTCCCATTCCTGTTGCCTTGACATTTTTAAGATCTGTTTTTCTTGCTGCCAGGGTTCTGTTTATTGTCCTTTTGAGTTAAGTACTGACAAGTGATAATAGATGGAATTCATTTCTTGACTTTTCTCCGTTTAAGAGTAGAGCCTGGGGAGAGGGCCCAGGGACTATATGGACTTCTTACTACCTTTTTTCTTTCTTTTCTTTCTTTTTTTGGCTTGAAGCTCTTGTTCATTTTAAGCCATTAATATCTCTGACTCTAGAATCTGAGTTGGCAAGCATATTACTTTAATTTTCTTTGCTTATACTTCTATTTCTCTATATGTCTCTTACTCTTAATGGAACTCTTCTCTCAATAACCAGGACTAGACTCTTCTTATCCCTGGAAGAAGGAGGAAGGGTTGGAATGGGGAAGGGTGAAGCTGTTCTTCTGTCCTTCCCTCTTGATGCCTTGGTACTTTGACTAATCGAAGTTGTAGGCGGGTAGAGTTTCTGTTTGCTTCTTCTGAGTTTCCAAAGAAAATCTTCAGCTCTGTAACAGACATTTTGGTAGTCTTCTTCATTCTTTTGAGGTTGAAGGAGTTTCCTTACTTGGATGCCTTCATTTCCTGGGTCTTCAGTGACATCCTGTTAGGTGTTCTCAGACTCTCCCCACTGCTCCTTGACTTCCTTGTCCCCTGCTCTTGGATCTGCTCCTTGTTTTCTAGTGATTACAGAGCAGTGATTACAGAGCCCTGTGATACATGCCTTCCTAGGTCAGTGCACAAGATTCTGTGAAAATCTAGATTAGGGGCTATACGTGTGACTAGAGGCAATCGTAAAAAGCTTTCTAGAGGAAGGAGGACTTCTAGTGACTTTTGAAGACGCGGAATAGGAGGATAGGCTTTTCAGAAGGAGTTGGTGGGTATTGAGGTACACGGTAGCCAAGGCCATTTGTCCATTCAGTTCTAGGAGCTTTGGTTAGTGACTGTAAGACTGGTATGAAAGGAAGGAGGATGACCCCTTGAGGCTGCAGAAGGTGGCAGAGGCAGAGAGACCCCGTGTTCAGATTTTACATTGAAAAGTTCATCCTGCACAGGAGCTGGGAGCTCAGCGGGGAGGTGTGTCCAGTAACCCGGGGAGGTGAGTCTGAGCTAAAGTGGTGGTGGGGACAGTGGTGGCTGAGGGAGGGAGTTTATTCTTTTTATCAGCTACTTCCTACACGTGAAGTCTGATACACGGTGTTAAGAAATATCTTATTAGGGTTGTGATTGAAATTGAGTAAGGGTATGGATTATAGTAGATTTAATAAACTTCACTTAGTATTTATAGAGATTTTCTAGGTATTTGATTCTTTTGTTGCTCTGGTGAACTGGCTGTTCTGTTAATAAATAGAGCTTGTTATTTCTGACATACAGGAAAGCTAGCTAACACCTAATTCTAAGGGTTGGATTATCATTTATTAATTTCTTACTGCATTTGTCCGAGTTTCTAGGACAATATTATAAAATCATGTGATAGTTGGCATAGTTGTTCTCTTTTCATTTTTTAAAATATTGAATGTAGGTTTACAGTTAGCATTACAATCAATATTAAAAATAAAGATCTTTAGTAATTTTACTATTTTTTAACAAGACTATATTTTATTACATGAATTTTCACTTACACCGAGATAATCTTAGACCTTTTGCTTGTTAATGTTATTAATACATTTTAAAATGTTAAACCGCGTTGTATTCCTGTGATAAGTTTGACTTAATATAGTGTGGTTATTCTTTCTTTTTTTCTTTCTTTCTTTATTTTAAAAGATTTTTTAAATTTATTTGACAGAGAGGGAGAGACAGCGAGAGAGGGAACACAAGCAGGGAGGAGAGGGAGAAGCAGGCTTCCTGCCTGCCGAGCAGGGAGCCTGATGCAGTGTTCCATCCCAGGACCTTGGGACCATGACCCCAGCTGAACGCAGACTCTCTCTCTCTTTCTTTCTTTCTTTTTTTTTTTTAAAGATCTTATTTATTTATTTGACAGAGAGAGATCACAAGTAGTCAAAGAGGCAGGCAGAGAAAGAGGGAAGTAGGCTTCCTGCTGAGCAGAGAGCCCGATGCAGGGCTCAATCCCAGGACCCTGAGATCATGACCTGAGCTGAAGGCAGAGGCTTAACCTGCTGAGCCACCCAGGCACCCCTGAAGGCAGACTCTTAACGGCATGAGCCACCCAGGCACCCCAGTGTGCTTATTCTTTAAACAAATATTTTACATCAGTTTGCTAGAATTTTATTTAGTATTTTTGCATTTATAAGTTGAAATGATCTGTTTTTATCTTTAATAAAAGATAATCTTTTATTAAATCTTGCCTTCAGATTTTGATATTAAAATTACACTTCTTTTAGTTTCTTTTTTAAAATTTATTTTAAAAATAGTTTTTTTTTTAAATTTATTTTAAAAATTTTAATTCCTGTGTAGCTAACATACAGTGTTGTATTAGTAGCAGGCGTACAATACAGTGATTTAGTGATTCCATGTACTACTCAGTGCTCCTCAAGGTAAGTGCATTCTTTCACTCGTCTTCCCACCCACCTCTCCTCTGGTCATCTGTTTGTTCCCTTTAGTTAAGAGATGGTTTTTTGGTTTGTCTCTCTTTCTTTTCCTTTGTTCGTTTGCTTTGTTTCTTAAATTTTACATGTGAGTGGAATCATACAGAATTTGTCTTTCTCGGGTTGGCTTATTTCACATATCTTGATACTCTAGATCCATCCATGCCCTTTGCAAATGGCAAGATCATTTTCTTTTTTTTATGACTGAATAATATTTGTGTGTGTGTGTGTGTGTGTGTGTGTGTGTGTGTGTATCACATTACATCTTCTTTATTCATCTTTTGATGGACACTTGGGCTGCTTCCATAGTTTGGCTATTATAGGTAATGCTGCCATAAACATAAGGGTGCATGTCTCCCTTCAGATTAGTGTTTTCATATTCTTTGGGTAAATAGTAGTGCAATTACAGATTGTGAGATGGTTCTATGTTTAATTTTTTCAGGAACCTCTACACTGTTTTCCTCAGTGGCTGCACCAGTTTGCATTCCTACCAACAGTGCAAGAGGGTTCTTTTTTGTCCACATGCTCCTCAACACTTATTTCTTGTGTTTTTGATCTTAGTCATTCTGACAGGTGTGAGGTGGTACCTCATTGTGGTTTCGATTTGCATTTCCTTGATGATCAGTGATGAGCATCTTTTCATGTGTCTCTTGGCTGTCTGTGTGTCTTCTTTGTAGAAATGTCTGTTCATGTCTTCTGCCCACTTTTAATTGGATTATTTGGGGTTTTTTGGTGTTGAGCTATCTAAGTTCTTGATATAGTTAGATAACCTAACACTTTATTGGATAGGTTATTTGCAAATTACCTTCCCCCCTTCAGTAGGTTCTCTTTTTTTGTTGGTTGTTTCCTTTGCTATGTTAGAAGCTTTTGATTTTGCTGTAGTCCCTGTAGTTTATTTTTGCTTTTGTTTTCCATGCCTCAGGAGACCTACGTAGAAAGATGTTGCTAGGGCCAGTGTCAGAGACATTACTGCCTAGGATCTCTTAGAGGATTTTTGTAGTTTCATGTCTCACATTTAGGTCTTTAATCCATTTTGAGCTTATTTTTGTGTGTAGTATAAAGTAGTAGTTTTCCAGTGGAGTCTTTGGGGTTTTCTAGATATAGTGTCATGTTGTCTGTAAATAGCAAGAGTTTCACTTCTTCCTTACCAATTCAAATGCCTTTTATTTCTTTTTGTTATCTGATTGCTGTGGCTAGTACTTCTAGTACTATGTTGAATACAAATGAAGTGGTGAGAGTGGGCATCCTTGACTTATTCCTGACCTTTGGGGGAAACCTCTCAGTTTCTGCCCTATTGAATATGATGTTCACTGTGGGTTTTTCATATAAGGCCTTTATTGTTGAGGTATGCTTCCTCTAACCATAGTTTGTTGAGGGTTTTTATGAGGGTTTTTTTTTATCATAAATGGATTTTTTTTGGGTGCAGCTGTAAATGGGATTGTTTCCTGAATTTCTCTTTCTGCTGCTTCATTATTAGTACATAGAAATGCAAGAGATTTCTGCGCATTGATTTTGTATCCTGCGACCTTAATTTATTTATCAGTAGTTGTCCAGTTGTTGGCATATAGTTTTTCATAATGTTCTCTTAAAATCCTTTATTTCTTTGGTGTCATTTGTTATTTCTTGTCTTTCATTTGTGATTTTGTTTTTTTGAGCCCTTTTTTTTGTTTCGTTTTTCTAATGAGTCTGGCTAGAGGTTTATCACCTTTGTTGATCTTTTCAAAGAACCATCTCCTGGTTTCATTGACCTATTCCTTTTTTTTTAGTTTCTGCATAGATTATTTCTGCTTTAATCTTTATGATTTCTTTCCTTCTGCTGGTTTGAATTTTATATATTCTTTTTCTAGCTCGTTTAAGTGTAAGGTTAGGTTTTGTATCTTGAGATTTTTCTTGCTTCTTGCTTCTTGCTTTCTTGCTTCTTCTTTTCTAGTCCTGTATAGCTGTCAGCTTTCCTCTTATAACTGCTTTTGCTGCATCTGAAAGATTTTGGACCATTGTGTTTTCATTGTCATTTGTCTCCATGTGCTCTTTGATTTCTTACCTGATATCTTGGTTGACTTAGTCATTATTTACTAGCATTTCATTTAACTTCCTTATATTTCTGCTTAATTTTTTTTCACATGTTTGATTCTAGTTTCATTTTGTTACAGTCAGAAAAGATGCATGGTATGACATTGATATTCTGGAATTTGTTGAGACTTGTGACCTGTGTGACCTATTCCAGGAATGTTCCTTGTGCATTTGAAAGGAATGTGTTTTTTTTTTTTTCAGGATGAATGTTCTGGATATATCTGTTAAATCTATGTGGTCCAGTGTGTCATTCACGGTTTCCTTGTTAATTTTCTGTTTCAGTCATGTGTCCATCTATGTAAGTGGGGTGTTAAAGTCCCTAGTATTGTATCACCATATTGATTAGTTCCTTTGTGTTTGTTACTAACTGTTTTATGTATTCGGATACCTCCATGTTGGATGCATCAATATTTACAATCATTTTATCTTCTTGTTGCATTGTCCCCTTAATGATTATATGGTGTTCTTTATCTCTTGTTACAGTCTTTGTTTCAAAGTCTATTTTGTCTGATACAAGTATTGCTGCCCTAGCGTTCTTTTGACATGCATTGGCATGATAAATGTTTCTGCCTCCCCTCGCTTTCAATCTGCATTTGTCTTTAGGTTTGAAAGGAGTCTCTCACAGGCAGCATATGGATGGGTCTTATTTTTTTAATCCATTCCAGTCACCCATTCCATCTTTTGATTGGAGAAGTTAGTCTTTTTGCATTCTAATTATTGATAGGTACGTATTTATTATTGCTGTTTTGTTAACCTGTTTTGTGGTTGTTTTTGTAGTTCTTCTCTGATCTTTCTTCTCTTGCTTTCTTCTCTCATGGTTTTCTTTAGTGATACACTTGAATTCCTTTCTTTTTATTTTGTATTTCTATTACTGGTTTTTTATTTGTGGGTACCATTAGGTTGTGTATAATACCTTCTGTATATAGTAGTCTGCATAAAGTTGATGGTCATTTAAGTTTGAATCCTTCTCCCCCCTCACCCCCATTTTAGGAATATGGTGTTATACTTTATATTATTTTATTTTCTAATTCCCTTGACTGATTTATTTTTATTGATTTATTTTTAGTGCTTTTGTGCTTCCTACTTTTCTTACCCTTACTTGTGGTCTTGTCTTTACACTGAGAGAGTTCCCTTTAATAGTCTTATAAGGCTGGTTTAATGGTTATGAACTTCTCCTTTAGCTTTTGTTTGTCTAGGAATCTCTCCTTTTCTCTCCTTCTATTCTGAATAATAGCCTTGCCGCATGGAGTATTCTTGGCTTCAGAGTTTTTCCTTTCAGCACTTTGAATTTATCATGCCATTCTCTTCTGGACTGCAAAGTTTCTGCTGAAAAATCCACTACAGCCATATGGGGTTTCCCCTTGTATGTAACTATCTTGTTTTCTCTTGCTGCTTTTTTTCTTTATCCCTTTTTGCCATTTTATTTTATTTAAAAGATTTTATTTATTTATTTATTTATTTATTTATTGAGAGAGTGCATGCTCACACAAGCAGGGGGAGGGGCAGAGGAAGAGGGAGAGAGAGAATCTCATGCAGACCCCACGCTGAGTGCTGAACTCAATTAGGGGCTTGATCACACAGCCCTGAGATGATGACCTGAGCTGAAATCAAGAGTTGGCTGAGTAACCGATTAAACTACCCAAGTATCCCCTTTTTTTTTTTTTTTTTTTTTTTTTTGCCATTTTAATTACTATGTGTCTTGGTGTGCAGTTCCTTGGTTTGATGTTGTTGGAGGAATATTTGTGCCCACTGGATGGATCTGGATATCTGTTTCCTTCCCCACATTAAGGAAGTTTTCAGTGATTATTTCTTGAAATAAATTTTCTGCCTCCTTTTTTTCTCTTTTTCTTCTGGTGTATCTATACAAATGTTATTACACTTGATGGACATTGTGTTTGCTTAGTCTATTTTAATTTTGCCCAATTTTTTCCTCTCACCTGCTCAGCTTGATTACTTCCCACTACTCTGACCTCCCAGTTTCTAATTCATTCTTCTACTTCCTCTAACTTGCTGTTTATTTCACCTAGTATATTTTTAATTTCATTTATTATATTCTTCATCTCTGATTGGTTCTTTTTTATCTTTTAATTAAGGGTCTCACTGATGTCCTCCACTCTTTTTTCAAGTCCATTGAGTATCTTTATGATCATTACTTTAAATTCTCTATCAGGCATACTAGTTATATAGTTTTTGTTACGTCTTTTGTGTGGTTTTGTCCTGTTTTTCATTTGGGACATATTTCTGTGTATCCTCATTTTGTCTGACTTTCTGTGTCTGTCTGTGTATGTTAGGAAAATAAGCTGTGTCTCCTGCTCTTGAAAGTAGTGGCCTTGTGAAGAAGAGGTCCTGTAGTGCCCTGCAGTGCAGTGTTCCCTGTTCCCCAGAACCTGGCCCTTCTGCAGTGTCTCCTGTGTATGTAACATGAACCCTGATGTTGTGTCCTGGCTACTTTTCCCCTCAAATCTAGTCATCTGTAGTGCAGTTATGGGCACTGTTGGGTCCCTAGCTAGGATGAGGTATGTAGTTTTAATAGGGTGTATGGTAGTCCATGGGGGCTCTCCACCACTCCTCAGACCAAGGCCCTGCAATGTGTGCAGGTAGGGAGATGTGGTATTGGCAAGGTTTGCACAGGTCTTCTGGAGGGGCTGGGACTGAGGCAGGATAGGTTGTAGGGGGCGGGACTTCGTATAAACAAGTTAGTGAATGTTGGCGTTGTGCTGTTTCCCCTAAGTGGCTGGCAGTTCGTTTGTGGCTGGTGGCAGGGAAGGAAAATGACTCCTTTGTTCCTGGTGTAGTCTCCCTGTGAAGCTCCCTCCCACTCTGAGATGAGTAAATAACTCTTGGTATCCCCCAGATGGTCCCCCCACCCCCGCCACCAAAATTGTTTTTAAACTGGTGCTTCTATGCTGCATCTCCCCTGGCTGTTCATTATGTTTCTTTAAGGAAGGGAACGAACTCTACTTTTAGTGCCCTTTGTGCTCTCCCCGAACCCAGTTGGCTGATTTTTTAAAATTTTAGGCTGTAACTCCCTCTTGTTGTAAGAACTCACTTTCAAAACCAAATGTTATGTGGTAGGAGAAGAGTAAATGAAACAAGTTGGGATTGGGAGGGAGACAAACCATAAGTGACTCTTAATCTCACAAAACAAACTGAGGGTTGCTGGGCAGAGGGGGGTTGGGGGGGGGTTACGGACATTGGGTAGGGTATGTGCTATGGTGAGTGCTGTGAAGTTTGTAAACGTGGAGATTCACAGACCTGTACCCCTGGGGGGGAAATATATATATATATATATATATATATATATATATATATATATATGTTTATAAAAAATAAAATTATTAATTAAAAAAAAAAGGAAAAAAAAAAAAAACAAATGTTATGGGGAATTGTCTTCCCTGTGTGAGCTCCCTGGTGACAGTCTTGTTTTGTCTCCCTTCTCTATGCCCATGGCTTCCTCCCTCTCAGGGATGCCATGGTCTGATTAGCCTCCCACCATGTCTCTGTTCTTCTCACCCCTTTTCTGTCTTTCATTGTGGGGTTTGTTCTGCCAGTCTTTGGGTTGTTTTCTGGGCTATTTATACTGACAGGAGTGTTATTTAGTTGCATCCATGGGACAAGGTGATTGATCTTAGAATCCTTTTACTCCCCCATCTTCCCAGTCTCCTACTCCACTTCTTAAAGATAATCAAGGATGCTTTCTACCTTTTCTGGTTACTTGAACATGAATGGAGTACCTTTCAGAAATAAACTGTCCCTCCATTTGGCACACCATTGTCAGTTTTATAATTTGCATAGTATATAATATTTGGAGATTTCTCCAGTTTTGTTATTAGTAGTTATCACTCTCAAGTAGTAATATATTAATAGTAGAATACAGGTTTAAAGAGAAGATGGATTTTTTGTTATCTCATTAAATTTGTCTTTAAACAGTCCCCGTAAACTATTTTGCAGTTTTATCTAAGGCTATGATTTTTTTTAACCTGGATCTTTTTTTTTTTTTTATTAACATATCATGTATTATTTGCCCCAGGGCTATAGGTCTGTGAATCATCAGGCTCACACATTTCACAGCACTCACCATTAAGGCTATGATTTTTAAGAGAAGGCCCATGAAGATCATCTTACTGATCCTTAGCACAGGGCACACCAGTGAGACAGAATCTTTGAGCAAATTACTGTCTTTATTATATTTCTCATATGTATAGCAGAGTATCTCAAATCTGTAAAGCTTTGGGTCTGCCTCTCTATATTTTAGTCAAATGTTGTGATAGTTCTTGAGTACTGAATGCCAAAAAATACTGTCTTTGTTTCCACATACTTGAGGACCCTGTAAGCTAAAGGAGGCATATAAACCTGTCTTGAGTCCATTGATTTTCATTGCACTACAGACATAAGGAAGTCATGGCTGATGTAGTTTCTATTGAAAGCATGTTTGATGGAAGACATATGTCCTTATACCAAATATAGATTATATATATATGTATATATATTATACCAAACATAGAAAAAAAAATATATATATATATATTTTAAGTAATCTTTACACCCCGTGTGAGGCTTGCAGTCAAGACCTCAAGATCAAGAGTCACATGCATTACTGACCAAGCCAGTCAGTCGTCCCAACATTTGATATTTTTTGATTGGCTTTATAGCTTTTCTGCTGCTATAAGAATTTAACTTGAATTATTTCAATTGTGTGTAAAGCAAACTTATAGAGAGGGGTAAAAATTTTTGTAACTTAGCCCTGGTAGGACGAAGAAAATCTGAGACAAAAATCCAGCCCTTGGGGTTATTTTTGGTTGTCTTTAGAAGGGAGCAAAGCTTGTATATGAGGACTAAGGGATCCAGATGAGAAAGCTATATATTCTGATATGTTCTGGTATTAAGCTGTCATAAAAGGTAGTAAGACCATGTGACTTTAAATTTTGGAAAGAAGGCTCAAGAGCTATTTTTTTTTAGTAATACTTTTATTTTATTATTATTATTTTTAAAGATTTTATTTATTTATTTGACAGAGATCACAACTAGGCAGAGAAGCAGGCAGAGAGAGAGGAAGGGAAGCAGGCTCTTTGCTGAGCAGAGAGCCCAATGTAGGGCTCGATCCGAGGACCCTGGGATCATGACCTGAGCCGAAGGCAGAGGCTTTAACCCACTGAGCCACCCAGGCACCGGTAATACTTTTAAAATGTGAAAATAACAATCTTTTTGGAAGTTCAGGAGATGGAGAGAGTCAATAACTCAGAAATGTAATTAGGTACTGAGTGCCTATGGAAGGCTAGGTATAGGAAAAGAAAGAGTGGAATATGATTTATCACAAAGCTAAGCGAATCTAAAAGCATCTTATTGAATACTGGTGCAGGGAAATCTTAACCTACAAGTAAGGCAAGACAAGGTAACTAGGAATTAACTACATACAGTACTATCATTCATATTATCTACTATCTTCACTGTTTAATTTAAAAAACACAAGGACTTTGATAAATTCACCAGTGAAGTCACCCAGTCCTGTATTTCCTCATGGAGGCTATGATCCTGAACTATGAATTTCTTACTGCAAGATTTTGGGACCCTAAGTCTTTATGATTATAGAGGGAATACGGATATAGTAGAAGGTTATATGTATCTACTTCAGACTTGATCTTTTGTTTAGATTTAATGTTAATCTAACACCTTACTGTTTTTTACATCACTTTCCACTTAGAATACTTTCTTATGTGCTTTGGGTTTCTGCTATGCAAACTCTGCCACTTTTAAAGATAACATTTTGCATTTAAATGCAGTATTAATTCACTTAACTCTGATTTTACGTATGTTTTACATGAGAAATTTCCTTCTTATGCACTAAAATAAGAGTCCATTATGCAAGAGGGAAAATGACTTCTGTTTCAACCTCAGATAAAAAGGTTCATATCTTCTGTGCTTCATTTTTGTCTGAGAATATTTATATTGGTGACTGGTCAAAACCTCACTGGTTGTCCCTCTTCTGCCTTCAGTTCATCCCCCGCAGACATAAAAAAAAATTCTTCATCCCATCAGAACCACTTTGAGTATATGGAGAATAGCATATGCTTTTTTATTTTTTTTAAGAGATGTATAAAGTTTAGAATTTGGTACTTGGTCTGACATTAACACAGTTTTTTTGCAAGGGTGTAGAATTCATAATTAGAAAATATTACATGGACCGTTGGACCTGTTAATTGTCCCACTGCCCTAGTTAATTTTTTAAAAAAATTAATCTGTTATAACATAATTTGTTTCATAGCTTAAAAAAATGTTGCTCTTTTGAATTTCTGTGCCTTTCCTGCTTCACAGCAAACCAAGTGACTTGAAAAATTAAAGTCTATGTGTTTGCAATTTTATAGAATTCATGAAGGATTTCATTCATGAACTGTCTTGGTAGCCTGTCATGAGTGATAGGTTTAGTATTAGTAAAAATGCCTTTTTGCATGAGTGTTTGGGACTGGATGCTCTGTATGTGTATGTGCAAATTTGAATTTGTCCATCTCTCCCCCTCCCCCCCTTTTTTTTTGAGTGGTGAGCCTTCTCTTGGGTCTAGGTATGGGCAAGTTCTACCATATTCTTGAGTAAAAAGGACACTAAAGGGTTATACTATATTCTGAACTCTTGCCTTTGGGGTAAAGCTGCAGTGTTAAACACAACAGTTCAACTCTTTAACAAGAACTTCTTCTCATTAGTCTTAGTAATCAAAAAGAACCCTAGTGAGCAAAGTTATTCTCATTATCTTCATTTAATAATCAGTCACATTGATAGTCTTCTGTGCACGTAATGACATGTGACTTTTCTTCCAAATGTTACCGTTTTGCAAAAAAGATAAATCTAAGTATGTACATTTATTTATGTATTTATTTGCTTAAAGATATATTTACTCGAGAGAGAGAGAGGTGGAGGGGGGAGCAAGCGCCAGTGCGAGGAGGGAGAGAATCTCAGGCAGACTCCCCTCCCATGAGATCACGACCTGAGCCTAAGCCATGAGGCAGTTGCTTAACTCACTGAGCCACCCAGGCACCCCTAATTATGTACATCTAAAACCGTTTTTTTGTTTGTTTGTTTTGTTTTTTACGCTAAGTCTAAAGAAAGTGTTAGTCCATTGAAATATATCATTATGGGGGAAAAAAGTCGTGCGGCTTTTTTGTGCCCATGTGATAGAGGAGACATCTTACGTATGCCCTGTCTCCTCTTGCTGTGGAGTTTTGAAGGTGCCGCATAAAAACTTGATTCTCATTTCAAATTTCAGTGGTCCACAGCAGAGCAGAAACACGACAGGATTTAATAGGCTCCATCTCCTGTGATGCAGGGCTGAGGTTTAACTGAGTGTCTTTCCATCTATAGCATTTGTCTGTGCCATTCTCCAGTTCATTAACAATACAGGAGGGCTTAGGGTTTAGCGGGCTGTGTATGAGCAAAAGCGTCCAAGCGCATGTTTGAAGACCGTATGAGATAGAGAGCTTTGTGTATAAGGGCTCAAAATGTAAACTAGAATCCTGCCAGCCATTTTATGAAGGAAAACTTTAAACAGTAGGAGCATCTCACTTGTTCAGATGGTTGTTTTATTGGTTGCCTTTTGTTTGAAGCCCGCTGGCTTCTGATGGTACTTTTGGGAAGTACTTTCATTAACGTTGTTTTATGTTGTCATAGTGGACTTATTCCTATCTCTGTAAAACAAGTATACTGTAGTTACTGTTCATGAACATACTTGCTTAGGCTCTGACATTTTGTTTCTTTGAAGTATGAGATTTACAGTTGTCCTTTTTAAAAAGTCCTTTGTTATACAGTGATTTTTTTTTGACGCCATATAATGTGATATCTTTTTTGTTGATTATTCATTTTTGTACTTGGTGGTTTAAGACCTAGAATATTGATTAATTATCTCAGATTTCTCTTTTGATTGGCATACTCGCAGAATATATGTGTGAGGGGATTGTTTATTTGGCCTGTAAGCACAGTAATTTAAGAGAATGGAATTAAGAAGTATCAAGGATAATGGATGAAATCAGCTGCATTTTGAAATAAACTGAGATTGTCTGCTCTAAATGTATGGGAATTTGGAAAGACACCAAGTCCAGCACAATAGCTTGTCACTTTGTTGTAAACCAGAAAGCAGAAACACAATACAGTTCTTGGCTGGAGAAGGACGGTTGCCAGAGAAAGGTTGCAAATTATTGAACCTAGGCCTGAAGGGAAATCTGAGAGTACTGATTTATTGATATTTGTGGGCTCATCCCAAGAAGAATGAGTAAACTGATAGTCATGAGTAGCACTCACTAGAGAAACAGTTACTGTGGTTTATTGCTTCATGCACTAGCTATCTCTTCCTGCTATGCCATCAAAACCACTTTGTCCAAGGTCTGACCTTGTCTCCAAGCCAAACTGGTGCTTCTGTCCCTCATCTCTATGCCTTTCACACAGCATCAGAGTTGACACCTTCCTCCTTCCTCTTCCTTCCACTGTTCCCTTGCAGATCTTTTTCTGTACATTCAGTATAGTTTTAAAAAGTGGTATTGTGTATAAGGACCATGTTTATCGTTTATTGTACCATTGTATCTTGTTCATCGTCTTGTGTCCTGTTGAACACATTGCATGTTCACATGCACTTTAACAGCCATTACTTGGATATGCCACAATTTTAAAAACCATAAAAGTTTATAAAAGAAATGGTCATTTTAGGAAACTTTTTGTCATAATAAAATACATTTTGTATATTTTAAATTATTCTTGAAACCATATGTAAGGAAGTAGAAGAGTAGACAAAAGAAACTAATCATGGCCAATATTGACTATTATTAGAACACAAGAAAAACACAGCTTTAGTCAAGTCATTGGAACTTTGTTCTTTCTGTTTTCTTATCTATGAAATAGCAGATTTGTACTGTTTCTGAATTCTCTTCCAGTGTAATATATTCTGTGACTTGTGAATTAGTACATGCTGAGAAGTCTGCATCCACTTGTTCCCGAAACCACCAGTTGATTCTCTTGATGGCTTGATTCCTACACAGTGTACATATGTATTAAAGTTAATTTTAAAAGTGCCCTGCTCTCTGCTTTATTCATTTATTTGTTATGTGACATGCTTTTCTTTCTGCAGATCTGAATGTCTGTCCTGTGTATTTATCTAATTTCTGCATTTGTTTATATAGAATATAGAGCTTATAATAGCTATGGTAAATTATTTTTATTTGCATTTGAAAGCATCTTTCCCTTGGTGATTAATGATTATGAAGCTATATTATAAATGTGAATATGAATACAGAAGCATGCAGAGTTGTAAAAAAATCCATGTGTAAGTAATGACCTATTCAATTAAAAATACTCCCTAGAATGGTCTGATGTCAAATTGAAATTTCACATCTTTTTTCCATTGAATTCAGCAGCTTGGGATACTTGAGCCTTATGCTTTGTGTGAATTCTGAGTCATTTATTTTAGGAAAAGTTGTATATTATTAAGGAAGTTGAAAAAATTCTTCCCCTGGTGCATCCATTTAGTTAAAAATCAAGTCACACATTCTATTTACTTAAACCCATCTGCACTTATTTTTGCCAGTAACATATTTGGTTTGCGGCCTGTGGATTATGCAGACGGTGAAAATATGAAATCACTATTGTTGCTACCAGAGAAGAATGACTCATCATCCACTCGCCATTGCTCGGTAGTAAGTATGGATTAGACTTTGGGAAATTAATGTCTTTTATTGAAATTGGTTGTGAAGGGAACATAATAGGAAAATTTCCAGTTAGCAGATTACTTTCAATCACCAAACAATTATTGAACACTTCTTTTGTATTAGGAATTGTGAATTCAATCAAAGACAGTTATAATCAGATTAAGTCAAACAAGTATTTTTTGGGGCCCCCTGTATGTTTTAGGGAGCATTCACACTGCAACCAGTGTGATGGATGGAGCCCTTATTCTCAAGGAGCTAACATTGTAAGGAGAGATAGGAAAGGGCGAAATTGTAAATATGTAAGCCTATATAAATGAAATAATCTCAGTAATTTATAAATGTGTGGTTTGGAGATTTTGTAGAGTATAACTGAGTGGAGGTTGAGGACTCCAGGAAAGGCTCTGCTTTAGCTGTGTCATTGGGGAGGGCCTGCAGAGCACTGTTGTTTGATTTGAGACTTGAACAAGGAGGAGGAGGCATCCAGGGAAACCTCTGTCTGGATGACAAGTGTTCCCTATAGTGTTCCCTGTCGTCCCTCCGTGGATGAGCTTGGTGTGTTTGAAGGTTAGAGAGAAGGTCGTACTTGCTGGCGACTAGTCAGTCAGTGTCCAAGAGTAATGGAAACCACTGAAAGGATTTAAAGCAAGGGAATGACATGATTCGATGTATGTTTTAGAAAGTTCACTCTGGCTGCATTGTAGTAAGGAGACGGGTGGGAGAAGAGCAGAACCAGGACGATTGTGGAGGACTGATGCACTGTGACAAGAAGGGATATGATCCTCCGGATTGAGGTAATGAGTGGAGATTGTGAGAAGTGATGAGGTTTAGTGTATATTTTTGAGTTAATGGCAACACACTTTCTGATGGATTCTGTATGCAGTGTGGATAAATAGAGCTGGTGTGACTTCAGCTGTGGGACAGATGCCAGTGCCTTTCCAGGTGTGGGGAAAGAAATCAGTAATTCTCGGGCAATTTTATGTCTATAAGGCAGCAAACATGTTGAACAGGCTGGTGTCTGTAGCTTAGGAAAGAGCTATAAGCTGGAAGGTGGAAAGAACGCTTATTCCTTAAGAACTTACGGTTTAGTGGGGACTATAGATGTGAAAAAAGTTCATTATGTACTCTAGTATATTTATAATAGAAGCCATAAAAATGTACAATAGATTTACAGAGAAAGAAGAAGCTGACTTCAGGAGGGATCAGAAGAGCTTCATAGAGAAGGTGACAGAGAAGGCATGTAAACTTGTAAAAGTTTCAGCAAGGTGTCTAATAGAATGTTGGCTGCAAATACCAAAACATTTACTCAAATGCCTCAAGGCAGTGTTTTATTTTGTATAAAGATAATCTCAGTATAGGAGAGCTTTCCTTGGTGAGTTCAGCAATTAAATGGTTGCTGCAGAGACCCAAATTCTTTCTGTCTTTCTGCATTACCATTGTCAGCTTGAGGGCTAATCTCACTAATCTCCCCTCAGTGGTTATAGGATGATTGCTGCGGTTTTCTATGGGACAGTTGTCGATGGGACAGTGTTGGGTGTCTGAAACCTTCCCCAGGAGCCTTCTACTGGACTTCCCTTATGTCTTTATTGGTCAGAACTGGTCACACAATTGGTATTGATATACCTTGTATTTAAAGATGGGGTCAGTCCTTGAAGAGCGGATATATCTGTAGAAACTGGGATTCTGTTAGTGTGGAGGGAGTGAGGCGTGGATCCAGTGAGCTGGCCGCACTGTGACCAGGTGTGCAAAATGGGGATGGCAGTCCAAATTTAAGGAAACAACAGCTGAAAGACAAGAAGGTATAAAGGACCTTTGAAATCTGAGAAACTAGATTGAGTGCGAGAGGAGCACAAGGTGTATTATTAGAACCGGAGGTCAAGAGCAAGGTTGGGATCAGATTGTAAAAGGCTTTGGGTTCCCTGAGGAGGAGTTTGGACATTACTGCCCTACTCAGTGGGGCAATCTCGGTGAGTTCCAGTGCAGAGGACAGCCGAAGTGGGCCGACTGGGTGCGAGGCTGTGCGATAGAGCTCTGCTGTGAACGGGTGCGGTGATGTGGGCAGGGAGAGAAGTGGGGTTTTCAAGAGGCGTGTGGCGGGCACCTTGCAACTGACAAGACAGGGGAAGATGAGAGAAAGGGATGAGTTGAGGTCTGTGCCCAGAGGCCCTGCACTTCTTGTCTAGTGAGGGCAGTGGCACAGTGATTGATCTCATTGTTGAGGATGAGGAGGTGAGCTGAGGTACGGGAGAGGGTCGTAGGTACTATCGCAGGCCAGTTACCTTTGTACTCTGAGAACTCTCTGTCTCCTGCCTTCTCCTGGATGTCAGCTCTGCGAGTGGGCACCGAGCTGGAATTTTGATGATGAACTGAAAGAGAATGTAGAAATCAGCAGTTTAATTTTCTTAGCTTACAAATGAGAAAGCTGAAACCTAGTCTGATTTGCTCATGGTTGAGGAGCCATTACAAAAAAAGAAAAAGTAAGCTTGGTTTTTTTATTTGAATGGATCAGTTAGAGCTTGAATTTCTTATATCTTAGGTCAGTACCCCTTCAGTCCCATCACACTTAATATGGCAAAATAAATTGGCATTTATTTTATTCATTTGGACTTGGACTCTCCTGGCAGAACATACAACTAAGAACTAAATTGTCATTTGCCAGTGTTGCTTTTATGAAAAGCTGGAGAAGAATTGTTTTAAATGTGTCAAAAATAAGGATGTCATTATGGGATTGTTGGAGTGTGAAAATGGTGCTGTCCTTCAGAGAAGAGGAGATTGGTTATCCTCCTCTCAGTTCTACTGTCCAGTTACTGTTGTGTTTTTATTAAATGTAAGAAACATATATTTTCCTCATGTCACATGGACATGGCCTGAGAATATCCTTACTTACTATCGTGGTGGTAGGTTCTTGGCTAAGGAAAAGATAATGGATGGAAGTCCTAAGTTGAAAGGGTTGTGTCTTTCTGGAATTTCTTCCCTCAGCTGCTGCCAGACTCCCTTTCACTCCCTCTTTTTCAGCCACGTTGGGCTGCCTCACTGTTTCTTGAATCCACCAAACACGTTCCGATTCCAGGTCCTCTACGCTGGCTGTCTTCTCTGCCAGGAACAGTTGTAAGGAGCTGGGCGTACACATGGCATCCAACCCTGGGGTAGTCCTATCAGGGAGGGCTCTGTACTGCCATAGCTTACATAGCAAAGTGTCTTCCTGTCCTCCCAACCTGGATTTCTTTTCCCATACCACTAATCTGGCAAAATATATTTTCATTTTAAAGGATTTTTTTTCCTCCATTGTTCTTACATCCCCACAGCCAAGTGCCCAGATATCAACAGATCCAAGACTCTGAATTTTTATTTCTTAGAATGTACCTCCTTATCTCAGGGCCTTAAGAGATTGGCAAGGGTATTGAGAAATGTTTATTAGCTCTAAGAGAAACAGCAATGCAGGCATGATGATAAATGTGTTCATGTATCTGACAAATACTTATTGGGTGTCTGAAATCTATCAGTCAAGTGTTTCAGGCACTTGGGGATACTGTGATCTCTGCTAGGTTGGAGCTTCAATGCAAGAGTGAAGATGGAGACACATGGGGCACCTGGGTGGTTCAGTCGGTTAAGCATCTGCCTTCAGCTCAGGTCATGATCCCAGGGTCCTGGGAGCAAGCTCCCTTGGTAGGCTCCAGGGAGCCTGCTTTCCCCTCTCCCTCTGCCCTCCCTCCTGCTTGTGCTCACTCTTTCTCTCTCACTCTCTCTCAAATAAATAAATAAAATCTTTTTTTTAAAGTTTATTTAATGTCATTTTACATAGTAACCAATATCTATAAAATCAAGGTATTGAACCCATAGGATATTTTCTGAACATCTTTTGAACCTCGTGGTTCTAAGATCTTTGTTTATTCTAACCAAATTCCTTGCCCATCCCTCACCTCCTATTCCAAATCAAATGTGTAGCTTTGATGGCTGTTTGCTTTATGTTTCTTTTTTTTTAAAAATAGTATTTCTTAACTATGAGAAATTAGTGCCAGTTTCTATTTTTTATTCAAATGTAGAAACTATGATAGGAAAATGCTTGACCCACTTTGGTGCTTTTTCTGGGGTTGATGGAAATAGTATCATATGCTATATTTAGAATTGATATCTTTTCACTCTTGTGTTTTGTGCAGAGAACTCATTTAGCTGAAGTAGAGTTATATAAATTAGAAAGTAATGTGTTGCATTTGGAGCTATTTTTGTGGCACTTACTTGTATAATTATAACGATAATTTTTGAATTACTATTTTTTACTATTATTTAGTGATTGAATGATCCATAAAGTGTACCGCACTATTTCCATCTTAAGGAATATTTAGTGTTTAGGTTAGACATGGTTACATCACCTTATAACTTAGAGAATTAGAGAATAGGGAAGATACATATACAGAAATGTGATGTAAGTGTGTGTAAACGTGTCCAGTAAAACCTTTACCCCTTGACCCTTATATAAATAAGTAATTCAGGAAACTGAACTTTTACGTGCTAAATATTGACATTAACAAAAACCTTTTATAGAAATCTCTTAAAAAATCTTGTATACATACTTGCTTAATAAGTAGTAGAATCCATCAATAGATTTCAGTGAATGAATTCGATCTGTTTATAGATGTAGCTAAACAACTTAGATGTTTCACTGTAGGGCATCAGACTGAATCATCACTACTCTGATATGTAAAGTGAATATTTAAATACAAACTTTCTTGAATCTAGATGTTGAACTGTGCTAGTGATCATACCTTCAGTGTTTCACTTGTGTTCTTTGGAGCTTTTGACAATCCAGAAAAATCCTCTGCATATAAAGTCACACACGCCAGAGGGCCTTATGTTTTATATTTGAAAATTACAGTACTATGTTTGGCTTTTTGTCCTCTAATACAGTGGTGGTGATTTGCTTTTTCTTTTCTTTGCTGGGTCATTGCTTGTCTTGTATCAGATAGCTTGTGGCTAACTCTCATTCCAATTCCATTCGTTAAGTTCTGTTGGCTGGTGTTGGAGGTATTTTCCATCTCATTGTTTCTTTGAATCTTTCACTTCTTTTTTTTTTTTTTTTTTAACAGATTTTATTTATTTATTTGTCAGAGAGAGAGAGAGAGAGCGCGAGCACAGGCAGGCAGAGTAGCAGGCAGAGGGAGAAGCAGGCTCCCTGCCAAGCAAGGAGCCGGATGTGGGACTTGATCCCAGGATGCTAGGATCATGACCCGAGCCTAAGGCAGCAGCTTAACCAACTGAGCCACCCAGGCGTCCTGAATCTTTCACTTCTAATCTCAAATGCTACCCATTGGTGTCTTCTCTTTATTTTTGTTATCGTTGTCTCATGTAAGTTCTTTATCTTTCTCTTCAAGTGAAAATATTGGTCATTGTTAGAGCAGTTCTTTCCTTTTCATGAGCTGTGTTGAGTTATTACTGTTGGTGAATCTGATCTAACTTTTGTATTTCCTTGTCTCTTTTAATTTTCTTGGTTTTAGTAGGTAGCTGTTTTGATGTTAAGAGTTTCTTTTCGATTTTTGAGCTCAGTGCAATTAGAAGCTTTAGTGTTCTTTGATTTTTCACATAATCTCAGTTTAAAATAAAAAGACCAAACTGAGTTTTAACTTTAGTGGAATAAGTTAGTGGAGGGGAGATAGGGAATTGATATTTTTTAGTGTTTTGGGTTACTTAAGAAAAAAAAGGCTTTCTAGTGACAGAATGAAGTTGTAAAATCCTACAGAGATCCAATGTAGAATCAAGAAAATAAGATGCCCTGGATTTAGATTGCTATTCCAAATAGCATTTTATTGGGGAAAAAATAAAGGACTAATAACATGTATTGAGCATTAAGGCTCTGAGTGACAATTTGATGGAAATTGTGGGGAATTACTAGATAGAGGAAGATAAGAACAGAGACTCAAGCTTCTATCAAGTGCAAGTCATTTAATATCTTTCTCTAGTCTTTACATGACTTTAACACTGTGGTATCTCCCTTAACAGACGAATACTGGTCAGCGTAGGGATGGACCTCTTGTGCTTATAGGCAGTGGGCTTTCTTCAGAACAACAAAAAATGCTCAGCGAGCTTGCAGCAACTCTTAAGGCTAAAAAATGTGCTGAATTTGACAATACAGGTGAGGAGATTTATATACTTACCTTTGGTTCAAAAAAATTTTAAATAAGTAATCCCTTTGTAGACCTCCCTTGATAATTTATATGTTTTAACCATTGGGGATTGGCAGTATACTTTGAATCTTGTAATATGTCAAAAATGTGTTTATAGTTATAAACTACTTATAGGCCTAATTTAGTTAGGAAATATGAAGTTTAAAGCTTTGCACATATTTTAGGACAGAACTGCATCAGAAAGGCAAACTTTTGAGTTCACTAATGACAAATTGTGTGCAATGTAACACTTGAATTCTTAGTTATAATTTGAAAATAAGGGAAAAATATGTTTGCTAATATGGCTTTAAGTTTCATGGTTTATGATC
This sequence comes from Lontra canadensis, assembly GCF_010015895.1. Taxonomy (NCBI): domain Eukaryota; kingdom Metazoa; phylum Chordata; class Mammalia; order Carnivora; family Mustelidae; genus Lontra; species Lontra canadensis. The sequence goes on from NW_022631012.1 coordinate 1,046,974, forward strand.
TGATTTTTCATGTTGTTGGCCAGGATGGAGAATGATAGTAAATTTTAAAAGTAAAAGATTGTTGCTTTTGAAGAAAATCCAGATTATGAGGTACAGATTATAATAGTTGGAGAATTATTTTGGTTTATATTTTTGTGTCTCTCTCTCTTTCTTTTTTTTTTGGTATTCTAGTGACTCATGTCATTGTTCCTGGGGATACAGTTCAAAGTACCCTAAAATGTATGCTTGGGATTCTCAATGGATGTTGGATCTTAAAATTTGAATGTAAGTACTGGACTTGGGAGAACTACAAAATGAATTAAGTTGACTAATTTCATTTTGTATGGTACTCTACGGCCAATGATTATTTAAGGAACTTTTTTTTATTTTTAACCTCTGGTTAGTCACTGCATTTTAAAAAAGCTTCATTTAGATGTTCTTGATGTGTCCACAGAAGTGCTTTTTAGTCTTTTTTAAAGTCTTTTTTTATACACTATGAACTATTTTAATAAAGAATACATGGATTATATAGTAGACTTGGAAGCTTAAGCAATACATATCATTGTTATGATATAGTTAACTTAATAAACACATGTTTAAAATATACTACCATGATATGAAATAGTTTAAGGCTTTCGTTTTATGATTTTTTTTAGGGGTGGGGAAGGAATAGAGGGAGAGGGAGAGAATCTTAAGGAGGCTCCATGCCCAGTGTGGAGCCTGACCTGGGGCTCGATCTCACCACCTAAGATCATGACCTGAGCTGAAACCAGGAGTCAGATGCTTAACCTCCTGAGCCATCCAGCCACCCCTCGCTTTATGATTTCTAAAAGCTGTGTATGCTTTCTTAGCTGATCCAGTATATTTTTGGAAACTGTTGGAAGTTTAGCCTTGTACTATCTGATTTGGAGCAGTTACACCCGCTGTTATCCACACCTCTGCCGCAGCTGTATTGTCCTTACCTGCTTCTTGTTAATGGTCAAGCACCACTACTCTGAGAACTGCCTTTTACCTTCCCTGCTCTCACTTAACTCACTTTACTTATCCTTGGATTCACTTAGGACTTCAGAGAAAAAGCTCATACAGGGTTATTTCCTATTCATCATTAGCTAAAGTATCTGCTTTGCATACAATGGCTAAAGTTGGACAGTGGGTATACCTGTTTTTTTAACTAATTTTTAGAAGAGAATAATGGCAGTAAAGGGGTACACAGGGGTCTTGTGATGATGGGGGTGAGTATCTCGATCCTGGCAGTGGTTACATTGCACAGGGCTACATACGTGATTGCACTGTACAGATCTGCATGCCTGTGCGCACACACAGACCGGAGTGCATGTATAACTGATGAAATCTGAAGAAACTCAATGGATTGTGTTCGTGTCAGTTTCTTGGTTTTGATCCTGTTCTCTAACTGCGTATAGGGAGTTAGACTGGACACCGGAGGAAGGGTGCATGGGACTTCCCTGCACATTTCTGTGTATCTTCCTCTGATTCATTATTCCAAATTAAAAAGTTAATAAAGGATAACCAGTATTTTTAATGAAATGTTCTTTTTAGGAAGCAAAGATTGGATTAGAATTAGTTTTTAAAAACTCCATGTTATGGCTTTGTGCTTTGAAGTTTTTATGGTAGAAATACTTGATTTATCAAGATCTTAATTGTGTTACTAATTTGATCTCTAGTTTGAAATTAATTTGGTTTGGAGAACGGTTTCCCTTTAGTACTTGGTATTCATGTCCTTTTTTTAAATGCAACTACTGCTGTCCTTGTGATGCCCGTCTCCACTGCTGGGTCAGATGCAGCTAAGTCTGTGACCAGCACTGTCACTCGTCTCTGCTCATCCTATCTGTGATGAGTCTGGCCTGGTTATGACCACCAGTTCAAGGAGTATGATAAGCAGTTGGACTGACTGATTATGTACATACAAAAAAAAAAAAAAAAGTTTCCCTTTCGGTCTCATTCTTTCTTTTGAATGTCTTTTCCCTTTTAAATCTGTGGTAAGTCTTAACTAGGTCTCAGTGTTTAAAACATTTGGTTTCATGACTGTAGATGCTGTTTTACCGAACCTACTCCAGAGGCTTTGCCAGTGGTTACGGGAAAGAACAGATTTTCGTAATAACAAAGTCTTAACACAAAGAAGGCATGTGAAATTTTGAATGTTAAGGAATTGCCAGTTTAAGTCTTGTTCTTGTGAATATGCTTAACTTGTATCTGGTTAAATATACAGGCTACGTGATTCATTTCCATAAAATCTGCCTTCTTTAGGAAATGGAAGTTTTATCATTTTAATGGCTTGGCCGGTCATTTTTATAGAATCACGATGGACTCAAGCTGACTCAGTAGGGTGCTATTTGGGGATGCTCTCAGTGGTGAAAAACACCCTCCAGTGTCCAGGATAAAGGATGTGTGGAATCTCTTTTTTTCTTTTAATTTTTTAAATTTTTTATTTTTTAAAAGATTTATTTACTTATTTATTAGACACACAGACGGGGGCAGGGGGTACAAGTAGGCAGAGCAGTAGGCAGAGGCAGAGGGAGAAGCAGGTTCCCTGCTGAGCTGGAGCCTCACATGGTTCATCCCAGCACCCTTTTGATGATGACCTGAGCCAAAGACAGATGCTTAACCCACTGAGCCACCCAGTGCCCTTGTCGTATGAAATCTCTTTAAAAGTTCATATCCTTGTACTTTCTAACAAAGAATCCAGAGAGAAATAGGGTCAGGGTTTGGGACAATTACTGTAAATACTTGCTGGGTTTATCAAGAGAAGACAAGAAACTGCTAATACCTTCTGTCCTAATAAACATTTCTCACTTCGTTGTCTTTTTTTTTTTTTATCAGACACGTCAGTTTGATTTTTTTTTTTTTTAATGTTCAGATCTATTTAGAACTTTCTGAAACAAACATGTGTATTGAAGAAACATGAGATGGACCAAAGCTTTCAAAATTAGTTGTAAAGATTTAATGATTTATTAAAAGTAGGTCTTGTGGTTGAATATAGCAGTTAGGTTGCCAGTAGACAAAATCTTGACTTGTTTAACTATATGGAAACTTCAGTATTACCTTTTCATGGGACATTCCATAAGCCAAGTAGATTCAAGATGAAATTCTATCTAAACTTTTCTCTGCAGATAATTACCAAAATAATATAAAAAATCAAATGAATTTAAACAAATTAACAGTTCTCTAAGTTTAGCTATTGGAAATTCTCTGTTTAACCATGTTTTGTCTTAATTAGTTACTGTCTCTTATTTTCCCACATTATATGTGAAGAGTATATTACAGTGTCGCAGTTAGCGGGTAGACCAGTGGAGATTCTGAGACGAGGCTCTATTTCTACTATTGTGCCAGCCATTTGTTTCATCATATTTATTTTATACATATTTAACAGAAGTGGGAGATAACAGATAGGAAAATGCCTTTAAGATTAAATGTAAAGCTGAGCTCCTGCTTAAGTCCTGGTTCTGGTGTTAATTTCTCACATGCAACTTAGAACCATCATCGTACAAGGGTGAATCTGGGTAATTAAAGACATGACTAGAATGAAAAAATAGAATATACATGAATAAGTGATTTTTATTCACCTTCTAGACTGTGAATACGATGGAACTACATCCTAAAGATGTAAACTAGCCTTCAAAAAGAGGACGTATCTTCTATTGACCTTTCCTCTTAGTACACTGCTTTCAAAATTTCCTCTAGCCTGACTTTTTTTTTTTTTTTTTTTTTAATTCTGCCTCTTCACTTCTCATCTCAGTGTGAAGAGGAGAGCAGATGGCTGTCATCTTTTCTTTAATAATCTCTCCCTCTTCCCCATTCTTCTCTAAGTTTAGCTGCTGGAGAAGTTTTGAAAGTCCTTAGCACCCGAGGGCATTGCCATGGGAATGTGCCAAACATTTTACTCTGGACTGGTGTCTTTGAGGTGAGGAAGTGCCAAATAGGATGGTTTTTTTGGTTTTTGTTTTAGTTGAGGAGGACGGAACCTAAAAGACAATCATTACCCCCTCATATTATAAATAATCTCATATTTAGGTTAACAGACTTATACTTAAATATGTTTCTTCAAATTTTATTCAATAAAATAGAATAGAATCTATTTAGTTCTACTTAAAGTTTGCGAATTTCTAAGAAAATAAATATACCAAAGCATTTCTATCAACTAAAATTGATAGGCAACTTCATGTTTACTGAAATCCTTCACAAAAGATTCTGTAGGAATTACTAAAAAAAAAAATCTTTTGATCTAATAGTCCCACTTCTGAGGATTTGTCCTAAGCAAGGAATACAGAAGAAAGAAAAAAGTTATTTTCATTGTTATTCCCAATAGCAGGACATAGGGGGAATAACCTTAAATCAGAAATAATTAAGAAAAGTTTAAATTATATTCTCTGAAAAACTTCATATTTTTATGTGATAATTATTAAGACGAAAAGTATTATAAGTCAGGGTTGTTGAAATTTTTAAAAAGCATAAAACAATTATCTCTTCACTTTTAACATTATCTAAATGTGTGAATGAATCAGGCGAAGGACAATCAAGGGAAAACACGGGTGGATTGATAGGCAGAGGCCTGTTTCGTGACATTTTTAAAAAATGATGAGTGTCTGGGGCGCCTCGTGTCCCAGTCAGTTAAGCATCTGACTTGATTTCACCTTGGGCCGTGGTCTCAGGGTTGTGAGACTGAACTCCTGCTCATGCATCAGGCTCTGTGCCCAGTGTGGAGTTGGCTTGAAATTCTCTCTCCCCCTCTCTTTGCCCCTCCCCTCGCTTGCTCTTTCTCTCTGTCTGAAAAACAAAAACAAAAATGAAAACACCCCATGTGTCTTTTAAATGAAATCCAGGTGCTCTAGGAAGAAACTCAGCTTCTCAAGCTGTCATGACATTTAGAAAGTTTGTCTTCTTTTCCAACTTTCCAAAGACAAATTGGCTACATAAGGGCTTCAGTCTTTATGTGGGAATTAGCACTTGTGTATGTACTTTGCTGCAGTCAGATATACCCAGTCTTTTGGGTATAGTTCTGTAGACCTAGCAGATATGTTTTATTGTGATGATTGTTCTACCAGTCAAAACAGAAATTCTGATATACATACTTAAAATTTAAATATATGACTAAAGAACACCAAGTATGAGTTTTTAAATTATTATATTAAGGAAAAATATTGGATGTTTAAAAAAAGGAAAGAAGTTTAGTCTTTAAGGGGTCTTTGGGAGCACCTGGGAGGCTCAGTCAGGTAAGCAGCGGCCATCGGCTCAGGTCATGATCTCAGGGTCCTGAGATCGAGCCCCACATTGGGCTCCCTGCTCAGTGGGGAGTCTGCTTTCTCCTTCTTCCTGTGCTGTTCCCTCTGCTTTTACGTGCTCGCTCATGCTCTCTCTCAAATAAATAAATAAAATCTTTAAAAAAATAAAAAGAGGATATTGGTATTATTCATAATATGAGGTTTTAGAATTGATACCCACATTTTGCCTAATAAAATCTTGTGATACAGCCTGTAATGATATATCTATACCTAAAGATATATTTATTTATTTTACAGTGTGTTGTGAGCAGGGGAAAGGGCAGAGGGAGAGGGAGAGAGAATCTCGAGCAGACCCTGGCTGAGTGCAGAGCCTGAGGCAGGGTTTGATCTCACGACCTTGAGATCATGGCCCTGAGACCATGACCTAAGCCAACCGAGAGTCAAACACTCAATCGACTAAGCCACCCAGCCACCCCAATACAGCATGTAATATATTTTTGTGGTAGAATTTGATCTGCTTTTAAATATGCATTGAATAAAATAAATTCAGCATACTGTCCTATGAAGATAAAAATTCAGCATACTGTCCTATGAAGATATATGTTATTATATATAAATATGTTTGTAATTGGAATAGTAGCTTAAAAAGTAGCCAGAAATAACCAGTTGTTAATGGTATTTATATAGAATTACAAAGTTCAATGATCTGTGATAGCATTTTCTGATATCGCTAGTCTAGAAGTTTATGATGGCATAAGTGAAACATTTAGTTTTTATTTTATATTTTCATCCTTCATTTCATTGTCCTTGCACTCTATACTGTGGCATTTTGTAATACTGGGTTTATTTCTTGTGCAAGCGCCAGGTTTTCAAAAATTGCAGAGAGAGTGTAAGTTGTTTTTCCATTGTTTTTGTCACTGTTGTGAAAATTTTCCTGTGATGATTTTCTTTTTTCTAAAGTTTAGTGATATTATAGCTTCTTTCCCTAAAAAGTCCAATAGAAAAGCACTTAAAAAATAAATTATTTTATTTGTACAGCTTGGATACTCATTTTTAATAGAATCAGAGGGGGAATTTCTCAATGCCTTTTTACTAATATGCTGTTACTTTGAGCTCCATAAGTGCCTGGTTTGGATCAATGATATATTTATTAGGAATTTTGATTTTGACATAGAATGATATTTGATTCTGTATTTTTATTTATTTAGGACTTAGGTGTTGGCTGAGAATTGTATTTAATTTTGATTTTCAGTGCTATTTCAATTATGGATAGCCAGTGGCTCCAGAAAAATAGCAGTTCTTTAAAATAGGGGTTTATTTACTGCTCTAGGTTTTGATAAAAGTGAGCAGATTCTGTGGACTTCCATGGAAGGGTAGTTTCCCACTTTGGACATTTAATAGATTTCATTTTAAAGCTTTATCCCATCTTCATTGTATTTTTTTTTTTATATAATTTTATTTTTTATAAACATATATTTTTTTCCCCAGGGGTACAGGTCTGTGAATCGCCAGGTTTACACACTTCACAGCACTCACCATAGCACATACCCTCCCCAATGTCCATAATAACCCCACCCCACCTCCCAACCCCCCTCCCCCCAGCAATCCTCAGTTTGTTTTGTGAGATTAAGAGTCACTTATGGTTTATCTCCCTCCTACTCCTTCCCATTTCCATGATTTAAAACTAGATTTTCCCTTCTAAAACTAGAAAAAAGTGGTTAAGCTTAGTGTAGATTTACAAACATCATCATCAGTTCATGAAAATACACATTCTTTGGTATATGTTCTATTACAAGGTGTAGGAGGTAAGAGTGGTTACTGGAGATTTAAGATAAAGGAATACCTTTCTGTGTAGTACAAGCTTCTTTTTAAAAAATTATTGTAGCTCAGTGTTCATAAGCTGCATTAGTATGCAAAAATTCCAGGCTTTGCTAAGGTAGCCAGAGCTACTTTTAATGACTTTGAGTTAAGCAGTACTTTGGGATTTGGGCTTCTTACCTGTATATAAAAAAGTAATAAATCAGGGCCAAAGGAAAGCTTACCTGAAATGGTAGACATGATCAGGAATATATGTGGGCTAAAAGAATCTCTGAATTTTATTAAAAGAGGTAATTCATTCCTAAATTTCTGCAAAGTGATAGCATCAGTCAAAATCTCAAAACATAATGGAACATGTGAAAAGGAAGAAAGAATATGAACTTTTTATAAGGATAGTGGCTCCATACATTTTAATGTATATATCATTCTGGCATATGTAGAAATCTGTGTTTACATAAATAACATAGCCTTTTTTTTTAACATAGCCTCATTTAAAGTCACTTTGGTTTGGAAATTATTAGCTAAAAAGCCAATAAGCGGGCTTGCATATGCTTCTGACTTCTTCAAAAGAGAGAATAAGTATCCATCTTTCTGCTAAGCTCTTTTAGTGTCTGATGATGGAATAATACCAACTTTAGTAAATAAATATTACAAACAAAACATTTTTGGTTAAGTTTTAAGAAGTATCTTAATTGGTGGGAAATGGCCTATTTTAAAATTGATATATACATATAGAGACTAAGGATTACAAGTGTATATTTACTTTGGATTACTTTATGTCAATGAATGTTATGAAAGTTCTGATGTTCTGTTTAACATGGAAGATAGATTTAGGAATTTCCTTGCTACAGTTTGCTTAACTTCTATTGAGTAAATAAAATCTTAAAATACCATCCATTATCTTGACTTTTTAATTTGGTAATGTTTTGGCTGGTAGATTCTTTCAAGTCCATTGATGATGTTAACGTATCACATTTAAATTGCTGCAAGTTTATTTTAAAGCAACCTGTTTTCGTTGGGGCACCTGGGTGGCTCAGCACTTAAGCCGCTGCCTTGGCCTCAGATTCTCACCACAGGTCCTGGGATCCAGCCCCCTACTGGGCTCTCTGCTCTCTGCTCTGCTGGAAGCCTGCCTCTCCCTCTACCACTCCCCCTGCTTGTGTTCCCTCTCTTGCTGTCTCTGTCAAATAAATAAATCTTAAAAAGAAAGAATCTTATCCTTTTCTTCTTCTTTTTCTTTTTTTTTTTTTTTTGACTTGTTTAGTAGATCACGATAGTTGTTTTATCTCAAAAGAGGTTCACTAGAAAATTGATATGAATTGATACGTAATTATAAATGTCAATAAGTAAGTGTTGAGAAAGAGTAGCAATAAACTTAATGATTCACTAAGACAAAGCCAAATGCATTGTTATCCCCACACCTCCTCTCCCACGGCATTCACCAGTTCTTGCCATTTGGTACACTTTTTTGTTAATCTCTTAAAAATGAAGATCCTTCTATTTAGTTGTCTATTATATGGTTATGGGACTTATTGTAAGAGAGGTATAATACGTTAAATCTGAGTAGAGAATGCCTGACATTTCCTTAGATGCTTTATTTTTTAATAAAATAAAAAAGATTAAAGAAGAATAAAGATTAAAAAACTGATCTACGAGTTGAAGATAATCTGAGTTTTTGTTCTTAGTTGTGTCACTGAGAAAACTGCCTAGATCTCTTAACACTTAAGTTTCAGGGCACCAAGGTGGCTCATTTGGTTAAGCATCTGCCTTTAGTTCAAGTCACCATCCTGGGGTCCTGGGATCAAGTCACAGGTCAGGCTCCCTGCTCAGAGTCCACTGAGTCAGCTTCTCCTTCTCCCTCGGCCCCTCCCCCGCTCCTGCTTTTGTTCTCTCAAATAAATAAATAAATAGAATCTTTTAAAAAAAAGGATTTATCTGAAATGAAGAGATTGATTAGATGAAGCATTGGGCATTTCAGATTGGTAGTCTAAGGGCCAAAGCAAATACAATTTATGTGGACTGCTCAGTCCAATAAGCCATTTCCGTTTTGTGTCTTTTTTTTTCTTACATTTTGTGTCTTTATGTATGATGTTCATTTTCCTATTGGTTACAGTCGCCACGATTTCCTGGCCCTGGAAATTGTGTTCCTTATATGTTTATATGACGCGTTTTGCCCTTGCGGGCATTGAAATTACAGCCCTTGGAGTAGATGAGGTCACTCCTAAAGTTTCAAAAAATTCTTGATGTTTTCTATGCTATGACAGCAACTAACAGAACACTTAGTGTCCATTCAAGCATGTTATTAAAGACCTGCACACTGTTCCTTAATTTACAGAGGGAAAAATGCTTTATTTTCTTTCTTCTTGACAATGAAGTGGCACAGAGTTGGCAGATTGTTGCTTAGAATAAGAGAATGTCAGAAGAATGTATTCTTAATTCAACGCACTAATTAGAGCACCGGATTTTTCTTTCTTACTCTATAGAAATTTATTGAACAACTGCTATAAAGCTGTAAATTTTATGACTTGAGGCAGTCACGCAGTAGAAGCACTGGCGTCTTCCCATGGAACCGCTGCCCTAACTGTGACTGCCAGATGCTACACTTCTCTCGTTCCTGTATCTGGTGACTGAAGCTAATGGCAGAATATCGCCAGGATTGATAGATAGCATTTTAATATGTTTTTTTAAAATATGTTTTTTAAATTATTTTTTTAAATAATTAACCAAATGAATTTGTAAAATGGATACGCAGCAAGCATAAGCCCAGCCCATTTATTTCTGTGATTAAGACATTTGCTCTTCATTTGTTACAGTAGTTACAGGAGTATTCGGTCCTTGGCTTTATATGCTGTCATGTTCATTCATCTAAAGATACTGGTATGAATGCTCTGTGAGTGTCATTAGGAAAGGAGATTTAGGAAGGGGACTACATGCTTAAGTGATAAAAAGTAAAAATAAGAATTTACATGTAAAATAATGAGTTTAAGGTAAGTCCATGATTGAGCTGGATTGCTAATTTTTTTAGGTTGGTTTTTAATATTAGAAACAGAATATGATGCTGTACGCACACTAGCATTGTGTCTGGTATGATACTTAGACCTACTCAAAAATATTGAGACTCATTTTCAGTATACAGTATATATTTTAATATGAGATCCATTAGAAAGACAGTTTTTTACTCAGTGGGCAGTTATTAAAAATTATATTTTTAAGATGCAGTTTTTATTACATGTAGAAACCCAGCAATTTTTACAGAATGATTGTGTTTATGATAAGTTAGAATAATAAGATTCAGAAGTTCAGCATAACAAACTTGGGTAAATATGGTTTTTGTATTAAAAACATTCGAGGAAAAGGATACTAAAACATAAGCAAAATTAACAAATTAAGAATCACATGATAAGGAATTATAGCTATCCCAAGGTGGAGTGTTGAATTTGAGTATGCGTTAACAGTCGCAAGTTAAGAATAAATTCAGTCTCTTGATAAAGCTCTGCTTCTGGAGAGATGGAGAATACAGTTGTTAAAATCTTGCGACTTTTATATATTAAGCAGTATCTTGGAACGTCTCTATTGAAGCAGCTCTAAAGCATTTGAAATGTTCACCAAGTCATCTCTAGACTGGAGACTTCCACTGTGTACCTGTCAAATTCCAAGCGTGTCCCAAGCTCTGCTTAACATTTAACAAGCACTCTCGAGTCTCTGCTGGGTGGCCGTGTGAGCTAGGCGCTGTGGGCGGAAACAGTTTTCCTTCTGTCAGCTCACTTTAGAGTCTAACAGGAGGTTAGACCTAGGACTGTGGAAACGAGCAGCGCAGCAGATCAGTCCTCAAGTTTAAATCATTGTGGGCTGGACTATATAAGGGACTTTTTATGCACCCTCCGTCTTGTCATTGCTATAAATAAAAATTTAGATTTTTATGATTGCGCGTGAAATAGCATATTGATTTAGGTTTTCAGAAGAGAAACTAAAATTAGTGTTCAGTGCACTTCATTGCTCAGTTCTCTGAAGGAAAGATTTCTTATATTTTCTTTATATGGAAAACCATTTTTATTACCATTTTGTTTTAGCATAAGTGAGGTTTCTTTTTCTGTTTCAGAACAATAGTTACAACAAATCACCTAGGTCAGTTACTTGTTTCAGTGAGAAACAAATACTCACTTGATACTTACTTTGCTTTTATCCTTGTTTTTTGTTAGGGGTGAAAGCATGTCTCCAGAGAAAAGCATGTGAACGGGAGGAAAAATACGAGATTCCTGAAGGACCGCAGCGAAGCAGGCTCAACAAGGAGCAGCTGGTATTTGTGTTTTGATACTGCTTTTGTTGGTCTTATTGTAACTTAATAGTATCACCATCAGGAAAAACGTCTCTTGCCCTTTCAGCAAGTACAGGTGACTGATTAAAATTTTAATTGTGCTTGTTTCAAGCACTTGATTCTGAGAGATGATCACAATGAGCAGTAAAATCCAGAAGGTAATAATTTCATTCTGTTAATGGATTGTTGGCATCTTGAACCTTCCCATAAGCCTTTCCGAATCTGAGGTAAGTCTCAGATACAGAGAGTAACTTGAAAGAGGACTTATGGCTGCTGCTTGGGTTTAGTTTCCATATGTGTGTATTGTCACATATTGTAGTTTTAATGGATAATATTCCATTATCCTGTGTGTGTATATATATTAGAAAGGACAAAGAAAACTTTTCATAAAAGGCAGTTGTGGAACTTTTTTTTTCATAACGCACAAAGTGGTGTGTTTCATTGCTAATTGGATGCCTGACCATGCCTTCATGGTGTATTGGACCCCAGGGAAGATGTATCTGGAACCTTCGGAGGCCACATGCCCCCCGGGGCTGTCCTCGAGACTCGAGGTTGGTCACATATAGGGACCTGAGTAAGGATGGACAGAACTGCGGCAAGAGCCACAGAAATGATGTTACTCGTATAATTTTATTAACTGTAGCTGAGTATCCCTGAAGCACATTGCAGATCCCCTAGGAGTTTGTGGGCTTTGAATCCCCCCAAATATGATAACATTCTGTAAAGTTCGATGAGCAGTTTCTGTTTGCTTTTTAAAACATGTGTGTGTGTGGATCAGAAACATACGCACTCCACCTAACGCCTAAAATCTGAGGAGTGTGAAGTTCCTGAGATGGTGACTGAGTTTTAGGAGAAAAATTATAACTAGGAAACCTATAAATACATAAGTACTTTTCTTGACCTAAATAATGTACTTGAAATACACTTTATCCTAGCAGCTTCTTAACAGCTCATGACTATTTATCTTTATTTTCCTCATTCATATGCAGTGTTTTAAAATATTTTGATCTGCTTTTAACGAGCCTTTTCTTGTTATTTCAGTTGCCAAAGCTGTTTGATGGATGCTACTTCTATTTTGGGGGAACCTTCAAACACCATCCAAAGGATAACCTTATTAAGCTTGTCGCTGCAGCTGGGGGCCAGGTCCTCAGTAGAAAGCCCAAGCCAGACAGTGACGTGACTCAGACCATCAATACGGTTGCATATCACGCGAGACCGGACTCCGATCAGCGCTTCTGCACACAGTATATCATCTATGAAGATTTGTCTAATCATCGCCCAGAGAGGGTTCGGCAGGGCAAAGTCTGGATGGCTCCTTCCAGCTGGTTTATCGATTGTGTGATGTCCTTTGAGCTGCTCCCTCTTGACAGCTGAATATTGCACCAGATGAACGTTTCAGATTGAACTCACATGGTGCGAGAACGCAGCCATTGGCACTGTTTTGATCATTCAGGTTTTTATAAATAGGTAGACTCGTTCATACATACTTTTTCCTTGAATTAAAAAACAAAAGAAAACAAAACTTAACACGCCAGAATTGGAATTCATTCTGTGTTTACCATTTAGATGCTGAGATTGCTTTGAAGGATTTTTCTTTTTAAAACTGGTGTATGTTTTGATTCATCATGTCTTTTTATTCAAATAATCAGCTATCAAAGATTAATGAGAGAGTACCAGAACTATTGGTTAAAATACAAGCAGTATCGTTACTGTCTCAGCCTTTTAATGTTCTTTGATGAAAACAGTCCACGCTTGCCATGAGCAAAAGTATTTGCCATCCTTAGTAAACAAAGAATATTGTCAAATAACTGATTCTGGCTTTATTGTAGTAGAGTACCTGGTCTGAATGTACCACCATAGGTGTTAAATTCTTCTGTCTACAACTGTCTTCATCTTGTGTTGTGTTTAGTTTCTTAAAATTTATGTGGATGTCAGTTCCTACGTTTTTATCGCTTTTTATCTTACGTAGTCATCAAGAAATCATGATTTAAACCATAGCATTTTTCCTTGGTGGTGAAAATCAACATTGGATTCGTGGTACCTATTTTTATTGTATATACTTGCTTACAGTTAATTATCAATTTGTGACTGTGTTTATTATCTACAGTATATGTATATATACGTAGAGCATTTTCTCTAACACATTTTAGTATCCGTATTCCTTAGGTCTCACCAGATTAGTAAATTGTCAATCAGATGTTAATTAAATTAGGGCCAGTCCTTTTGCTGGTAGACCTCACTGCATATTGCTAAAATAATTGTTTTGGAAGGTCTTAATTTCTTCTTTTGTGAAGCTTTTTATTTTCCATTTTTAGATTGCTGTGGAGGCAGAAATTGGGGATTATCTGATTAGAACAGATTTTGCCCAGGTGGTACAAAAGGCTCTCACGATAAGTCTAAACGCAGGAGTAGGAAGGGCTCCTAATCCCATGGCTGGCAGGGCTGCAGAAGAGGAGATGCGCCTGAGCCTGGGGAGTCCTGGGGAGGTTACTCTGATTGGAGTGTCCGTGTTTGTGAATGAATTTAAAAATATTTGTAAGAAGAATTCTTTAATGAGTCTAACTGGAAACTAAATATACTTCTGCAATACGGGAGGGGAGACACCGTGGGACCTGCTATGCTTGGTCCCTGAGGCTGGAGGTTTGTGAAGTACCAGATGAGTCTCAAGTGAAGGAACACAGTGAGATTCATTTATTTCTAAGTTTGAGATTCTGCTGATTATTTCAAAACAAACCTTACTGTAGTTCCTTCTTTGACATGTCACGTTTCCATATCAAGAAACACATTATATAAACGCACTGATACACTGTGGACCCTAACCCTCACGGATGGATTAGCGCTGCAGCCCCCTCCAACCACTAATGTGTTTGTCCCACATTTCATTCTAATGGAGAATGATGAACACCCGAGCGCCAAGCAAATCTGAGGGGTTAGATAATGTCTGGATTAAATAATTCAGGGCTCTCTGGGATTTCGGTTGTTATTTTTGATATATAACTGACTTGTGGTCACTGTCTGTTGTCTCATCGGTCACATTCCTAGACAGGTGTCTGTTCCTCTGATGTGGACCCCTGTTTGTAAAACAACTTTGGGAGTTGCTGCCCGGTCTCCATTCATTTTCTTGGTTTATCCCCCCGCCCTCGTTGTCCCCCACTATTAAGCAGTTTTATTTTGTGTTTCTTTAAATATTTATTTTTACAGCAGTTGGTTGATGTTAAGCTCTTGAACTTTGTAATTTCTGTGTAGGTATGCTTGTAACTGTTTTCATTTTTTCAATCACAGATTCAAGCTTCCCTTTTCTTGACTATAAATCATTAAAGTTATTTGTGTTTCTGTATTTCTGTATCTTCTTATAGAAGTAGTTTACTTTTATTCTGGGCTATTGAAGAGGGAGACTCAGTAAGACCTGGGAGGAGACCTTTGAGCTAACAAAAGCTTATCTTTTGGAATACTTAACACATTATAGTTAATTTTGGATAGAAATATTTCTTAACTATATTAGATACTTTACCACCTTAAATAAATTGTCTGAGTACAATGTAACCTTGATAGTTTGGAATCATCATTAGAAGGGTCAGTGACTACACAGTGATTCCTTCACGATTCCATTAAAGCCAGAGGGTCGTCAGCTTGTCCACAGTGTCACATGGCTGCTTTTTAGTGCCTGCATTTTGTAGCTTCTTCCCTTGGCAGCTGCTAATTTGAAGCTACTTTTCTATTTCCTTTTTAAAAAAAATTTTTTTAAAGATTTTACTGATTTATTTGAAGAGAGCCAGCGAGCAGGGTGCGGGGGGGGGTCACAGGGAGAAGGAGAAGCAGAGTCCCCACTGAGCAGGAATCCTGATGTGGGGCTCGGTCCCAGGCAGCCGCTTAACTAACTGAGCCCCCTGGTATCCCCACTTACCTATTTCCATTAATACTTCACCCTAACTTTTTTTCTTTTGACTTGCTAAGGAATGAAAACCAGGCAGGAACCATATTAAAATTATGAGTGAGTTGAGGATAAATAAGCAATGTGTGATGGTTTTGGTGATTCACCTAAGAGATTTTTATAGAAAAGATTTACCATTTATTCTACCTGTCTTGATTTCTTTTGAGCCTGCTTTGTGAATATGGTGATTAAGTGACCTCTGCACAGGTGAAAATTATCTTTTTCAAGGTTTGATGTTTCTGTGGGAATAAGAAAATGCAGGGAGGGGCAGTCATGCCACACATTAGCTGTAATTACTTCCTTGCGTTGGGGCAGCAAAAGTCTGTTGTGATCTGAAGGTTCGTGGACCTCATGATAGCCACAAATGTATATTCTCTAACCAGAACACAAAATGGTGGGAAGTGGTGCTTATTTTATTTAATAACCGTAAGCTACTATTTTGTTTTAACTACAAGTGGTGAACTTCATGTATGATCACATTATAAATGAAAACTAAGTTCTTAATTTTTTTTTCAGTCAACTAATACATACTGTGGCTACTTGGTTACATGCTCTCTTATGAATTAAGGATTGTCGATTATGTCGCTTTCTAAGGCACATACCACACTTCCCTGTTATTAGAATAGCAATGTGGGAGAAGTTGAAGGTGCTAGACCTTTCTGACCTTGACCTGGCTTGAAAGGTTGATAACTAACTCCACCAGACGTGAAGAGGATTCCTTTGGCCCCAGTGCTCCTGTGGGCCTGTGTAGTTCACTTCCATAAGATCAGTAAGCCTACTGTCAGACTTGGAGATTGGATTATAGATAGGTTGGACTGGCGAGCTGAAGGGTGGGACATGACTCCTGCATAGGCTTTGGGTTCAGTTGGACTAGGGCTTATCATCTTTACTAGCTAGCCTGTGTCTGCAGTTACGAAGTGGGAAAAATAGTCTCTATCTCACATGGGCAAAAAGACGGACAAAAACATGGAGCACCTTGTTTGGGCATGTAGAGGATCACCTTCCAAAACCTTGGTGACCAATACAGATCAGAGACTGCTCTAAAAGCTGTTCATTAGAAGGTGACTTTTGGTAGCATAGCTCATTTCAGTTCTCAATAGTCCTGGCTCTTGTCCCCAACTCCTGCTCAACTGCTGGCTGTCCTGTCTTCACTTTGCTGGGCTGTGCTGTTTTGTTTTGTTTTGTTTTTAACTCAATTAACTAACACATAATGTATTCTTGGTTTCAGAGGTACAGGTCTGTGATTGATCAGACTTACATAAAACCCAGTTCTCATGATGTCGCATGCTAAATGTCCATCCCAGTTACCCCATTCCTCCACTCAGTCCACTCAAGCAACCCTCAGTTTGTTTCCTCTGATTAAGAGTCTCTTGTGGTTTGTTTCCCTCTCTGGTTTTGTCTTGTTTTATTTTTTCCTCTCTTCCCCTATGATCCTCTGTTTTGTTTCTTAAATTCCACATCTGAGTGAGATCATATGATAATTGTCTTTCTGTGATTGACTTATTGCACTTAGCATAATACCCTCTAGTTCCATCCAGGTTGTTGAAAATGGCAAGATTTCAATTTTTTTATGGCTGTGTAATATTACATTGTATATATGTACCACATCTTCTTTATCCTTTCGTCTGTTGATGGGCAGCTGGGCTCTTTCCATAGTTTGCCTATTGTGGACATTGGTGCTATAAACATAGGAGTACACATGCCCCTTCGGATCACTACATTTGTATATTTAGGGTAAATGCCCTGCAGTGCAATTGCTGGGTTGTAGGGTAGCTCTATTTTCAGCTTTTTGAGGAACCTCCATACTGTTTTCCAGAGTAGCTGCACCAGCTTGCGTTCCCACTGACAGCATAAGAGTGTTCCCCTTTGTCTGCATTCTCGCCAACATCTGTTTCCTGACTTGTTAATTTTAGCCATTCTACTGGTGTGAGGTGGTATCTCCTGGTGGTTTTGATTCATATTTCCCTGATGCCGAATGATGTGGAGCATTTTTTTCATGTGTCTGTTGGTCATTTGTATGTCTTCTTTAGAGAAATATCTGTTCACATCTTCTGCCATTTCTTGATTGGATTATTTGTTCTTTGGGTGTTGAGTTTGATAATTTCTCTATTTTTTTTAAAAACAGATTTATTTATTTATTTATTTGACAGAGAGATCACAAGTAGGCAGAGAGGCAGGCAGAGAGAGAGAGAGGAAGAAGCAGGCTCCCTGCAGAGCAGAGAGCCTGATGCGGATCTCGATCCCAGGACCCTGAGATCATGACCTGAGCCAAAGGCAGAGGCTTAACCCACTGAACCACCCAGGCACCCAAGTTCTCTATTTTTTAAGTTTTTTTTGGTTTGTTTTTGTTTTTTGTTTTCTGAGAGAGAGCACAAGTGAGGGAGCATGAGCAGGTAAAGCAGCAGAGGGAAAGAGAGAAGCAGACTCCCTGCTGAGGATGTGGGGCTCGATCTCAGGACTCTGAGATCGTGACCTGAGTTGAAGGCAGACGCTTAACTGACAGAGCCACCCAGGCACCCAAGTTCTCTATTTTTTAAGTGTTTTTGGTTTGTTTTTGTTTTTTGTTTTCTGAGAGAGAGCACAAGTGAGGGAGCATAAGCAGGTAAAGCAGCAGAGGGAAAGAGAGAAGCAGACTTCCTGCTGAGGATGTGGGGCTCGATCTCAGGACTCTGAGATCATGACCTGAGTTGAAGGCAGACGCTTAACTGACAGAGCCACCCAGGTGCACCCCTCCCTTCTTTATAGATTTTGGATACTAGCCCTTTATCTGATATGTCATTTGCAAATATCTTCTTCCATTCTGTGGGTCATCTTTTAGTTTTGTCGAATGTTTCCTTTGCTGTGGAGAAGCTTTTGATCTTGTAAGTCCCAATAGCTAATTTTTGGCTTTGTTTTCCATTCCTTTGGAGATGAGTCTAGCAAGAAGTTTAAAAAATTTTTAAAATTATTATTATTTTTTAAATTAACATATAATGTATTATTTGCCCAAGGGAGTACAGGTCTATGATTCATCAGGCTTACACATTTCATAGCACTCACCATAGCACATACCCTTCCCAATATCCATAACCCAGTCACCATATCCCTATCTGCCACCCCCCAGCGGCCCTCAGTTTGTTTCTTGAGGTTAAGGGTCTCTTATGGTTTGGCTCCCTCCAGAGCCTATCTAGTTTCATTTTCTCCCTGCCTACCCCAGACGGACCCCCACTCTGCATCTCAAATTCCTCATATCAGAGAGATCATATGTTAATTTTCTTTCTCTGGTTGGCTTATTTTGCTTAGCATGATACCCTCTTGCTGCATGTGTTCTCAAGGATTTTGATGGATTCCTGTCTCACCTTGAGGTCTTTCATCCATTTTGAGGCTACTTTTGTGTGTGATGTAAGGAAGTGGTCCAGTTTCATTTTTCTGCATGGGGCTGTCCAATTTTTTCAACACCATTTGTTGAAGAGACTGTCTTTTTTCCATTGGACATTCTTTCCTGCTTTGTCGAAGATTAGTTAACCATAGAGTTGAAGGTCCATTTCTGGGCTCTCTATTCTGTTCCATTGACCTATGTGTCTGTTTTTGTGCCAGTACCATACTGTCTTGATGATTACAGCTTTGTAAAATGGCTTGAAGTCTGGAATTGTGATACCGCCAACTTTGGTTTTCTTTTTTAACACTCCTCTGGCTATTTGGGGTCTTTTCTGATTTCCATACAAATTTTAGGATTATTTGTTCCATTTCTTTGAAAAAAATTGATGGTATTTTGATAGGGATCATGTTAAACGTTTAGATTGCTTTAGGTAGCATAGACCTTTTCACAATATTTGTTCTTCCAATCCATGAGCATGGAACATTTTTCCATTTCTTTGTGTCTTCCTCAATTTCTTTCTATAGTTCCTAGATATTTTATGGTTTTGGGTGCAATGGTAAATGGAATTGACTCCTTCATTTCTCTTTCTTCTGACTTGCTGTTCATAATGTAACTGATTTCTGTGGATTGATTTTATATCCTGACACTTTTGGAGTGAAGTCTTTTGGGTTTTCCACATAAAGTATCATATCATCTGTGAAGAGTGAGAGTTTGATTTCTTTGCCAATTTGGATGCCTTTTATTTCTTTTTGTTGTCTGATTGCTGAGCCTAGGACTTCTAATACTATGTTGAATAGCAATGGTGATAGTGGACATCCCTGCCAAGTTCCTGACCTTAGGGGAGAAGCTCTCAGTTTTTCCCCATTGAGAATGATATTTGCTGTGGGTTTTTCATGGATGGCTTTGGAGATATTGAGGTATGTACTCTCTATGCCTACACTTTGAAGAGTTTTGATCAAGAAAGGATGCTGTACATTGTCAAATGCTTTTTCAGCATCTATTAAGAGTATCATATGGTTCTTGTTCTTTCTTTTATTAATGTATTGTATCGCATTGATTGATTTGTGGGTGTTGAAACAACCTTGTAACCCAGGAATAAATCCCACTTGTTTGTGGTGACTAATCTTTTTAATGTACTGCTGGACCCTATTGGCTAGTCCTTTGGTGAGAATTTTTGCATCCGCATTCTTCAAAGATATTGGTGTGTAATTCTCCTTTTCCATCAGCTCTTTGTCTGGTTTTGGGATCAAGGTAATGCCTCATAAAATGAGTTTGGAAGTTTTCCTTCCATTTCTATTTTTTGGAACAGTTTCAGGAGAATAGGTATTAAGTCTTCTTTAAATATTTGCTAGAATCCCCTGGGAAGCCATCTGGCCCTGGGCTCTTGTTTGTTGGGAGATTTTTGATGACTGCTTCAATCTCCTTACTGGTTGTGGATCTGTTCAGGTTTTCTATTTCTTCCTGGTTCAGTTGTGGTAGTTTATATGTCTCTAGGAATGCATCCATTTCTTCCAGATTGTCAAATTTGCTGGCATATAGTTGCTCATAATATGTTCTCATAATTGTTTGTATTTCTTTGGTGTCAGTTGTGATCTCTTCTCTTTCATTCATGATTTTATTAATTTGGATCCTTTCTCTTTTCTTTTTGATCATTCTGACCAGGGGTTTATCAGTCTTATTAAATCTTTCAAAGAACCAGCTCCTAGTTTCATTGGTTTGTTCTACTATACTTTTGGTTTTTATTTCATTGATTTCTGTCTGATCTTTACTATTTCTCTTTTCCTGCTGGGTTTAGGCTTTCTTTGCTGTTCTTTCTCCAGTTCCTTTAAGTGTAGGGTTAGGTTGTGTACTTAAGACCTTTCTTGTTTCTTGAGAAAGGCTTGTATCACTATATACTTTCTTCTCAGGACTGCCTTTGCTGTGTCCCAAAGATTTTGAGCAGTTGTGTTTTCATTTCCATTTGTTTCCATGAATTTTTTAAATTCTTCTTTAACTTCCTGGTTGACCCATTCATTCTTTAATAGGATGCTCTTTAGCCTCCATGTATTTGAGTTCTTTCCAGCTTTTCTCTTGTGATTGAGTTCTAGCATTGTGGTCTAAAAATAATGCTAGGAGGATCCCAATCTTCTGGTATCAGTTGAGACCTGATTTGTGACCCAGGATATTATCTATTCTGGAGAATGTTCATGTGCACTAGAGAAGAATGTGTATTCTGTTGCTTTGGGGTGGAATGTTCTGAATATATCTGTGATGACCGTCTAGTCCAGTGTGTCATTTAAAGCCTTTATTTCCTTGTTGATCTTTTGCTTGGATGACCTGTCCATTTCAGTGAGGGCGGTGTTAAAGTCCCCTACTATTATTGTATTATTGTCAATGTGTGTTTCTTTGATATTGTTATTAATTGGTTTATATAATTGGCTACTCTCATATTAGGGCATAGATATTTAACATTGTTAGATCTTCTTGTTGGACAGACCCTTTAAGTATGATACAGTGTCCTTCCTAATCTCTAATTATAGTCTTTGGCTTAAAATCTAGTTTATCTGATATAAGAATAGCCACCCCAGCTTTCTTTTGATGTCCATTAGCACGGTAAATTGTTTTCCACCTCCTCACTTTAAATCTGGAGGTGTCTTTGGGTCTAAAGTGAGTCTCTGGCAGACAGCATATCAGTGGGTTTTGTTTTCTTTTTTAAATCCATTCTGATACCTGGGGTCTTTTGATTGGGGCACTTAGCCCAGTTACATTCAGGGTAACTATTGAAAGAGATGAATTTAGTGCCATTGTATTGCCTGTAAGGTGACTGTTACTGTATATTGTCTCTGTTCCTTTCTGGTCTGTTTCTTTTAGGCTCTCTCTTTGCTTAGAGGACCTCTTTCAGTATTTCCTGTAGGGCTGGTTTGGTGTTCACAAATTCTTTTAATTTTTGTTTGTTCTGGGAGCTTTTTATTTCCCCTTCCATTTTTCAATGACAGCCTAGCTGGATATAGTATTTTTGGCTACATGTTTTTCTCATTTAGTGCTCTGAATATATCATGCCAGCCCTTTCTGCCCTGCCACATCTCTGTAGAAAGGTCTGTTGCCAATCTAAATTTCTCCTGTTTTGTGTTACAGACCTATTGTTCTGAGCTGCTTTCAGGATTTTCTCTTTGTCAGTGAGACTTGTAAGTTTTACTATTACATGACATGGTGTGGACCTATTTTTATTGCTTTTGAGGGGGGTTATCTGTGCCTCCTGGATTTTGATGCCTTTTCCCTTTGCCAAATTTGGGAAGTTTTGTGTAAGCAAACTGGAAGTTTGCTCCAGTATACCTTCTGCCCCCTCTCTCTTTCTTCTTCTTCTGGGATCCCAATTATTCTAGTATTGTTTCATCTTACGGTATCACTTATCTCTCGAATTCTCCCCTTGTAGTCCAGTAGTTGTTTGTCTCTCTTTTGCTCAGCTTCTTTATTCTCTGTCATTTTGTCTTCTATATCACTAATTCTCTTCTCTGTCTCATTTATCCTAGCAGTAAGAGCCTCTATTTTTTATTGTACCTCATTAGTAGCTTTTTTAATTTCAACTTGGTTAGATTTTAGTTCTTTTATTTCTCCAGAAAGTGATTTTATTTCTCCAGAAAGGGATTCTCTAATATCTTCCATGCTTTTTATTAGCCCAGCTAGCACCTTGATAATCATCATTCTGAACTCTAGTTCTGACGTATTACTAACATTTGTATTGGTTAGGTCCCTAGCCATCGGTACTGCCTCTTGTTCTTTTTTGTTGGTGAGTTTTTCCACCTTGTCATTTTATCCAGGTAGGAATAGGTGAATGAGAGAACAAAATACTAAAAAGTTAGCAATGACCCCAGAAAAATATACACTAACGAAATCAGTAGAGACCTGGAACTAGGGGGGAGAGGTAAGGGGGAAAAAAGAAAAAGAAAAAGAAAATATATATTTATACATATATATAATATATAATATAATATATAATTTATATATAATATATATAATACATAGTTAATATAATATAATATATAATAATTTATATACACTTGATTTGTGGTGTATTTTCATCTGTTAGAAGAAACTACCTCCCCAGATTTTAAACAATGAAAAAATAGATACAAAAATAAGGATAGACATGATGAAGGGATGGAATATGAATGTAATGATGAAAATTTAAAAAGATTCTAAAAAAGGAATTGATAAGAAGTTGGTTGTAAAAGAAAGAAAGAGGAAAGAATGATCAGGCTGGAGGCTAGAACAAAGCTATGTGCTAGATTTAGGTTGTATTTTGATCTATTATAAGAAATTGTATCCCAAAATTTTAAAGAGAAAAAACCCTATATGTATACAAGAAATAAGGTTAAATACAATGAAAGGATAAAGATGACTATAACAATGAAAATTTTAAAAGATTTTTAAAAAGGTATTGATAAGATAAATAGTATAAAGATGTTAAAATAGGAAAGAGGCAATATTAAAAAAATAGAATAAGGAAAAATAAAATTAAAAAATTCAACTTTGAAAGACTAAAGGATCATGGGAAAAAAGTCATGAAATCTATGTTTTGCTTTCCCCTAGCTCTGGAGTTTTGCAGTTCTCATTGATTAATGAACCTGGTCTTGGCCCGATGTTCTTGCTGATCTTCTGGGGGAGGAGACCTGTTTGCAGTGCTTCTGAAATGTCTTTGCCCAAGGTGGAATTGCACCGCCCTTGCCAGGGGCCAGTCTAAGTAATCTGCTCCAGTTCACTCTAAATAGCTTTCTGTTCCCTGAATGCTTTCCATAGAGCTTTGGAGGATGGGAATGAAAATGGCGGCCTCCCAATTTCTGGCCCTGTAGGAGCCAAGAGCTTGGGCCTCCACTCCTCAACGAGTGTTCAGAAAAAAGCAGTCAACCCCTCCCAACTCCCTGGTCTCTGGACGCACTCTGAGCTCACCCATCCTATGACTGAGCACTTCTATCTCTGGTGCATGGCCCCTTTGGCGTCTCCAAGCCCAGCAGATTCCTGCTGTCCACTCCCATGCTTCTCCTCCCAGAGGAGTAAGGAAGGGGGTCTCCAGATCTGTGGCTTGTGGGGTCCCTGATCAAAGAGCAGTGGTCTGACTGTGCCTTGGATCACAGTTTAAGGTAATCCTGAACTGAGAGCCCACAATTTGGCTCTGTCTCTCCAGCCAGCTTCCCTGCTCTGATACCTGGGAGCTCTGCCACCCTCAGACACTCCTGGTCTTTTTGTGTCCCCATGGGTCCTGAGACTACATTGTTGCTGTGAGGGCTCCACCCCATTTTAGCCTCTGGAGCTACATCCCTCACTGGAGCAAACTTGTAAAAATTACGATTTTGTGCTCTGCTGTTCAACTGCTTGCCAGGAACTGGTGCCTGCCCCTGAAGTCTGTGTTCCCATGGCTTTGGATTCACTTCTCTGCGTGTCCTACTTTCCAGAAAGTGGTTGATTTTCTGTTCCTAGAATTAGCAAGAAATTCTTGAGGCCAAGGCCAAAGGCATTGCTGCCTGTGCTCTCCTCTAGTATTTTGATGGATTCCTGTCTCACATTTAAGTCTTTCATCCATTTTGAGTCTATTTTTGTGTGTGATGTAAGGAAATGATCCAGTTTCATTCTTCAGCATGGGCTGTCCAATTTTCCCAGCACCATTTGTTGAAGAGACTGTCTATTTTCCATTGGCTATTCTTTCCTCCATGTCAAAAATTAGTTGATCATGGAGTTAAAGGTCCATTTCCGGTATTTCAGGTCTGTTCCATTGATCTAAGTGTCTGTTTTTGTGCCAGTACCATACTGTCTTGATGATTATAGCTTTGTAACAGAGCTTGAAGTCTGGAATTGTGATGCCATCAGCTTTGTTTGTTTGCTTTTTCAACATTCCTTTGGCTCTTCAGTGTCCTTTCTGGTCCCATACAAATTTTTGGATGATTTGTTCCAGCTCTGTGAAAAAGTTGGTGGTATTTTGATGGGGATTGCATTGTGTGTATAGATTGCTCTAAGTAGCATAGATATTTTAATAATATTTGTTATTCCAATCCATGAGCATGGAATGTTATTCTATTTCTTTGTGTCTTCCTTAATTTCTTTCGTGAGTGTCCTATAGTTTTCTGAGTACAGGTCCTTTGCCTTTTCGGTATCTTAGGGTTTTGGATATGGTCATAAATGGGGTTGACTCCTTAATTTCTCTTTCTTCAGTCTCATTGTTAGTGTATAGGAATGCTACCACTTTCTGTGTGTTGATTTTATATCCTGCCACTTTGCTGAATTCCTGTATAAGTTCTAGCAATTTGGGGGTGGAATCCTTTGGGTTTTCCACATAGAGTATAATGTCATTTGCAAAGAGTGAGAGTGTGACTTCTTTGCCAATTCTGATGACTTTTATTTGTTGTCTGATTGCTGAGGCTAAGACTTCTAGTACTATGTTGAACAGCAGTGGTAAGCGTGGACATCCATGTCCTGTTCCTGACCTTAGGGGAGAAGCTCTCAGTTTTTCCCCATTGAGAATGATATTTGCTGTGGGCTTTTCATATATGGCTTTTATGATATTAAGGTATGTACCCTCTATCCCTACACTGTAAAGAGTTTTGATCAGGAAAGGATGCTGTACTTTGTCAAATGCTTTTTCTGCATCTCTTGACAGGATCATATGGTTCTAGTCCTTTCTCTTATTTATGTAGTGTATCTCACTGATTGATTCAGGGATTTTGAACCACCCTTGCAGCCCAGGAATAAATCCTACTTGGTCATGGTGAATAATCCTTTTCATGTATTGTTGAATCCTGTTAGCTAGTATCTTGGTGAAGATTTTTGCATCCATGTTCATTAGGGAATATTGGTCTGTAATTCTCCTTTTTGGTAGGGTCTTTGTTTAGTTTTGGGATCAAGGTAATGCTGGCCTCTTCGAAATAGTTTGGAAGATTTTCTTCCATTTCTATTTTTTGAGACAACTTCAGAAGAATAGGTATTAGTTCTTCTTTAAGTATTTGGTAGAATTCCCCTAGGAATCCATTTGGCCCTGGACTCTTGTTTGTTGGGAGATTTTTGAAGACTGCTTCAATTTCCTTACTGGTTATAGGTCTGTTTAGGTTTTCAATTTCTTCCTGTTTCAGTTTTGGTAGTTTATACTTCTCTAGGGATTCATCCATTCCTTCTGCATCGCGTAATTTGTTGGCATATAGTTGCTCATAATATGTTCTTCTAATTGTTTGTATTTCTTTGGTGTTCATTTTGATCTCTTTCATACATAAGCTTATTAATTTGGGTCCTTTCTCTCTTCTTTTTGTTAAGTCTGTCCAAGAGTTAATCAATCTTATTTATTCTTTCACAGAACTAGCTCCTAGTTTTATTGATCTGTTCTACTCTTCTTTTCATTTCTGTTTCATTGATTTCTACCCTAATCTTTATTATTTCTCTTCTAATGCTGGGTTTAGTCTTAAACAACTAGGACGCAGCCTTTCTGACTAATTTTTCACCTCTTCACTTCTTTCCCCATCTCTGAGTGAAGTGTCTCCATCTGTGTGGCCTCTCCTACCCATTCAGCTAACATTTTTTTTTTTTTTTTTTTTTTTTTAGGCTTCATCTCATGCATACATTTATTTTGGATACCAGGACTGCTTTGGCTTCCACACTAGAGATATGTAACCCTTTATTCACTTACTTTGGCTTTGGACATCCAGAGTTAGTCTATAACCCAGAAAAAACATTCTTGTCTTTTTTTTTTTTTTCCTCCTCAAGCTCACACACATGTAGATTTTATACCTAGAGGATTAAACCCCAAATATACTATTACTTCCCATATTTTCCAATGTAATTAAACATTCTCATGCATAATTTCCAATAATTGTATGGTAGCCTATCAACAAGATGTATACTAATTTAACTAAATCCCTGCTCTTTCATATTTGGAATGTTTCAATCATAGATAAATCTGTATAAATATTGTTATGATAAGTTTTGTTCCTGGGGAAAGGAGGAGGTTTTCTTTAAAATGTCAAACTAAGTCACCATCTGTCATCTCTACAAAATGCTGGGCACACCCTACACATTTAAATTAAGGCCTCTGGTTATGCTTAAAGTACAAAAATTAGAAAATGAGCCTTAATTGATTGCTGTGATTTTCATGAGTTGATGAGATTTCAATGTAAGTTTCAAACGCTCCTGCTCTCATGGGTTAGAAACTACAGAAAGAAAAAAAAAAAAAAAGGAAAAAAAGGAATCTTAGACCTTTTGGTAGAGACCTCAGAGATCACTTTGCTTATGCTAAGATGAGGAAACTGGCCCAGAGAACTAGATCATACAGCTCATTGTTAGCAGGGCTCAGATGAAGCACGTGTGTTCCTTTCTTCCTGCCAAACTGCCTCCCAACCTGATTACTTCTTCAAGTAAATTGAAATGTTTGCTGTTAAAGGAGCCTGTGATCTTTACCTTGAGTGAACTTAGTGGGCTGGCCTATGACATCTAGAAGGGGAGATGGCATCTATCCCAAATATGTTGTAGCTCCTACTTCTACCTCAGCAGACATTCCTAATTACTACATCTGTTTCTGAGTCCAAAAAGGGTCTTAAAATATTTTTCAACTTTAGTTTCAGGCATCCACACCAATTGGTGAAGTTGGTTTATCAGCTAGGCTGTATTCATCACCAAACTGAACCAGGTCTTAAAAATGTAGGTGACCTTTATATGTTTGTTGCTGTCCCCACAGCATGCCAGGAGTATAGGACATATTCCAGTCAATAATTGTGGCTCAGTACAGAAATGATTCTCAACTGGCAGACCATGTCCTCCCAGTTAGGAGTTAAAGGAGCAACAACAACAACAAAAACAACAAAAAGGAAAACCTTCAAGATAGGGAGGGTGTAGAAAGGAGAAATGTATTTGAAAATGCTTTCTATGTTATTTTTATATGCCTGTACTTACCACAGTTGCAAGGCACTGCTTGGCACCATTTATAGTTGAAAATTTCCTTGTGAAACTATATTTCCGATTCAGGTACCTAATGCAATGCAGAATGTGTGTGTGTGTGTGTGTGTGTGTGTGTGTGTGTGTGTGTAAATGTGACCATGTAATATATACAATGTGTCTGATTTCCCAAGACCTACATTTTTAAAGCTGAGACATGTGGAACTTGAGGTAGAATATGATGATGCAGGTACAGTAATATCACTATTCTCATTGTAATAATCATTTCCTTGCCCTGTGAGAGCTAAAGTTCTGACACCTGGTAGTAAGTTCAGACTAGTTTTCTGGACAGTAGAAGTAATAATTAGCAAGTGTGCTGTTTATTTTAAAAGGGAATTATTATATTCTGAAAAATAAATGAAATCTAAAGATTTTTTTTTTCCTATTGACCTTTCTTTTGCAGATATGTGACAGAAGCGCAAAGAGTAGGCAATTGACTTTCAGAAAGTATCCTCTTATTAATTTATTTATTTTCAAAGATTTTATTTATTTATTTCACAGAGATCACAAGTAGACAGAGAGGCAGGCAGAGAGAGAAAGGGAAGCAGGCTCCCTGCTGAGCAGAGAACCCGATGCGGGGCTCGATCCCAGGACCCTAGGATCATGACCTGAGCCAAAGGCAGAGGCTTTAACCCACTGAGCCACCCAGGTGCCCCAGTATCCTCTTATTTAAAATGCTGTGCAAAGATTCACTAGCAGTTACACATATGAGTTTTGTCTTTTTTTTTTTTTTAATTTTAAAAGATTTTACTTATTTGACAGAGATTACAAGTAGGAAGAGAGGCAGGCAGAGAGAGAGAGAGGGGGAAGCAGGCTCCCCGCTGAGCAGAGAGTCTGATGTGGGACTTGATCACAGACCCTGAGACCATGACCAGAGCCGAAGGCAGAGGCTTAACCCACTGAACCATCCAGGCACCCGAGTTTTGTCTTAAAAAAAAAAAAATAGATCTGGTTTTACATTTTCAAAAGAAGTTGAGAGTCTGATACTGATTTACTCACAAATTTGTACAGTGATTCATTGGATTTTTATTGGGAAACTACTGGGTATCAGGCTGTGTTGCTTACTTGGAACAACTGAGGTGAATAAGACATAGCTACAACCCTCAAGGGGCTTGAGCTCTAGAAGGAAAGTCAAACAAGTAAAGAAGTAAAATAGAAAGTAAAGATTTCACAGGCATTGTTCTTGGTGAGTCACACCCCTGTGACCTGTGCAGGAGGAATGTGTTGGTGAAAACCTGAACACGAATGGGCTTTTCCATGTCAGAACATACTTCTACAAGTCTACCTCACCTGTTTGGGAGAAGACGCAACCATTGTTTGCTCTGGACATAATCAAGTATTTTTGGGAAGGGTACCTGGGACTCATTTTTAGGATGGGATGACTTAATATTCACCATGATATTCACTAAGCATTTTTTGATTCCCCTTGAGTGACACTTCTTGTCTTTCACAGAAATGACATTTTATCAATATTTTATTAGAGTTTTATTTTTTTAATTTTTCTTTTAATTAAGAAGACAAGTCAGAAATAGGAAATGCAGCTTGCTGAAGCCATGAATAGGAAATGAGTCTTTTGCTATCAGTGTTTAATTTGCTAAGTTAGCAAATTTAATCTCAAGATAATTTAAACATTAGTTAAAGCTATCCAGCTTTATTTCATCCACCTTTTGGAAAAAATGAATCATTTTAATATTCATGCTGGTTTTCTACAAATTCAGATATAGTCATTAAAGGAAGGTATTCTTTTTTTAATGTAAAAAATGTGTTTTTTTTTAAGATTTTTATTTATTTATTTGACAGAGAGATACAGAGAGAGTAGACAGAGCAGTAGGCAGAGGGGGAGGGAGAAGCAGGCTCTCCACTGTGCAGGGAGCCCAGTGTGGGGCCTGATCCGAGGACTTTGGGATCATGACCTGAGCTGAAGATAGCTGCTTAACTGACTGAGCCACCTACGTACCAATAAAAAAATGTTTTTTAAATGAGTTGTTGATACTTTTAAATGTTCTATTTTACAGAAAAGTAATTTGTATACATAGTTTAAAAAGTGAAATAGTGCTAGGAGATTTAGACTAAAAGGATTCACTCTCTTGTACATCTTTCTTAGTTTCTCTTCAGAAATAATAATTTTGTACTCTTTTAGTAGTTTACACTGGTATTTGCCTTCTATATAAGAAAGTATGGGTTACTGCATTCTTTTGATTAATGTATTTTAAATGACTGTGATTTCCTATTATGGTATCTGACTTTTTTTTTTCTTTCCACTCTAAGATTCCTTCTTTCCTTTCTAAATTATTCCAAACAGATAACTTAAATTTTTTCTCAGGGCTTTCACAATGATGACTATGGACATAGTCCCTGCTCTTCCATGTTTTTTTGTAGTGATTGCATTTCCTTTTTGTAAACCTTTCTGTTTTTCTTAAATTTTTTATCAGTTTCTAAACCTCTGTCTACAGGTTTGAACCTATGTCTACATTTTCAACTACTTTCTGACATCTTTGAAAAAAGTCTCACAATTTAATTTTTCTCCTAGACAAAACTAGGTAATAGATTGGCTTGTTTTTTCCTGGAAACATACCTCCTAAATGCTTCTGTCTTCTCTCTACAGTGTGGACTGCTTGCCAATGAAATCTGCAAAGTTTTTATCTTGTGACTCCCCTGCTTTTCCAGATCTTAGGAAACCCTTTTGCTTCTCTTCCCTATTGGGGGAAGAGAGGGTCCCTATTTACTGCTTTACACCTATATTGTGATTAAGCATATCCTCTAGCACCTTCATGAGAAAGAATACAATTTGCGTATATTTTGGCTGAAAAAATGTTTTCATTCTCCTATCACCTGTGACTTTGCTTTGATAATAATTCTTAGATGGCAATAATTTTCCCTCAGAGTGGGGTTTCAAGGTGTGAATCAGCACCTCCCTTCTTGTCTATGCCCATCTGGAGGCACTTGGTTTTGAGCTTCCTCACGCCTAGGAAGTCATTTTCATTTGCCATATACTTTGTTGAGTGTTATGTCAGATTACTCTGTGGTTTTCAGCCCAAGAAAGTGAAGACAGTGGACCCATGTCTTAACCATCTATACTTACACTTTTTTTATTTTTAAGATTTTATTTATTTGACAGAGATCACAAGCAGGCAGAGAAGCAGGCAGAGAGAGAGGAGGAAGCAGGCTCCCCACAGAGCAGAGAGTCCGATGTGGGACTCGATCCCGGGACCCTGGGATCATGACCTGAGCCGAAGGCAGAGGCTTTAACCCACTAAGCTACCCAGGTGCCCCGATACTCATTCTTTTGAATATCTTTTATATATAGTCATATATAATTATACATTTTACATATAGTTAGTAAAAGGATGTTTGGATTACTTATGCCATTTGTAAATAATTGGGAGTACTCTTATTTAAAATGGTGTAATGTAGCCCTTTGATAGTAATGCTTGACAAAAAAAAAAAAAGATTAGTCATGTGGGTCTTGGGCAACTTACCAACAGAACATATAAATAGTTTCTTTTCTGAATGGGATTTGAGCCCTTGAATGATTGAATCATTTCCTGCCCTGATAAGCCCACTGATTCTATTTGTAGTATTTTATATACAAAATATCTGTACTTCATGGATAATCTTTTAAGCAGCAAGTCTTTCAATCTAATGTTTCTTGGCCAGGCACTTTTCTTCTTTAGGTAGAACTATTAAAATTTATAAATCTTGTAACCTAGAAGTAAAGGCAGTATTAATAGCAGGTTGTCTAAATGGTAAGTGAAAGTCATCTAGATGTAGGGGAGGTAATGGGGATTTTTAAAAAGCCTAAGAAAGAGCTATCAATAACCCCCAAAAAGATAAGGCTAATTGATGATGACCAATTGGGTATTTTGGGGAGTGGAATATCAAGTAGAAACCTATTGATTTCCTATAACCATGGTTGAGGAAAAAGGAAGAAAGGACTAATTAAAATATTAGAATAATTGCTTTGTGTCTTGTTATGTTACACTATAATAATTTCTTAAGAATTGGCAGGTATGCAGAATGTGGAGGGTATGGTCCAGGATGGCAGCCTAGCAAGATCCTAAATTCACCTCCTCCTAGAACACATTGAGTCTACAGCTACATATAGGATAATTCCTCTGAAAAAGACCTGAAAACTAGCTGAGGAGCTCCTTCATAAAAAGTAAGTTGCTGGGGCACCTGGGTGGTTCAGTGGGTTAAAGCCTCTGGCTTTGGCTCAGGTCATGATCCCAGGGTCCTGGGATCCAGCCCCACATTGGGCTCTCTGCTCAGTGGAGAGCCTGCCCCCCCCCACCTGCCTCTCTGCCTTCTTGAGATCTCTGTCTATCAAATAAATAAATAAAATCTTTAAAAAAAAAAAGTAAGTTGCTATTGACTTAAAATAGACTGTTGTTTAGATAGGATCTTAAGTATGAGCCTCATGATTACCACAAACAAAAACTGATAGCAGATACACAAAAGATAATGAGAAAAGAAATTAAGCATAGCATTAAAGAAATCAAACCAGAAGGGAAGAAAGCAAGAGAAGATGAAGGGAAAAGAGAGGAACTATAAAATAACCAGAAAACAATGAACAAAATAGCAATAAGTACGTACCTATCAATAATTACTTTTAATATAAATGAACTAAATTTTCCAATCCAAAGACAGAGAGTAATTGAATGGATAAAAACAAAAACAAAGAAAAAGCAAGACTCATGTATAGGTTGCCTATAAAAGACTCACTACTGATGTAAGGAAACACAGGCAAAGTGAAGGGATAGGAAAAAAAAATTCTGTGCAAATGAAAACAAAAAGAAAGCTGGGGTAGCTCTAGTTATTTCAGACAAAGTAGAATTTATTTTATTTTTTTAAAAGATTTTATTTATTTATTTGAAAGAGAGAATGAGGGAAAGAACATGAACAGGGGCAGAGGGATAGGGAGAATCAGATTCCCTACTGAGCACAGAGCTCAGTGCAGGGCTCAATCCCTGGACCTTGGGATCATGACCTGAACCAAAGGCAGATGCTTAACTGACTGAGCCACCTAGGTGCCCCCTGACAAAGCGGACTTTAAAACAAAGACTGTAATGAAAGGTAAAGAAGGGCATTACTTAATGATAAAGGGGGTCAATCTAATAAGAGGGTATGATATTTGTAAATATTTATGTATTCAAACATAAGAGCACCTAAATAAAGCAAATTTTAGCATATCTACAGGGAGAAATGACAGCAATACAATAATAGTAGGGGACATGATTACCCCACTTATATCAATGGAGAGGTCATGTAGACAGAAAATCAATAAAGAAGGATTTGCCTTTAGTGGCAGATAGATGGACTTAATAGATACAAAACATTCCATCCAGTAGCACCAGAATATGCATTTCTCTCAAATGCACATGGAACATTCTCTAGGATAGACAATATGTTAGTCCATAAAACAAGACTCAATAAATTTAAGATTTAAATCATATGAAGCATTTCTTTCAGACCACAGTGGTATGAAACTAGAAATCAATTATAAGAAGAAAACTGGAAAGATCACAAGTATGTGGAGACTAAACAACATGCTACTGAGTAACCAATGGGTCAATAAAGAAATAAAAGTAGAAATCAGAAAAATACCTTGAGACTAATGAAATGGAAATAAAACATACCAAAATCTATGAGATACAGATGCCCAAAAGTTTATTGTTTGAAATCTGTACAAAAGCAGTTCAAAGGAGCGCCTGAGTGGCTCAGCAGGTTAAGCCACTGCCTTCGGCTCAGGTCATGATCTCAGGGTCCTGGGATCGAGTCCCGCATCAGGCTCTCTGCTCAGCAGGGAGCCTGCTTCCCTCTCTCTCTCTCTCTGCTTGCCTCTCTGTCTACTTGTGATCTCTCTCTGTCAAATAAATAAATAAAATCTTAAAAAAAAAAGCAGTTCAAGGAGGAAAGTTCACAGGATGCAAGCCTACCTCAAAAAAACAAGCAAAAAACAAACAAAACAAAAAGAAACAAAAAAACAAACAAAAAAATCCAACAACAACAAAAAAATATGAAACAATCTTTATACTTAAAGGAACAACAACAACAAAAAAGAACAAACGAAGCCTAAAGTTAGTAGAAGGAAGGAAATAACAAAGATTAAAGTGCAAATAAGTGAAATAGAGACTTAAAAGACAATAGAATAAATCAATGAAACTAAGAGCTGGTTCTTCGAAAAGATAAACAAAATTAATAAACATTTAGCTAGACTAACCAAGAAAAGAGACGGTTTAAATAAATACATGAAAGAAGAGAAGTTACAAGTGATACCACAGATAAGGATCTTAAAAGACTACTTTCAACAACTATATACGAACAATTGGACAACCTAGAAGAAATAATTTCTTAGAAACATATAATCTCCCAAGAACGAATCATGAAGAAATACAAAATCTGAATAGACCAGTTACCTGTAAGGAGATTGACTTGATAATAAAAAACCTCCCAACAAATAAATGTCCTGAACCAGACAGCTTAACTTTAAAATTCTACCAGACATTCAAAGATTTAATTCCCATCCTTCTCAAATTCTTCCAAACATTGAAGAGAAGAGAATGCTCCCAAACTCATTTTACAAGGCCAGAATTACACTTATACAAAAACACTGCAACAAAAGTAAAATTTCAGGCTGTCTCTGATGAACATAGACACAAAAAGTCTTAACAGACTTCTTTACACAGTTTGTTCAAAAATTGAATTCAACAATACATTAAAAGGATTATACATCATGATTAAGTGAGATTTATTCCAGAGATGCAAGGATGATTCAACATCCACAAATCAGTCAAAGTGATGTACCACATTAACAAAATGAAGGATAAAAATTATATAGATGCAAAAAAGGTCGACAAAATTCAACTTTATTTATTTATTTATTTGAGAGTGTGTGTATGTGAGTTCATACATGCTCATGGGAAGGAGGGACAGAAAGAGAAGAAGGAGAGAAAGAAAGAGAATCTCAAACAGGCTCCATATTGGGTGTTGAGACCAACAGACCTGGGGCTCAATCTCACAACCTGAGATCATGACCTGAACAGAAATTCAAAGTTAGACACTTAACAGACTGAGCCAGTCAGGTGCACTCCCCTCTTTTAAAGAGAAATACTGATTTTAATTCACTACAAGGTAAACTCTAGGCATCTGTCATCTTTCAGCCTAAAAATTAACAAAACTGTTGAAACAAGGCACAATTTTTCCCCATACTTGTTACGTGGTTCCAGTTACAAAAAAAAAAAAATTATGAAAATGTTAAAACATAAAAATAGAAGTCTGTGATTTAAAAAAAAGTGTTTAAAAAATTTCCCACAAAACCTGTCAGCGTTGTTCCTTATCCTACAAAACAGCACCAGTAAGATGAATAAAAGTGTTAAAAACCATTACGACAGCATTTCTGAAATGCAGTTTTTCCGACCTCCTGTTCCCCTAAAAACAACTTCTCATGGAATACAAAAGGACTAAAAAATCTCTGGAGGGAAGGTCCAGCTTTTATTACAGTTTTCCCCTGCATTCTCTTAGTTGTAGGGAAGGTGCAAGGAATATGCTTGTGCCCTGGCTGTCACTACTTCTTAGTTTAGAAAAAGGCTGAGGATTTGGGGTGTCATATTTCTCATATGGGGACCTATGCCTACAGAGTAGTCTGGAGGGTGAATTTTGTGGGCAAGTGGGTATTTCTTGCCAAAGGCTCCTCCTTTATTCCCTTCACGTGAGAAGGAGGGAGATAGTGAGGAGCCAGCCATACCTGTCTATATAATATACAGAAATTTATAACCCAGCCCTCCTGTTCCTGAGCTCCCTAGAGGGAGAAACTGAAGTCACAAGGATGGATTTAGCTGAGGGTGGCCCTCCCCTTAGGTTTGTGGGGAAAAAATATCCCTGAATGTGATGATGAGGTCATCCTTGCTGAAATCATCATTATGGAAAATACCCTACATGCTCCTACAGCAGGTCCCAGCCCTTTATACTGAGGCCAGGGGAATATGCTGGGTAAAATTCAAGAAAGACGTAAGGCATCACTTCCTCTTCTGCTAGCCCTAGAGAAAGAAAAAAAAAAAAAATCCAGGGACTCTAAAATGTCCCTTAGCTAAATCGACATTTATTTATGATAAAAACTCAACAATGTAGAAATAGAGAGAATGTACCTCAATGTAATAAAGGCCATATATGACAAGCCCATACCTAACATCATACTCAGTGGTGAAAAGCTGAAAATCTTTCCTCTAAGATTATCAACAAGACAAGGATGTTTACTCCTACCACTTTTATTTAGCATAGTATTGAAAGTTCTAGCCAGAGCACTTAGACAAGAAAAAGAAAAGACATCCAAATTGGAAAGGAAGTAAAACTGTCACAGTTTGGAGATGACATGATTTTATATATAAAAAACCCTAAAGACTCCCCACAGAAACTGAGAACTAAATTCAGTACATTTTCCAGGTACAAAATCATAATGCAAGGATCTGTTGTATCTCTATATACTAACAATAAGCTATTAGAGAAATTAAGAAAATAATCTCATTTATAATGATATCAAAAATAATAAATGCCTAGGAATAAATTTAGTCAAGGAAGTGAAAGATCTGTACAATATAAACTATAAAACACTGACAGAAGAAATTGAAAAAGATACAAGAAATTGAAGAAATGGAAAGATTCTGTGCTCATGGATTGGAAGAATTAATATTGTTAAGATATCCATATTAATCAAAGCAATCTACAGATTTAATGCCACCCATATTGATATTCCAAAAACTTTTCCACAGAAATAGAATAAATAATCCTAAAATTTGTGTAGAGCATGAATCACCTCAAAAGCCAAAGCAATCTTGAGAAAGAGCTGAAGACATCCATATTTTCTGATTTCAAGCTGTAGTAGAAAGCTGTAGTAATCAAAAACATTATGGTATTGGCATAAAAACAGACACATAGATCAATGGAACAGAATAGAGAGTCCAGTAATGAACTTACCCATGTATGGTCAGCTAATTTATGACAGAGAAGCCAAAAATATATAATGGGGAAATGACAGTCTCTTTAATAAATGGCAGTAGGAAAACTGGCCAGCCACATGCAAAAAAAAAAAAAAAAAGAAAGAAAATAGACTATCTTATACACAAAAATTAACTTAAAATGTATTAAAGACTTGATTGTAAGACCTATAAATATAAACTCAAAAAACCAAAACCAACCAACCAAACAAACAAACAAACAAAAAAAACAGATGGTAAATTCCTTGACATTGGCTTGACAATGATTTTTTGGATCTAACTTTAAAAGCAAAGGCAATGAAAGCAAAAATAAACAAGCAGGACTACCTCGAACAAAGCTTCTGCATAGCAAAGGAAATCATCAACAGAGTGAAAAGGCAACCTACTGAATGGGAGAAATATTCACAAATCATATATCTAATAAGTGGTTAATATTTGAAATATATAAAGAACTCCTACAACTCAACAGTAAAAAGCCAAAAAAAAAAAGATTTTAAAAAAGGCAGAGAATCTGAGTAGACATTTTTCTGAAGAAGATCTACAGGTGGCCAACAGGCACACGAAAAGATATACATCACTAATTATCAGGGAAATGCAAATCAAAACTCCAATTAGATATCCCATCACATCTCTTAGAATGACTATTCTCAAAAGGTATAGAGAAAAGGAAACCCTTGTGCATCATTCGTAGGAATGCAAATTGGAGCTGCCACTATAA
The DNA here is from genome assembly GCF_010015895.1 of Lontra canadensis. Taxonomy (NCBI): domain Eukaryota; kingdom Metazoa; phylum Chordata; class Mammalia; order Carnivora; family Mustelidae; genus Lontra; species Lontra canadensis. Next base: position 1,084,266 of record NW_022631012.1, read on the forward strand.
AAAAGAGTATGGAGATTACTCAAATAATTAAAAATAGAACTACGTATGATATAACATTTCCACTTCTGGCTATTTATCTAAAGAAAATGAAAACACAAATTTGAAAAGATAAATGCAACCCTAAGTTCATTGCAGCATTATTTACAATAGCCAAGATATGGCAACAACCTGTGTCCATCAAAGGCTATATATATATATATATATATATATATAACTTAATCATAAGAAAGAATGACATCTTACAACTTGTGATAACATGGATGGACCTTGAAGGTGTTTTGCTATGTGAAATAAGTCAGAAAGACAAATACTGCATGAATTCACTTATATATGGAATCTAAAAACAAATTAAACAAAACTCATGGATATAGAAAACAAAATGGTGGTTGCCAGAGGGCAGGGGGCTTGAGGGGTGATGACATGAGTGAAGAGGTACTTCCAGTTATAAAATAAATATCATGGGGTTGTAATGTACAGCCTGGTGACTATAGTCAATAATATTGTAGTACATTTTTATAAGTCGCCCAGAGGGTAAATCTTAAAAATTCTCATCACAAGAAAAAAAGTATATAACCGTATGAAGATGGATGGTAACTAGATTCATTGTGGTGATCATTTCTGTGTGTGTGTGTGTGTGTGTGTGTGTGTATCAAATCATCATGTTCTGCACCTAAAACTAATGTAGTGTTGTATATCAATTATACCTCTTTAAAAAAGAAAGAATTGGCAGGTTAAGATAAACCTGTTTACTGAAAGATAAGCTTGTCATCTTGTGACTTTTCATCTATACAATAAGTCACTGAGCCTACTTTGGATAGTAAATAATCTATAGAAAATATCATATTCAGGTGGTTAACTCTGTGGAATATCTTAAATATCATATAATAATTTTTGAAGGAAAGGAATCCATGAAACAAAAAAGAGGAATTTAAGAGTTAAATTTGTCTTTAATGGACCATCCCAACTAAAATTGTCAGCATGTGTTGAGTGTCAGGAAGTCTTGAATTAGAATCTTGATCCTGAGCCATTTCCTTCTTTTGTTTTGAACCTTTTCCAAAATTTTGTTCCTTTATAAATCATTTACATTTGTAGGTGATCTTCAGGATCTCTAAAAATAGCACACTGCTTCAGTTGTCTTGTTTAAAATGTTGCATCACATGTAAGCAAAAATGCTACAGAACTGGAGCTCAGAGTTTTTCCCTCCTGATTATCAGATTTTCCTTTCTCTCTGTTTTATATTTGAGTGTTTTCTTCTCGCCATTCTGTCACCAGATATTTTTAATAGTTGTTTTTTTTCTTATTGTAAGTTGTCTGCCTCCATCTCTCTCTTTTCTTTAAGTTTTTATTTCAATTAAAGTTAGTTAACAAATGGTGTAATATTAGTTTCAGGGGTAGAGTTTAGTGATTCATCATTTACTTACAATACTGAGTGCTCATCACAAGTGCCCTCCCTAAACCCCATCACTGATTTAACCCACCCTCCCCTCCACCCCACCACCTCCTGTCCAGCAACCCTCAGTTTGTTCTCCTTAGTAAAGAGTCTGTTTTATGGTTGGCCTATCTCTTCTCCTCCACCCCATGTTCCTCTGTTTCATTTCCTCCATCTTTTTCCTATATATTGAACAGAAGATTGATTGTGTTGTCATTTACTTACTTTTTCAGGTTTTTTTTTTTTTTTTTTTTTTTTTTTTTTTTTTTTGTGTGTGTTTTTTTTTTTTTTTTTTTTTTTTTTGCTTCTGCCAGGCTTCTATTTACCTTGATACTACCACTTGTCTGCTTTGCTTTGTATTTGTACCCATTGTCATCTGACAGTGACATTCAGTCTCAAATATCTGATCTTCAGTACTTTCATTTTCTAGCTTTGTCATCCAAGAGGAAAATATATTTCACAGGACTCTTGGAATTGTCTACTTTTGTAAAGCTATCTGAAGCCTACTTTAGTAAGTGCAATAATACTTTTAAAAAAATTTTCCCTATAAATTATTGGTTTTCATTCTTTCTCCTCTACCCTTCTCCCCAGATTTTGGTTTTTACTTCAACATTTACTCAATGTAGCTATCAAATAATTGCTAAAATTTTTATTTTGTTTCTTGTGAAAATCAATAATCCTTTGGCTCTTATTACAGAACTGTGATCTAATTTACATACCTCCTTAAAGCTAGGACTATGTAGTGATCCTAGCAGTGAATGCTTTCTTGCTGCATGCCCTACCATGACCAGACACCATTTTCATTGCTTCACATGTGCTAAATAATTCTCAGAGCAGCCTTAATTTCCTCACTACCATTTTTGTCCCATTTTAAAAATGGGACAGGCTCTGAGAGGTTAAGTAATAAAGGAATCTTCAAGAGTTCCAATGCAAGATGGATGAAACAGAAATATAACCCATGTAGAATAATGTCCAGGTTCACCGCTGATGGCAAATTTCTTATAATACTGGGAAATGGCCTGGCTGAAATAGATAACTATGGTTTTCCCCCTATATACTTTAAAATATGAAAGTAATGTGATTTTAGTATGCCTGCGTTTGAGAGAGGACAGTGGCCTGTATACACTTCTTTTGCCTCTGATCTGATAAAATTCACTTTTACCCTTTCATAATATACGTCATTTCAGAGAAGATTCTTGCTTATTAGGTAAAATATACTAGTAATAAAAATACATAAAAGAGGAAAAATCTGTCCCATCTAGTGAAAAAAGAACATTAAACAGTTTGGAGAAATATTTAAGTGCTGGGCTGTCTGGATTTTGCCAAAAATCCAGAACCAAGTTTTTAATGTTATAGGCTTCAGTTGTCATTATCCTCGGAGGAAGATAGGCATATTTGTATTTTGCATTATGAGTACAGCCAGTTTCACTGTGGCATTGATGGAGTTTGCTGGCTTCAGCTGCTGGGTTTTTGGTATTATTAAGATAAGAACTGATGCAATCATACAGAAACTCCTGGTATTTATGTAGATGTAGTCTGTGGCTTGAAGGATTCTGCTCTCCCTAATTTCAAATCACTGCTAGGCATGGTTGGGTCAGTACAATGTTCCTCAATTTCTTGGAGATTTGCTACATATTTTTGCCACATAAAAGTCAAGGATGTATTAAATTAAATCACCCAACTCTTGATAATAAGATCGGTGACTACCACTCTTATATCAGAGCATACTCTTATATCCACAACTGAAGATGTCAAGCATTTCTATCAGAACAAAATTAAGTATTTCCTATATAAGTTTCAAATAGAAAATTTTTCCAAATATTTATGTTTATTTTATATATTAAGAGCACAGCATTGAAAACATTTCTTCTTAATAATGAGGGGTTCTTTTTGACTTGTATATCATTGCCAACCATGGTGACTCTAAAATCAGAATTTAGTAATATTTTTGATTCATGAGAAAAAGTAGCATGTGTTTTGCTCTCTGTAGCAACCTTGGTTCTGCGGAGGTGGTGGTAGTAAAAAATTCATTTTTTTGGTGAGTACACTAAACAGATGTGAATCAGAAGACACATGGGAAGGAAATATATATTCTTGTGAGCACCATTTTTGTAAAGGCTCTTTTTTCAATAACCACACTTTATATCCCTGTCCTTTACAGTATTTTGTAATTTCTAATACCACATAAAATAAATTTACACTTTCCTCTTCAAGTCAGCAGTTGTAGGTTCTGCTATCAATCCCTCAAGCTAAAGTATATTTTGTGGTTTGAAGCAGCATGATATAGTAGCAAGAGCGTTAAACCAGGAGCCGAAGTTCTGGATTGACGTCCCACTGGGCCATTTTCTGTCAACCAGTACAAGGCCTTTCAGAGTCTCGTTTTTTTGACCTATGTCAAAAAAAAAGTAGTCTTTTACTATCCCAGAGTGGCTTTGTATATCAAGTAATAATGCATGTGTAAATTGTTAGGTCCTCTGTAGATGTAAGGAATTATAATTTAGGAGGCTTCTGAAAACATACTAGCTTTTCTAAATTCAGGTTTATTCTTTTGGGGGGAAAATAGCTGATAGATATACTTGACCAAGGCAGACAAAGTTATTGGCTGTCAAAAGAAATGGGAAGGGTTTTTGATATCAAATAAGTCTGATATTTTAGAGATGAATAGTACCTCCAGAAGTTCTCCAGTTCCAAGATATAGATTTGTAATAATTATAATATTATTGTCAAATTATTTACAACCTATCTAAATTTGAAATATTTTATAGATGCCATGTAACCCAAGGTATATCAAATGAATGATATCTTTAATAAACACCTTCTACTCTATTAAAATTATGGAATGTTTCTGTTGTACACCAAAATACAACTATGATGAAGGTTTGATAATAGCTTTGATTATTTATTCTTCTTTCTTCATATGTTCCTAAGGTAGTAGTTATTTCTTGAAAAATCTTATTTACATTTTTAAATAAGGAGATATCATTCAATGAAAATGTTTTATTTCTAAGGCTCATAATTTTTTACAACAGAATATAAAGGATATTTTCTTGAGTTATTCATAATTATATAATCTTAGTGGTATAGGAGAATCACAAATTGCAATCAAGATTAATCTTTATATTGGAGTCTCGATCATGAATGGATTCAGTATCTCCTTCAAGAATTAGAAAGGGAACTTTAAGTGGGATAGAATATTAAGTTCACAAAGTAACCACAGGAAAGGGATCTAAAATATGTATGTAGTCTGAAGTTTTGTTCTTTACAGTGTAATAAAAATATGTGAAATCAGAACTTAGCCCTGAACTTGTAAACTTGCAAAAAACTCCATAAGATTTCAGGAAATATGTTCTGAAGAGTAGTCAGAAAGCAAAGGTCAGTTCAGTATGACTAACAAAGAGATGGTAAGTGATTACCAAGAATGTTTTTCTTTTTTCCTTCCTTGTTTTTCTTCCTTCCTTCTTCTCTTTCTTTCTTTCTTTCTTTCTTTCTTTCTTTCTTTCTTTCTTTCTCTTTCTTCTTCCTTTCCTTTCCTTATGATTCTTTTTTTTCTTATGATACTTTATTGAAGGAAAACATTCCATCCATAAACATCATTCTCCTCAAAATAATTTCCAAAAGAATAAGCCTTTCATTAAGATTTTTACACTAATCAAAAAGTCTTTACACTGTATTTACTTTTGATATTATAAATGTGTATCTGTGAAAAAGTACTGTTTCTTAAGTAAATATTTACCTGATGTCCAGGTCTACTACTAGTCATATGTAGGCTCTATAGAATTAAAGATGAGAAGACACAGTTTTCGATTCATGAAGATAACTTTTCCCAATTTAAACAAGTTTAAGAATCATTTTAAAAAGCAACAACATTTTAAAATTTAAGACAAAACCAAATTGTATTTGCCCACTTATCTAACATGGGAGGGTGTATGTGTGTTCATTACGTATCACTGTAATAAAACTTATTGGCTTTTGGCTTAAAAAATGGGTCATATTTCATGAAGCTGTGGCTTGATTAGATTCACTTGAGTGGTTCTGTGCAGCATGGTATCAGCTGAGATTGCAGATACTGTAGATTTGACTGGGTTGAGTCCTTTAATACAAACTGCTTATGTGACTGACAGTTGGTATTGACTACACAACCCCCTTGTATCTTTGTTCTTCTCCATATGGCCTCTCAACTTAGATTTGGTTTAGACTTCTAAGGACATTCCAGCTGACTTCCAAAAGAGAGTAGTATTTTAAGCAGTGAAGGAAGAAAGTGCTCTTGAAGCAAAATCTCTTGAAGTCTGATCTCAGTAGTTACACATTATCATTCTGCATTCTATTGATTGAAGCATATCATAGGGTCAGTTCAGATCCCGGAGAAGGGAAATAAAGCCCACATCTCAGTGGAATGAAGGATTGAAGAATTTATAGCCATCTTTAATCCATGCTGGGGAGACAATTCTCCACGTTTGGTGAGAAATTGTCATGGCATCTTAAACATTATTTCAGATTCTGCCATTACTTAGATTACTTGCTTTTTCAAAACATCCTTGTTCATTGCTTATTGATTTAAAACAGGGTTCATATACATAGAACATTATGATTTTGTGGGGGCACATGAGTCATTCAGTCAGTTAAGCATCTGACTCTTGATTTTGGTACACGTCATGATCTCGGGGTCATGAGACTGAGCCGTGCTGACAGAAACCACACTCAGCATGGAGGCTGCTAGAGATTCTCTTCCCCACCCACTTGCACTCTCTAAACAAACAAATAAATAAACATTGTAACTTTTTGATCTGGCACATAGCTTTGGAAAAATATGTGTAAATGCTGCAGAGTAATTACCATCAGCACATAAAAACAGAAGAAAAAACTTATATATTTTTTGAAGATTTTATTTATTTATTTGAGAGAGAGAGAGAGATTGAGCACCAGCAAGGGGAAGTGACAGACAGAAGGAGAAGGAGAAGCAGGCTTCAGGCTGAGCAGAGAGCTGGATGTGGAGCTTGATCCCTGGACCCAGGGATTATGACTCCAGCTGAAGGCAGATGTCTAGCAGTTACCTAACTGACTGAGCCACCCAGGCACTCAAAAAGCTTAAATTGTTTATGCTCATTGTTTGGTTAGACTTGGTGGGCTGACAGAAATTTTGATTATTGTTACACCTGCTCTTCATAGTAGAGAATTTTAGTTGTTGCCTATTATAATTCATTCTCTTCTCCTTCCTTAGTATAGATTTATAATCTTTTGGCCTAAATAAAAAAGACTGCATTTCCAGGTGTCCATTGCAGTTAGCTGTGTGATTAAATGTTAATGGTCAGTCACAAGAAGTATTTGCTTTACAAGAGGCTTCTTGTCTTCTTTCATCTTACTGTTCTAAGTGGTTAGATTTGCTACACAAGGAAGATACCTGGATATCAGGGAGTGGGAAGCCAAAACGATTGTGGTTCCCCGATGACATTGTGGAGAGCCTATACCTGCTCAGAACTGCCAACCTCAGGATTTTTTTTTATTAATATATAATGTATTATTAGCCCTAGGGGTACAGGTCTGTGAATTGCCAGGTTTACACTTCACAGCACTCACCATCCCCAATGTCCATAACCCAACTACCCTCTCCCTACCACTTCCCCCTGACAACCCTCAGTTTGTTTTGTGAGATTAAGAATCTCTTATGTTTTGTCTCCCTCCCGATCACATCTTGTTTCATTTATTCCTTTCTTACCTCCCAACCCCCCAAATGTGCCTCTCAACTTCCTCATATCAGGGAGATCATATAATTGTCTTTCTCCAATTGACTTATTTCGCTAAACATAATACCTTCTAGTTCCATCCATGTCATCTCAAATGGCAAGATTTCATTTCCTTTGATGGCTGCTTAGTATTCCATTGTGTGTATATATATACCACTTCTTTATCCATTCATCTGTTGATGGACATCTAGGTTCTTTCCATAGTTTGGCTATTGTGGACATTGCTGCTATAAATATTTGGCTGGGTGCACGTGCCCCCTTGAATCACTACATTTGTATCTTTAGGGTAAATACCCAGTAGTGCAATTGCTGGGTCATAGGACAGCTCTATTTTCAACTTTTTGAGGAACCCCCATGCTGTTTTCCAGAGTGGTTGCACCAGCTTGCATTCCCACCAACAGTGTAGGAGGGTTCCCCTTTCTTTGCATCATCGCCAGCATCTGTCATTCCCTGACTTGTTAATTTTAGCCATGCTGACTGGTGTGAAGTGGTATCTCATTGTGGTATTGATTTGTATTTCCCTGATGCCGGAGCCTGATGTGGAGCACATTTCAGACACATGAAAATCCACATCATCTGGATGTCTTCTTGGCAGAAATGTCTGTTCGTGTCCTCTGCCCATTTCTTGATTGGATTATTTGTTCTTTGGGTGTTGAGCTTGATAAGTTCTTTATAGATTTTGGATACTAGCCCTTTATCTGACATGTCATTTGCAAATATCTTCTCCCATTCTGTCAGTTGTCTTTTGGTTTTGTTTACTGTTTCCTTGCTGTGCAAAAGCTTTTTATCTTGTTGACGTCCCAATAGTTCATTTTTGCCCTTGCTTCCCTTGCCTTTGACGTTGTTCCTAGGAAGAAGTTGCTGTGGCTGAGGTCGAAGAGGTTGCTGCCTGTGTTCTCTTCAAGGATTTTGATGGATTCCTTTCTCACATTGAGGTCCTTCATCCATTTTGAGTCTATTTTTGTGTGTGGTATAAGGAAATGGTCCAGTTTCATGTTTCTGCATATGGCTGTCCAATTTTCCCAACACCATTTGTTGAAGAGACTGTCTTTTTTCCATTGGACATTCTTTCCTGCTTTGTTGAAGATTAGTTGACCATAGAGTTGAGGGTCTATTTCTGGGCTCTCTATTCTGTTCCATTGATCTAGGTGTCTGTTTTTGTGCCAGTACCGTACTGTCTTGATGATGACAGCTTTGTAATAGAGCTTGAAGTCTGGAATTGTGATGCCACCAACTTTGACTTTCCTTTCAACATCCCTCTGGCTATTCGAGGTCTTTTTTGGTTCCATATAAATTTTAGGATTATTTGTTCCATTTCTTTGGGAAAAAAGGATGGTATTTTGATAGGAATTGCATTGAACGTGTTAAACATGTAGATTGCTTTAGGTAGCATAGACATTTTCATAATATTTGTTCTTCCAATTGACATTTTTCCATTTCTTTGTGTCTTCCTCAATTTCTTTCATGCATACTTTATAGTTTTCTGAGTACAGATTCTCTGCTTCTTTGGTTAGGTTTATTCCTGGGTATCTTACGGTTTTGGGTGCAATTGTAAATGGGATTGACTCCTTAATTTCTCTTTCTTCTGTCTTGTTGTTGGTGTAGAAAAATGCAACTGATTTCTGTGGATTGATTTTATATCCTGACACTTTACTGAATTCCTGTACAAGTTCTGGCAGCTTTGGAGTAGGATCTTTTGGTTTTTCCACATAAAGTATCATATTATCTGCAAAGAGTGATAGTTTGACCTCTTCTTTGCTTATTTGAATGCCTTTGATTTTTTTTTCTTTTTTCTTTCTTTCTTTTTTTTTAAGGAATACTTTTTTTATTAACTTATAATGTATTATTAGCCCCAGGAATACAGGTATGTGAATCATCAGGTTTACACATTTCACAGTGCTCACTGTAGCACATACCCTCCCCAATGTCCGTCACCTGGCCACCCTCTCCCTAGCCTTTGATTTCTTTTTGTTGTCTGATTGTTGAGGCTAGGACTTCTAGTACTATGTTGAATAGCAGTGGTGATAATGGACATCCTGACATGTTCCTGACCTTAGTGGAAAAGCTCTCAGTTTTTTTCCATTAAGAATGATATTCACTGTGGGTTTTTCATAGATGGCTTTGATGATATTGAGGTATGTACCATCTATCCCTACACTTTGAAGGGTTTTGATCAAGAAAGGATGCTATACTTTGTCAAAGCTTTTTCAGCATCTCTTGAGAAAATCATATGTTTTTTTGTTCTTTCTTTTGTTAATGTATTATATCACATTGATTTGTTTGCAGATGTTGAACCAACCTTGCAGCCCTGAAATAAATCCCACTTGGTCCTGGTGAATATACTTTTAATATACTTTTGGATCCTATTGGCTAGTATTTTGGTAGAATTTTTGCATCCATGTTCATCAAAGATACTGGTCTGTAATTCTCCTTTTTGACGGGGTCTTTGTCTGGTTTGGGGGTAAAGGTGATGCTGGCCTCATAAAATAAGTTTGGAAGTTTTCCTTCCATTTCTATTTTTTGGAACAGTTTCAGGAGAATAGGAGTTAATTCTTCTTTTAATATTTGGTAGAATTCCCCTGGGAAGCCATCTGGCGCTGGGCTCTTGTTTTTTGGGAGATTTTTGATGACTGCTTCAATCTCCTTACTGGTTATGAGTCTATTCAGGTTTTCTATTTCTTCCTGGTTCAGTTGTGGTAGTTTATATGTCTCTAGGAATGCATCCATTTCTTCCATATTGTCAAATTTGCTGGCATATATTGCTCATAATATGTTCTTATAATTCTTTGTATTTCTTTGCTGTTGGTTGTGATCTCTTCTCTTTCATTCATGATTTTATTTTATTTTTTTTAAAGATTTTATTATTTATTTATTTGACAGACAGAGATCACAAGTAGGCAGAGAGGCAGACAGAGGGAGAGGAGGAAGCAGGCTCCCTGCGGAGCAAAGAGCCCAATGTGGGGCTCGATCCCAGGACCCTGGGATCATGACCTGAGCTGAAGGCAGAGGCTTTAACCCACTGAGCCACCCAGGCACCCCATCATGATTTTATTAATTTAGGTCCTTTCTCTTTTCTTTTTGATCATTCTGGCCAGAGGTTTATCAATCTTATTAATTCTTTCAAAGAACCAGCTCCTAGTTTCATTGATTTGTTCTACTATACCTTTGGTTTCTATTTCACTGATTTCTGCTCTGATATTTATTATTTCTCTTCTCCTGCTAGGTTTAGGCTTTCTTTGTTGTTCTTTCGCTAGCTCCTTTAGGTGTAGGTTTAGGTTGTGTATTTGAGGCCTTTCTTGTTTCTTGAGAAAGGCTTGTATTGCTATATATTTTCCTCTTAGGACTGCCTTTCTTGTGTCCTAAAGATTTTGAATTGTTGTGTTTTCATTATTATTTGTTTCCATGAATTTTTAAAATTTTTCTTTAATTTCCTGGTTGACCCATTCATTCTTTAATAGGATGCTCTTTAGCCTCCATGTATTTGGGTTCTTTCCAAATTTCCTCTTGTGATTGAGTTCTAGCTTCAGAGCATTGTGTCTGAAAATATGCAGGGAATGATTCCAATCTTTTGGTACTGGTTGAGACCTGATTTGTGACCCAGGATATGATCTATTCTGGAGAATGTTCCATGTGCACTAGAGAAGAATGTGTATTCTGTTGCTTTGGGATGGAATGTTCTGAATATATCTGTGATGTCCATCTGGTCCAGTGTGTCATTTAAGGCCTTTATTTCCTTGTTCATCTTTTGCTTGGATGACCTGTCCATTTCAGTGAGGCAGTGTTAAAGTCCCCTACTATTATTGTATTATTGTCAATGTGTTTTTTGATATTGTTATTAATTGGTTTATATACTTGGCTGCTCTCATATTGGGGCATAGATATTTAAAATTTTTAGGTCTTTTTTGTTGGACAGGCCCTTTAAATATGATACAGTGTCCTTCCTCATCTCTTAGTAGAGTTTTTGGCTTAAAAATCCAGTTTATCTGATATAAGGATTGCCACCCCAGCTTTCTTTTGATGTCCAATTAGCATGGTAAATTGTTTTCCACCTCCTCACTTTAAATCTGGAGGTGTCTTTGGGTCTAAAGTGAGTCTCTGGCAGACAGCATATCAGTGAGTTTTGTTTTCTTTTTTAAATCCATTCTGATACCTGGCATCTTTTGATTGGGGCACTTAGCCCAGTTACATTCAGGGTAACTATTGAAAGAGATGAATTTAGTGCCATTGTATCGCCTGTGAGGGACTGTTACTGTATATTGTCTCTGTTCCTTTCTGGTCTGTTTCTTTTAGGCTCTCTCTTTGCTTAGAGGACCCCTTTCATTATTCCTGTAGGGCTGGTTGGTGTTTGCAAATTCTTTTAATTTTTGTTTGTTCTGGGAGCTTTTTATTTCTCCTCCCATTTTTCAATAGTATTTTTGGCTGAATATTTTTCTCATTAAGTGCTCTGAATATATCATGCCAGTCCTTTCTGCCCTGCCACGTCTCTGTGGAAAGGTCTGTTGCCAATCTAAATTTCTCCTGTTGTGTGTTACAGACCTATTGTTTTGAGCTGCTTTCAGGATTTTCTCTTTGTCAGTGAGACTTGTAAGTTTTACTATTACATGACACGGTGTGGACCTATTTTTATTTCTTTTGAGAGGAGTTTTCTGTGCCTCCTGGATTTTGATGCTTTATCCCTTTGCCAAATTAAGGAAGTTTCCTGCTCTCATTTGCTCCAGTATACCTTCTGCCTCCCTCTCTCTTTCTTCTTCTTCTGGGATCCCAATTATTCTAATATTTTTTCATTTTATGGTATCACTTATCTCTCAAATTCTCCCCTAGTAGTCCAGTAGTTGTTTGTCTCTCTTTTGCTCAGCTTCTTTATTCTCTGTCATTTGGTCTTCTATATCACTAATTCTCTCTTCTGCCTCATTTATCCTAGCAGTAAGAGCCTCCATTTTTTATTGTACCTCATTAATAGCTTTTTTGATTTCAACTTCATTAGATTTTAATTCTTTTGTCCAGAAAGTGATTTTATTTCTCCAGAAAGGGATTCTCTAATATCTTCCATGCTTTTTTCGAGCCCAGCTAGCACATTGAGAACCGTCATTCTAAACTCTAGATCTGACATATTACCAATGTCTGTATTGATTAGGGCCCTACTCATTGGTACTGCCTCTTGTTCTTTTTTTTGTTTTTGGTGAGCTTTTCCACCTTGTCATTTTATCCAGGTAGGAATAGATGAATGAGAGAAGGAAATACTAAAAGTTAGTGGCAACCCCAGAAAAATATATAATAACCAAATTGGAAGACACCCAAAACCAGGGAGGGGGAGGGAGGAAGAAAGGTGGAGAAAAAACAAATTTTATATATATATATATATATATATATATATATATATATATGTGTGTGTGTGTGTGTGTGTGTGTACACACACACATATATAAAATGATCTGATGAATAGAACAGAGTCACACACTTGTTTTGGGGTGTATTTTGGTTCCTTAGAAGAGTCTGCCTCTCCATATATAAAGAAAGAAAAACTAATATATATACAAAAATAAAGGTAAACACAATGAAGGGATAGGCTATGATTATAAGGATGAAAATTAAAAAGATTCCTAAAAAAAGTAATTGATATGATAAGAAGTTGGTTGAAAAAAGAAAAAAAAAAAGGAGAGAATATGATTAGGCTGGGGACTAGAACAAAGCCATGCGCTAGATTTAAGATATATTTTTATCTGTCGAAGAAACTGTATCCCAAAATTTTAAAGAAAGAAAAATCTATATCTATAACAAAAATAAGCTTAAATACAATGAAGTGATAGAATAAGACTATAACAATGAAAATTTAGAAAGAGTTTTAAAAGGGTATTTATAAATTAAAATAGTTAAAAAAAGGTTAAAATAGGAAAGAGGAAAACTAAAAAAAATAGAATAAGAAAAAAATAAAATCCAAAAAATTTAACTTTGAAAGATTAAAGTATCATGGGAAAAAAGTCATGAATTCTATGTGTTGCATTCTCCTAGCTCTGGAGTTCCACAGTTCTGATTCTTGAACTTGTTCTTACTAATCTTCTGGGAGAGGGCCTCTTGCAGTGATTTGCCTGAGGTGGAATTACACTGCCCTTGCCAGGGGCCAGGCCAAGTAATCTGCTCAGGTTCACTTTGGGAGCTTTTGTTCACTGAAGGCTTTCCATACAGCTTTGGAGGACAGGAATGAAAATGGTGGCTTTCCAATTTCTGGCCCCATAAGAGCTGAGTGCTTGGGGTCCCTCCTTTGGGAGGGTAAAGCAGTCAATCACTCCCACCTCTCCAGTCTCTAGCCACATTCAATGCTAACCTGGTCTGTGACCGAGAGTTTCTGTTTCTGGCCCACGGCCCCATTTGGAGTGTCCAAACCCAGCAGATTCCTGCAGCGTGCTCTCACACTGCTCCTCTCAGAGGAATAAAGAGGAGGGGTCTCCCTGGATCTGCTATTCATGGGGTCCCTGCTCGAAGAGCAATGGTCTGACTGCACCTTGGATCACGGTTTAAGGTAACCCAGAGCTTTGATCCCACTTCTCACTTCTGTCTCAGCAGCTGCTTCCCTGCTCCCATACCTAGGAGCTCTGCCACACTCAGATTCCCCTGGTCTTTTTGTGACCCCTGTGGGTCTTGAGACCACACTGTCCCTGCAAGGGCTACACCCCCCGCTTAGGCTCTGGCCTGATGTACCTCAGTGGAGCAGACTTGTAAGAGTTCCAATTTTGTGCTCCACGGCTCTACTGCTTGCCAGGAGCCAGCCCCTCCCCACAAGGTCTATCTTCCTGGATATCACCTCAGATTCACTTCTCCACAAGTCCTACCTTCCAAAAAGTGCTCAATTTCTGTTCCTAGAATTGCTGTTTTTCTCTTTAATCTCCTGTTGAGTTTGTAGGTGTTCAGAATTCTTTGATAACTCTCTAGCTGAACTCCTGGGACCCGATGATATTTAGGTCTCCTACTCCTCTGTCATCTTGCTCCTCCCTGCTAAATTTATGTTTAAGTAGTTCTTTTTCTTTTAATGTTATGGAAATGTAATTCTTTTCTTAACTTCCTTTCCTCATTTTTTTACTGTTACAGTATAGAAATACAACTGACTTCTATATACTGCTTTTGTATCCTGCAACCTTTTTAAACTTGTTTATTAGCTTTAATAGTTTATCTGTGGCTTTGTTATAATTGTCTATACTCAAGATAATTTTATATGTGAATAGAGATAGTTTTACTTATTCCTTTCCATCTGGATGCTTTTCATTTTTATAATGACTGATTAATTGATTGACTGCCTAATTGCCCTGGGTAGAAATGCTATTACAGTATTGAATTGAAGTGGCTAGAGTAGACATCCTTATCTTGATCATAGAGGGAAACCAGTCTTTCACCATTAAGTATGATGTTATTTGCAGGTATTTAATAACTGTTCTTTATCAAGTTGAAGAAATTTCCATCTATTCCTAGTTTTCCAGGTGTTTTTGTAATGAAAAGATTTTGATTTCTGTCATTTTTTTTCCATCTAGTGAGTTGATCATATAGTGTTTATTCTTATTCTATTAATATTATATATTACATTGATACATTCTAGTATATTTCAAGACCCTTTCATTCCTGGAATAAATTCCACTTAGTCATAGTAAATAATCCTTTTTATATATTGCTGGATTCCTTTTGCTAATATTGTGTTGATGGATTTTATGACTATATTCATAGAAGATATTGGCTTGTAATTTTCTTTTTTGGTGATGTCTTTGTCTGGTTTTGGTGTCAGGGTAATCCTGGCTTTATAGAAGCAATTTTGGAAAAATTTCCTCCTTCTACGTTTTTTGGAAGCATTGGTAAAAGATTGGTATTAATTTTTCTCTAAATGTTAGGTAGAATTCACCAGTGAAGCCATCTGTGCCTGGGATCGTTCTTTGTTTTTGGTTATGAATTTAATTTCTTTTTCTCATTATGGGTCTGTTCAGATTTTTGAAAAATTTTTTCATGAATTAGTTTCAGTTTATATTTTTTTAAAAATTTGTTTCATTTAGGTAATCAATTTTTCTTGGCATACAATTCTTCCCAGTATTCTCTTTAAATCCTTTTTATTTATGTAAACTCAAAAATAATGTTCCCTCTTTCATTTCTGATGTCAATAATTTTAGTCTTCTCTCTTTTATTATTGACCAGTCTAAGAAAAGTTTTGCCAATTTTGTTGATCTTTTCAAAGAACCAACTTTTGGGCTTATTGATTTACTGTTTTATTTTTCTATTGTCTCACTAATAACTATTCAATATTTATTATTTCTTTCCTTTTGCTTGCTTTTCTTCTTCTAGTTTCTTCATGTGCAAGGGTAAGTTATTGATTCAAAATATTTTTTTTTAATATAGAAATGCAGAGCTATAAATTACCTTCAAAGAACTGATTTGTTGTATCACATAAATTTTGGTACATTGTATTTCCATTTTTATTAATATAAAATATTTTCTAATTTCTATTGTGATTTCTTTATCAATCCTTGGTTATTTAGGAGAATATCTACTCTTGATGTTGGATTATGAGATAAAAAGGGGAAAAGTAGATGCAGAATATGAATTTTTATAATTTATACTGTGGAGCAGATCCTACTCTACAAACAGTACTTGCAACTAATAGAATATGTCATTGTTTGTATTCATCCTATATCTATGTTCCTTTATTATTATATATTCCAAGATGGCATGGATAGATCTTCCCAAGATTTGATCATGTTTTCACCACCTACAATAGTCTATATCTCTTCTAATTTGACCCCCGTTTTCCTGACTGTTCAGCAATCAGTGAAACATATACTTTTTTTTTTCTTCTCCATCTTGAGAGAGCAATGGGGACAACAAAGAAAGTCAAATATTTATTATATATTCTATTTTCAGCATAATAAGAATTTCAGTAGAAAAGATCTGAAATTTAATAGGCTCGTTATGTTTTGTACATGTTATTTTAACTTATTGCAAAACCATGTGGTAAGGAAAATTTTTCCATTTTACATATGAAATTTAGAAAAATTATGTAATTTTAAATAAAATTTCAATAACAAATGATATATCTGGGATTTGAACACTTCTGTGCCATGTCTGAGGCCATATCCTTTCTACTGCATCTACAAATAAGGAAAGGGCTATCCTGACTACAGGAGTTTTACATTAAGCATTAGCACTATACCAGCCACTCCCAAGCTGTACAAACTGTTCTCTACTATCTTAAAACTCCCACTTGTTTATTTTCCCCTTAATTCTTACCAAAATATTCTCCATCAAATGATCCCACTCTCAAATGTGTTGATTTTTAAAGTGTTTGATATCTTCTTTACATATAGCTCTTTTCTCTATTTGATCTGATTATTGCATTATTAACATTTTAGCCACAATTTCCATGCGTCCACATCTTGGAGATACCTAAGGTATTATGCATAATTTTGCTGTACAAGTCTATCTTCATTTTTCTCATGTTTTGTCCCAGTATACTTGAAGTTAAGATGATTGTTCTTACCACTTATCCTTTTCATTCCTCTATTTTTTATTCTTTTGCCACAGCTGTTAATCTCTCCCATCATCTCATTGTGATGGTTTTATGGTGTTTTCTCCATTGCTATTGTCAGCTTAAGACTTAGGAGTTTAGTGGTGAAGGGGATGGATTTCAAAGCTAAACTGTTAGCTTCAAATTCTTGCTCTGCATCTGACCCAAACTGTAAGAGCAGGAGGAAGTCACTTCACCTCTTAAAACCTACCTCACCAAATTACTGTGAGCTTGAATAAGTAGACACATGTAGAGGGCTTGGACAGTGGCTAGCACAAAGTGTTCAGCATCATTAACTATTATTTTTGTTACTACTATTATTTGTCTGTCACTATTGGTTGAAATATATATATATATATTTTCCAACAAAAGTATAAGATGGAACTCAACCTTCTAATATATTTTTTAAGATTTTATTTATTTATTTGACAGAGCGAGAGAGACAGTGAGAATGGGAACACAAGCAAGGGGAGTGGGAGAGGGAGAAGCAGGCTTCCCACTGAGCAGGTAGCCTGATGTGGGGCTCAATCCCAGGATCCTGGTATCATGACTCAAGCTGAAGGCAGACACCCAACAACTGAGCCACCCAGGGTCCCTACCCTCCTAATATTTCTAAAAGAATTTCTACATGGTAGCCAGTGACTTCCTACAGTTTCTCCATTTTTTTCACTATTGCATTGATAGCTTTTCTTAAAGAAACTCATATATATATATATGTATATGTATATATATATATACATACACACAAGTCGGTGTGTGTGTGTGTGTGTGTGTGTGCATTTCCTCCACGTGGCAGTCTACCATAATGGAAGAAGCTAGATTTTTTTTGTCTTGAAAAGAGTTTTGTAAACTTCATAGGACCTGATTCCTCTTTTTTTGTCAAGCACAGGGCAAACAATGGTCCTGCAGAAGCTTTGGGTTACCTTTAACAGAAGGGATGCATCATTGTATAGTTCTAGGAGGGCCCACTTCCTCCAGTTTTTCCCCTAGCCAGTATCTTCACAGTATTTTGATCTTCTCATTATTATCTTGTAACTTTTCTTGCAACTCTACATCTTCTCTAATAAGTGTTTCTCAAGTCTTGTTTTTTTGCAGAGACCTTTGTCAGAACATCAAAGCATAAATTCTGCATTGGACCTTCTGTTCAACCTTGAGGTGAAATATAAACCTTTATGTTTCTCAATGGATAGAGCTTTATATCTTTAAAGAATGGGAGATGGGGGAAATGCTTTTGGTAAGAGTATTCATTAGCTCTCCTGCTTTATCAATTTCCTTTTCT
Source organism: Lontra canadensis (assembly GCF_010015895.1). Classification (NCBI taxonomy): domain Eukaryota; kingdom Metazoa; phylum Chordata; class Mammalia; order Carnivora; family Mustelidae; genus Lontra; species Lontra canadensis. Next base: position 1,102,250 of record NW_022631012.1, read on the forward strand.
TCTCTACATTTACTTCAACCCAACCTTCCAAAGGAAGATAATTCCAAATAATAATAGCTTTCCTCAGCAGTTGCACTAAAATAGAAATAATCTGAGGCACTTGTAAAATTACAGTTGCCAGTGTAAGACCCTTGATATCCTGAATCAGAATCTTTGGGTATAAGGTTGCATAGATAAGTATTTTTAAAGTAGCATCCAGAATAGATACATTTTCTAAATTCTTATTTTTCCCTCTTCTTAATATGCCTATCAATCTAAATAATTTGTACTTCTGGGTTCTTCCTTCTTGCTTTCTGAAAAAAATTGTACCTTTGTCTAGTAGTCTGCCTTATGGAGATTCTTTTGTCTTATTTCCAACTTATATATTAAAAAAGTTTATTTCAGGGGCACATGGGTGGTTCAGTCAATTAAGCATCTCCCTTTGGCTCAGATCATGGTCTCAGGGTCTTGGGGTTGAGCCCTGGATTGGGCTCCTTGCTTAGTGGAGAGCCTGCTTCTTCCTCTCATTCTCCTCTGTGCTCTCTCTCTCTCCAGTAAATAAATAAAATCTTTAAAAAATGAAAAGTTTATTTCAAAAATATATTAATTTTTGAGTGCTCCTGGTTTCTAAATACTACCAGGTTTTTTTTTTTTTTGGTCCCCTTGATGTCTTCTCAAGGGGTATATTAGATTTGTTTGGAATTAACATGGCTATAGGTTATCTAGATCTAGAAATATTTTCTAGAAGCTGTAGGATATTTAAAACTGTGTTGAGGAAAACATATAAATTTGGAACCCTAGAGGATATTCCCGACTTTAGAATTGTAGTGAAGAAAATTTCTTTGAAGTTTTATTACTAAAATGATAAGATTCTGAAAAATCATTCCAATTTTATTCTTGTTCTCTGCATGTAGTATCCCCTTCAATATCTTTGAAGATACAAAAATAAATTCCCTTTTATTTGGGGTCTTTTATCTTGGTTTTTATCTTTAATATTACAGATTTTTCTCAGCTTCTGGATGTTGACCTTGGATATTCAGTTAAATTCTAGAAAGAAGGACTGATGGGAGAGAGCTCTATGGGAACAGGCAAGGTTAGTAACACCAGTCTCTTAATTTTTATTTTTATTTTTCCACAGAGTGAAAAAATATACTAGATTGAAGGAGAACCCATAGTGTCAGAATCAGGAGGGATACACTCAAAGATATTAACACACTCACTAGCTATCCTAGTTATTCCATGATCACCGATGCAAGTATGGAGATATGAGGGTAGAGTGGGAAAGGAATGAACTTTCCTGTAATGTACATAGAATTAAAATCAGTTATCCTGTTTTCTGCCCTTCTTCCCTTTCCCTCCTGTCCTTTGTTTTACCTGCTCTTTTTCTTAAGTCTAGAGACTTGATTAGTTCTCTGTGGTCCTGAATCCCATTTTGTTTAAAATCTAGGTTACTACTTCTACAATTCTGTCTCATTGGTCAACATTCCTCCATCTGTTTTTATCTTTTACAAATATGTTGAAATAGCTCAGCTGCTGAAGACCTGTATTTAATCTCACAGGTATTTTATCCTTCATTGTCTTTTTGAATAAGGTTCAATAAAATGAGGAGGCAAAGCGTATTTTCTGTCAAACTACAATCTTGCATATCTAATCTATTATTGTTCTGTAGTGATTCCAAGTGATGTTTTCCATCTCTTCTGAGGCTCAGCCATAAATTCAGGTTTGACTCTGTTATATGAATAATTAGCTTGATAATGTGATGCTCCAAGAGCCTTTCTACTCTTTGAGATTCTCTCTCACCAGTAAGAGTTGTGGGTAGCATCTTGGTGTCTTCCTTTGCTCTGACCAATGTGTATTGTATCTGTCCCAAATTTTCTAGTTTCTAACATTGCTACATAATTTTTTCCCCAGCTGATTATTTGAATAGAAATCTGGTGGAGTGGAGTTAATGTTATTTAACTTGGAAATCCTTTCCAGGTCATTGATTTACAAATAAGGACATTAAGCTACATTATGGTTTAAAGTGGGCTTACATGAATATATATCTTCTGACTCTTTCTCTAATGTTCTTTCTTTCATACTACATCACTGCTACCAAATGGTTCCTTGCTACTGACTGTTTCCTGAAGCATGAATTATTTCAGGGTAACTAATATCATGGACCACAAATATTAATAGTTCATTTTCTATCTTAAATTCTGACTGTTGAATTATTTGTATTTATGCTGAGATAAAATCTGTACCAATAACTAATACTAGCTGGTGTTGACTTTTTCTTAAAATCATAAGAATAAGTTTATTTTTTTCCCAAATAATGACCCTTCATTAACAGATTTGCCTTCTTTGTTTTTTAATCTCTTGCCACATAAGTTTTTCTTTTTTCCTTCTTTCAGATTTCTTTTTGAGTTTTTATTTATGGTAATATACACATAACATAAAATTTACTGTCTTAACCATTTTTAAGTGAACAGTTCAGTAGTGTTAAGTACGGTCACATTATTATACAACCAATCTCCAGACCTCTTCATCTTACAAAACCGAAATTCCATGCCTAGTCAATAACTCCCTATTGGCCCTTCCTCTAAGTCCCTGGCAACCTTTCTGCTTTCTGTCTCAATGAATTTGAGTACTCTAAGCACCTCATATAAATGGAGTCATATGATATTTGTCTTTTGTGTAGGGCTTATGTCACCTAGCATAATGCCCTCAAACAATGTTTTTACAATAGGATTTCAAGCCTTCTAACCACACCCCCCACTCCTCTGATTTTTTTTTTTTCTTTGTCCATATCCTACTCAAGAAGGTGAGTCCCAAACAATAAATATTCATCCAGGTATAGTCTGAAAGTCACAGAAGAGAGCTCACTGTGAACATTACATTTCTAATAAAGAATGTGTGAGATTTTTCGGTTGCCTCCTGCTACTATTGGGCTCATACTGAGCTTTGCTATCAACTCAAAACTGCTAAATCCTTTCAGCTACTTTTTCCCTGCCTGCCACCCCTGCCCCTCCTGCCCCACACCATTGAGTATCACCAGGCACGAAGAACATTAGAAATTGCATATTAAGGTTATAATGAGATTTTAAAAATCTGCATAGGCTCAACATGGTGAATGAATTTTCTTATGTAGTTTCTTCTATAATAACATTTCATATTTTCATTAAACTCTGGTCCATAGGTAGAATGAATACAGTGACTTTAGTAGAGAGAAAATAGTAAAAATTACAAATATCCACTGACCCTGTCTCCAAATGCATGTTCTATGATGATCCAGAATTACTATGCTGGACACATTTTTTTATTCCCCCACTTAAAGCACAAACATATGAAATTGAATTTTTTCTTGGCAAACACACATTAGTTTACATTTAACAGGCTAGCAGTTCTCAAAATGATGGCAAGCCACATTTATATGGCTGTGATAAAATGGGTGCTGAACCTCAGTATAGGTCATTTGTTACTAACAAGAGTACCAAAGTTTATAAATTAGTTACCTTTTTTAAAAATTAAGGTGGACCCAAACCTATCTCTCTCACCTGCTTTCTGGTATGGGAGAGAAAGGGTTGAATTGTAATTCATCGTCTGAGTGGAAATCACACATAATTCCCAGTCTTGATCCTGGAACACAATGCTGTTAATGTGCTGGTGATACATGAGAGATTATGAGTCATTTAAATATGTGTGTTATAATTTTAATTATTTAAAAAATTACCAAATGAGTAAATTTATAATAAGGAAGAAAGTGAGAATAAGGAAAGTGTAAATAAGAAAGTGAATCTAAATTCTACCTTACATCCATGGTATTGTTTAAAAATGTTTCGGGGCCAAGTTGTTTTTTAGTTTGTTTCAGCAAAATCTGCATAGCCATGGAAATGTAAACATGTGAACATCTCCATCATAGGTGTCAAAGCTGAAAAAAATATTAAGAACCACTACCCAGGCCAGTAGGATAAAATATATCTGGGAATATAGATATAATTTTTTACACTATAAAAAACCTCACACACACACACACACACACACACATATGTATATACTATATTTTATGAGACACTTGAAGCATTAGTATTTCAGCAGACAACTGTCTCATACTGGTCAAGTTCCCTAAGAATGTAACTCACTAGGCCCTGCTAGGGTAGCATTTTTATAAAGTAGTAATTAAATGGATTACATTTTACCTTATGAAATAATAATAAATATGCATAGTGTTACATGTATCTGTGAGTTTGAAAATTGTTCAGCAGTTATAATTTACAGTATTTCCCTCTCAATACATGTAAGCTTCTTAAAACTATAGTGGACTTTAATATAATATGAGCACTTGTAGAAAATATATATTGCAGGATGTCAAAAATTATATACTTGCTAATAAAAATAATTCATATATTTATCAATAAATAGGGGATAGAGAATTCTATACATTTTAACTCAGAACCATGCATAAAAAATGTAGTCAAGCTGAATTCCTTTATAACTAAATAACATACAAATTGTTATAAATAAAATTATAAAAAAGAAAGCAAAATGAAACAAAACACAATGTAGTCAGGATGCCATGGAGAAAGCAGAGACTGGCTTTGAGCACTAAGGAAGGTTGCCTGGCTGGTCTTGCCTTCCCCTAAACCAGAGGCTGCAAACAGTGAGCTGTGGGATGTGTGGAGTTCACAGATATGCTTTGTCTTTTATATTTCTTAGAATGTTTAAACATTTTTTGAATAGTTGTTAATATTGAAACATTGGGAGCTAATATATACAATTCTGATTTCTCACTTCTTTTGAAGATGCTGATGGGCCTACATTCTCTGGGGTAGCAATTGGCTGGACTGCCCAGTTCTGGCCTTTTTAGTATGGGGCCTATGTCCTCTGGTCCTCCTTTGTTCTCCCAGGACCATGTTCTTTTATACTAAGAGCAGCTCACTCATTAAAGTACCTGCTTGTTTCCTGTAGGATTTATATTTGAGACTTATATTCCAAATAATTGTGTACATTCCTTCCATATTAATATTTAAAAACATTACTCTCCACACTTTTGAGTGCTTCTAGTTGTCTTTAAATAAAGTTTACAGTCTCTTTAGTAGCATTTTAGTAGCATTTAGTAGCATTTTGTCCTACCACATGCATGAGGATTCCCTATCTTCATTGTATAAACCCTTCACCTTGCCATTCCTCACATAGCGCTATCTCCACCTGCTTCCATGCCTTTAATTAGTAAACTTTCATGACCTACAACACCTTTGGGGTTGGCTGAATAATGTCCTCTCTTGGGTGTGGTCATGCCCTAATTCCTGGAATCTGTTACTATATTACCTTACATAGCAAAAGGGGGACTTGTAGCTATGATTTAGTTAAGGATCTTGAGAAGGGGATAATAATTTTATTATTATTTAAATTTTTTAAATTTATTATTTATTATATTTAAATAATATTCTATTTAAATAATATTTATTATTATTTAAATTTTATTATTATTTAAAATAGAATAATAAAATTCTATTTATTATTACCCAGGTGGACCTGATGTAATCACAAGGATGCTTGGAAGAGATATGAGAGATCAGATTGGGAGAAGGTGATATAAAGACAGAATCAGAGATGGGAGTGAAGTGGTTATGAGTTAAGGAATGCCTAGGTAGCCTTTAGAAGCTGGACAATGTGAAGATTGGATTTTCCTTTGGAGCTTCTAGAAGGTATCAGCCCTGCTGACACATTTATTTTTGCTCCCTAAAACTTACATTAGACTTCTGACATCCAAACTGTATGACAGTAAATTTGTGCTGTTTAAGCCACTAAGTTCATGGTAATTTGTTACAATGGCAACAAGAAAATTATTATAATCTTCTTCTCTATCTTTGCTTATAAATGCTACCTTCTTGAAACACTTCTGGTTATCAAAACAGTGTGTGATCTCTCACTGATTTCATATCTTAGTTTTTCTACTAGGATGCAAAGTCATTGAGAACCAATCCTTGGTGATTCAATGTTGTATTTTTCCAGGACTTACTAAGTGTTTGAGAACAGTTAATAGTTAAGAAGTATTTGTTGAGTGAAGGAAGAAGGGATAAGAAGGGAAACTAGGACTATTGGTGGCCAAAATGGCCATGAGGAGCAATCATAGGGAATGACAATAGTTTATATGCTTTGATATCTTGAAATGTTAGTGTATCTTAATTACTTGCATTGGCCTAATAAACCTAAGGGAGAGGAGAACAGAGAAGAGAGGAGAGTGAAACTTGGTTAAAAATGGGAATAGTGGGTTTCCTTTGCTTTCTCTTCTGTTTGGATATGGTAGGGATCATGTAAAGTCTACATTGCCTATTGGAGTACCAGAAAAGGCAATTTTGCTCAATGAATTTTAAGTTTCTTTCTTCATTAATTTAAGTAATCTCTACCCCAATGTGAGGCTTGAACTTATGACCCAAGATCAAGTGTTGCAGGCTCTTCCAACTGAACCAGCCAGGCACCCCTGCTCAATTAATTTTAAATTCTACCTCTATTGAGGGCTTCTCTTAGATGGCTTGGATTATGGTATTTCAAAGGCATTCTTCCTTGTGGGGCTTTTGGTCTAGGCTATTACTCCACTCTAGAAATTATAGATTCCCTTTGCAGATGAGATCAAGATAATTTTTCTTTGTTTTTCTGACACACATTGGAGTAGCTTACAGCTGTCTAAATGGACAATGTATTATTTCAGTGCAACCTAGATATTGGCATCCAAGCAAAAAGTCTCCAGGGAAGGTTACATATTTGCATAATGTCACCGAAGGATTGTGTTTCTGTATTAATTGACAGAGATGGGCAATGACAGGATGCCAGACAGCTGCATTGATGACAGAGCCTCTGAAAATAGAGTGCATGTTCCTTCAAGATGACATCAGCCTTCAATTATAGGGAGATAGGAGCACACCCTAAGGATGGAGACATGGAAAGACAGGAAAAGAGCTTGAAGAGTTGACAGGTTAGAGCATGGTGTTTGATTACTGAAGGAAGGAGGGAAGCAAATGTTTTAATTATGTTAGACTTTTGATAACAGAATGTGAAACTTGGTGCAAATGGTTTAAGCATTCTCAAATGTTAGCATATCTACATTATTTGCATTGGCCAGATGAATGTAAGAGAGATGAGAATACAGAAGGGTGAAGAGTGGAGCATAGATAAAATGGGAAAAGTGGATTGCTAAAGGGCTGATGAAAGAGGGCAACTAGTTTAGGATTAGGCTAATATTTACTGTTTTCCATTTCATGTTGTTGATCACAACTTAAAAGCTAGTTTTTTATATGTGTACCGGTAGCAAAATGTGCCCTAATTCTGTGGTCCTGTGTAGGTGCACAAGGACAATTTCTGTTTTTGTTTTTTACCCATCCCAATGAAGACCTCAGCACTTGGTTCAGTTCTTCAGAAGACTCTACTTGTGTGTGAACGTCTTAGAGCGTGACATAGACATTACTTGTCATTTTATGGAGGAGATGATTTGTATATATGTGTGTGTGGTGGTGGTGGGGAGTGGCTTTCTGACATGAATCACCAGCTCTGTCTCAGCAACTACTACTCAATTTATATTTTCAAATCCACTGAAACACAGAGCCTTCTGATTAATAGGACCCCTCCATTTTTAGAAGGCAGATAGCAATTATCTTTTGTTACCTATGCATGCTGTTGGGGTTGTAGCCAGTACCTAAGTGGCTCATTGACAGGTTGGGCTCCCAGAAGCACACACTTAGATGAAAATTTTATTTAATTTTTATTTTTTTAAATATTTTGTTTATTTGAGATAGAGAAAGAGAGGAGGAGAGCATAGAAGGATAGTGAAAGGGGAAAGCAGACTCCCTGCTGAACAGGGAGCCCAATGTGGGGCTTGATCCCAAGACCCTGAGATCATGACCTGAGCCAAAGGCAGACACTTAACCAGCTGAGCCACTCAGGTGCACCTAGATGAAAATTTTAGTGTAAGTAATTTATTTAAGGTGTTCCCAGGGGAAACTAGGAAAGTGAGGAGAGCAGAACACAAGAGGAAGAAGCCAAGCAAAGGTGGAACCACAGGCTAAGTCCTAGACTTGACTTGGTCCTATGGAGTATAAATTATACCTTATAGTTTGTACCGTGAGGCAAGAAGGCTGGGCTTCCTTGTTCTGGTACCATCAATCATTGGCCAAGGGCCAACTTGAAGAGTAATAGAATCATGTACTTGAGGCTTTGTATATGTGTAGGCTAAGGGGACTTCGGTTGACTAAGGTCCATCCAGCAAAGAAAAGTTAACAATGTGGACCCTGAGATGCAAGTATACATTGAAATTGCACAGAAGGGCATAAAGAAACAGGAAGAGGGATCCAAAAAGATTTAGGCTGAGCACCACCAGTGTCTGCTACCCTTATCAAAGTATTCTTTCCAAAGTGAATGTTCTCTTTAAGAGGAGCTCTTAGGGACATAATTTTCCCCTCCCATTTTATTTTTATTACCACATCACCAAAATGATTTCCCTGATCTTGAATATTATAGTAGGAGTTAATCAAGGTAAATTGCCTCTTCAAAATGTCAGAAGGAGGGGGACAGGCTATACAAGTCAAATCTCTAAAGCTCTTCACCCTCTAGACTCCATTTGAATACTAAACTGACTTCCTGGGTTCTGGTCTGGTGCCTCCAAGTGACTTAGTTATGGTATTTCTGGTGTTTTTCTAGATAATCTATAACTTCACTGGTTTGGGAGTGACATCTTGATGAAAGATTTTCTTTTGATGGTCTTTCTAGGTTTTAACCCTGCTCTGAATTACTGAAATTCATCCTCTCTTATTACTGATGGTGATGTTGGTAATAATAAAAGTGGCAGTTATCATTTATTGAGTGCTTCTCAGGCAGTTTAGATATAAATTCTCACTAAATTCTCATACTGACCCTGAGAATGGGTATTATTATCTTCCTTTCATGGATGAGGAAACTGAGGTTAAGTAGAGGAAAAAAACCCCAAGTTTCTCCAGGATCTTTCTACTCCTTCCACATAGTACAGTAGGCAGGGCATATCTGACTCCACCCCCACATCTCCTTACATCCCTGCTCTTTCCTGGGCAACTAGCTTTTGAAGTTTATATAATCCAGGCAAATTAAAGGCAAATATATGTTTGTTTTCTTCAAGGTCAGTAGTAGGTTGTCTTATTTAGTGGGGCCTATTGACAAATGACAATCCATTGTATGACCTCTATTAAGAAGAAATATGTGGATTGTCAACTAATAGCAAAAAAGATAGCTATTCTTTTTGCAGCCTAATTTTTTTTTTTTGAATTGATAGTTTCTGTCCTCGTTAGAGGCTCTTAGCATATCAAAAAGGTGTTTTAAAAATCACTCTGAGAATCCAAAGAGCAAACACAAGCACATTTTGATGTATTCATAATGAGGCTAGCTACTTCAGTTAATAAATAGGCCATAACACTAAGAACAGAAGTGCCCCCCAAAATGGTCCACACAGATGAGTCCGATGATGTGCAAGGTCCCTGGGAGCTTGACATTTCTACAATGTCATGACTCCTATGACCCTATTGAGAGGTTAGAGCCCAGAAGAGATCATCTGCATGGGGACCAGCATTTTATTTTCTTTTTAAAGTCTACATTAAACAAGCTTTAGGTTATTTTAATTTTCAAAATCTAGTGGAATTTGATTAATCTGTTTCTCAAAGTAACAGCTTTATTTACCACCATCTTATGATGAACTGGTTATCAGTTGTGTAATAAACTGTGCCAAACTTATGAAATCTTTAAGAAAATATTTTATTATCACACAATTTTGTGCATCAGGAATTTGGGCAGAGATCACCCGGGTGATTCTTTTACACTACATGGCATCAATTACTCAGTGGACTTTAGTTTACATTTGAGCTTTTGAAGTAACTCAGTGGATGGGTTAAAGTGAAGAATGAATGCAGCTGAGGTAAGAATAATGCATTGGAAAATTAGATTGAGGGAGTCTGTGAAGGCATCAGAAAAGGGTAATAAATGGGAAGAATGAGAGAAAAAATAAATATGAAGGCTAGAGATAGAAATGTCAATAACTTTTTAAAAATATTTATTTATTTATTTTAGAGAAAGAAAGCAAGAGAGAACATGAGGGGGTGAGGGCCTAATGGAGAGAGAATCTCAAGCAGACTCCCCACCAAGCACAGAGCCCAATGTGACATCACAGCTAATCTTATGATCCTAAGATCATGACCAGAGCTGAAATCAAGAGCTGGAAGCTCAACTGACTGAGCCACCCATGCACCTCAGAAACCCCAGAAAGAGAAAAGAAGTTAATGGAAGAGAGAAAAGACTTAAATCAGAAATGGTGGATACATGTTTAACATACAAAAGTCAATAGTATTTTCCTGAAAAATATAATAAAAACTAATTAGGACATATAAGAAAATAAGATCTCAGGATGTCTAGGTGGCTCAGTTGGTTGGGCATCTGCCTTCTGCTCAGGTCATGATCCCAGGGTCCTGGGATCAAGTCCCCCATCAGGCTCCTTGCTCGGTAGGGAACCTGCTTCTCCCTCTGTCTCTGCCTGCCACTCTCTCTGACAAATAAATGAATAAAATCTTAAAAAAAAAAAAGAAAAGAAGATCTCTTTCATTATAATAATAGAAATTATAAAATGTCCAATAATCTTAATAGAATGTACAAGATCTTTAAGTAGAACAATGTTTTTAAGTTTCAAGTTAGTAAAAGGAAACTTAATAAGTTAAGTCAGGAGATATAGTACATTCAAGGATGAGGTCATGTAACATAGTAAAGCTGTATTTCTCTCCCAAATTAATATTTTAAAACTCAATGCAATTCCAGTTAGAATTACTAAAGGATTCTTTGATAATCTTTGAGAATATGAATAGACATAAACTTTTATCAAATACTGGGATGTATTACAAAGAAAGAAAAACAAGATCGTATTGGCACAGAAAAGAGAATTAACTAGTGAAAGAATATAAAGAGCCCAGAAATAGATGCACATATATGGGAATTTGGGATAGGATAGTCATAGCATTATAAATCAGTAGGTATAGGATAGATTATTAATAGATGATCTTGGATAAACTATCTCTCTATGGAGAGAAAAAAATAAAACTGTATAACTAATACCATATGGACCTCAGAGGAGTAAAAGATTTAGACTGATAAAGATAAAATTATAAAACTAAACATAATACACTATATGAAAATATCTTTATGACTTTGGGTTACGGAAGGATTTAAAAAAAATCAGATTCCCCAAAGCACAAACCATCAGGTAAAACTTCATGTGTTTGAATTTTATCACAAATTAACTATTTTTGTTAAACAAAATTTGATAAACAAGTTAAAATATGATGCTAGATTGAGACAAGATATTTGAAACTCCTAAAATATAAGAAGGGATTAATACCCAGAACATAAAGGACATGTCTAACAATTTATAAGGAAAAAAGAAAACCTAATAAAGAATTGGGCAAAGACAAGGAATAGGTAATTCAGAGAAAGGGAAATTAAATGGTTAAGATATATATAAAGAGATGTTCATTTTTTTAATAATTAGAGAAACATAAATTAAATTTATGAATAACAGCAATTTTGCCAAAGATCTAAAGCGAGAAAGTCACAGTGAAGATGCGGAGACCATGGTGGCAGTAATTCTTATATATAGTCGTTTGAGGAGTATCGATCCTGACAGTGCTTCTGGACATTAAATACAGATGTACCTTTAGAGCTCATAAGCCCATTTTCGTGTATATACCTTAGAGAAACTCTGGCACAGACCCCTAAGGAGACATGTTTGAGGAAGCTCACAGCAGCACTTTTATTGGGCAAAATTTGGTTTTTGATAGATGTCAGTCTCTAAGGGAATGGGACCTAAATGTGGTAGAAGCACATGGTGCATTATCATATTGCTGTCAGAATTAATCAGCTAGATTAACAAATAAAATGTGGTTAGAACTCTAGAACAGTTTAAGTAAAAAAAAACTGTTAACACATTATGAGATTCAAATCTAAATCTAGTATCATTTGTGAAATTTTGTAAAATACAAAAACATTTTAAGGATGCTTTTTTATGTTGTGGACAAAGACTTTTTTTTAATTATTATTTTTTTAATTAAAAAAAATTTTTTTAAATAAACATATAATGCATTTTTATCCCCAGGGGTACAGGTCTGTGAATCGCCAGGTTTACACACTTCACAGCACTCAGCATAGCACATACCCTCCCAAATGTCCATAACCCAACCACCCTCTCCCAGCCTCCCTCCCTACCCCTGGCAACCCTCAGTTTTTTGTGAGAATAAGAGTCTCTTATGGTTTGTCTCCCTCCTGATCCCATCTTGTTTAATTTTTTTTCTTCCCTATCCCCCAGACCCCCAAATTTGCCTCTCAAATTCCTTATATCAGGGAGATCATATGATAATTGTCTTTCTCTGATTGACTTATTTCACTAAGCATAATACCCTCTAGTTTGACCAATGTTGTTGCAAATGGCAAGATTTTGTTTCTTTTGATAGCTGCATAGTATTCCATTGTATATATATACTACATCTTCTTTATCCATTCATCTGTTGATGGACATCTAGGTTCTTTCCATAGTTTGGGATTGTGAACATTGCTGCTACAAACATTTGGGTGCACATGCCCCTTTGGATCACTACATTTGTATCTTTAGATAAAAACCCAATAGTGCAATTGCTGGTTCATAGGGTAGCTCTATTTTCAACTTTTTGAGGAACCTCCATGTTGTTTTCCAGAGTGGCTGCACCAGCTGGCATTCCCAACAGTGTAGGAGTGTTCCCCTTTTCTCTGCATCCTTGCCAACATCTGTCATTTCCTGACTTGTTAATTTTAGCTATTCTGACTGGTGTGAGGTGGTATCTCATTGTGGTTTTTATTTGTATTTCCCTGAAGCCGAGGGATGTGGAGCACTTTTTCATTCCTTAGTAGAATGCTCTTTAGCCTCCACATATTTGGGTTCTTTCCAAATTTCCTCTTGTGATTGAGTTCTAGCTTCAGAGCCTTGTGGTCTGAAAATATTCAGGGAATGGTCCCAATCTTTTGGTACTGGTTGAGACCTGATTTGTCACCGAGGATATGATCTATTCCAGAGAATGTTCCATGTGCACTAGAGACGAATGTATATTCTGTTGCTTTGGGATGGAATGTTCTGAATATATCTGTGATGTCCATCTGGTCCAGTGTGTCATTTAAGGCTGATATTTCCTTGGTGATCTTTTGCTTGGATAACCTGTCCATTTTAGTGAGGGAGGTTTTAAAGTCCCTTACTATTATTCTATTATTGTCGATGTGGTTCTTTGATTTTGTTATTAATTGGTTTATGTAGTTGGCTGCTCCCATGTTAGGGGCATAGATATATAAAATTGTTCGATTTTCTTGTTGGACAGACCCTTTGAGTATGATATAGTCTTTGGCTTAAAATCTAGTTTATCTGATATAAGGATTGCCACCCCAGCTTTCTTTTGATGTCCATTAGCATGGTAAATTATTTTCCACCCTTTCACTTTAAATCTGGAGGTGTCTTTGGGTCTAAAATGTGTTTCTTGTAGACAGCTTATTGACGGGTTTTGTTTTTTTATCCATTCAGATACTCTGTGTCTTTTGATTGGGGACATTGAGCCTTTTACATTCAGGGTAACTACTGAAAATATGAATTTAGTGCCATTGTATTGCCTGTAAGGTGACTGTTACTGTATAATATGTCTGTTCCTTTCTGGTCTATTACTTTTATGCTCTCTCTTTGCTTAGAGGAACCCTTTCAATTTTTCCTGTAGGGCTGGTTTGTTGTTTACAAATTCTTTTAGTTTTTGTTTGTCCTGGAAGCTTTTTATCTCTCCTTCTATTTTCAATGATAGCCTAGCTGGATATAGTATTTTTGGCTGCATGTTTTTCTCATTTAGTGCTCTGAATATATCATGCCATTTCTTTCTGGCCTGCCAGGTCTCTGTGGATAAGTCTGTTGCCAATCTAATATTTTTACCATTGTATATTACAGACTTCTTGTCCCAGGGTGCTTTTAGGGTTTTCTCTTTGTCACTAAGACTTGTAAATTTTACTAGTAGATGATGTGGCATGGATCTATTTTTATTGATTTTGAGGGGGTTCTCCGTGCCTCCTGGATTTTGATGCTTGTTCCCTTTGCCATATTAGGGAAATTCTCTACAATAATTCATTCCAATATACCTTCTGCCCCCCTCTGTCTTTCTTCTTCTTCCGGAATCCCAATTATTCTAATACTGTTTTGTCTTATGGTATCATTTACCTCTCGAATTCTCCCCTTGTGGTCCAGTAGTTGTTTGTCTCTCTTTTGCTCAGCTTCTTTATTCTCCATCTATATCATTAATTCTCTCTTTTGCCTCATTTATCCTAGCAGTAAGAGCCTCCATTTTTTATTGCACCTCATTAATAGCTTTTTTGATTTCAGCTAGGTTAGAGTTTAGTTCTTTTATTTCTCCAGAAAGGGCTTTTATTTCTCTGGAGAGGGTTTCTCTAATATCTTATCTCCCATGCCTTTTTTGAGCCCAGCTAGCACCTTGAGAATTGTCTTTCTGAACTCTAGATCTGACATATTACCAAAGTCCATATTGATTAGGTCCCTAGCCTTTGGTACTGCCTCTTGTTTTTTTGTGGTGAGTTTTTCCACCTTGTCATTTTATCCAGATAAGAATATATGAATGAGAGAATAAAATACTATAAGGGTGGCAAAGACCCCAGAAAAATGTACACTAACCAAATCAGAAGAAGAAAAGGGGTAAAAAGAAGTCTAAAATAAATTTAAAAAATTTTTTAAAATATATATTAGACTGGTAAATAGAACAGAGCCACCCATTTGATTTTGGGTGTATTTCTGTCTCTTAGAAGAAACTACCTCCCAAAATTTTAAAGAAAGAAACTTTTTTATATACACAAAAATAAGGGTAAACATGATGAAGGGATGGAATATGACTGTAATAATGAAAAATTAAAAAAAATTCTAAAAAAAGGAATTGGTAAGGTAAGCTGGTTGGAAAAAGAAAGAAAAGGAAGTGGAGAGAATTTGCTCAGGAGACTGGAACAAAGCCCTGTTCTAGATTTAGGGTATATTTTGATCAATTAGAAGAAATCATAACCCAAAAATTTTTTAGAAGAAAAAACCCTATATGTATACAAAAAATAAAGTTAGATACAATGAAGGATAAAATATGACTAAAATAATGAAGGTTTGAAGAGATTTTTTTCTTTTTAGAAAGGTATTGTTAAGATAAACTAGTTAAGAAATATTAATAGAGGAAAGAAGAAAAGTTAAAAAAAAGTAGAATAAGAAAAAATAAAATTAAAAGAATTTAATTAACTTTGCAAGACTAAAGAGTAATGGGAGAAAGCGATGAATTCCATGCTTTGCTTTCCCTTCCTCTGGAATTCCGCTGTTCTCCTTGATCAGAGAGCTTGGCCTTGGCTGTATGTTCTTGCTGATCTTCTGGAGGAGGAGCCTGTTGTAGGGATTCTCAAATGTCTTTGCCTGAGGTGGAATTGTGCTGCCTTTGCTAGGGGCTGGGCTAAATAATCTGCTCAGGTTTGCTTTTGAGAGCTATTGTTCCTTGAACACTTTTCATAGAGCTCTGGAGGATGGGAATTAAAATGGCAGCCTCCCAATTTCCAGCCTGGAGGAACTAAAAGCTCAAGGCCCCACTCCTCAGTGTGCCCTTGGAGAAAAGCCCTCAATCACTCCCGTCTCCCTTGTCTCCAGCTGTGCTCTGAGCTCACCTGGCCTGTGACAGAGCATTTCTGTCTCTGGCACACAGCCCTGTTTAGAGTCTCCAAATCCAGCAGATTCCTGCCACTTTGCTCTTCCAGTGGATGAAGGTGGGTATCCCCAGATCTGCTACTTGTGGGATCCCTGCTCAAAGAGCAGTGGCCTGACTGTGCCACAGTTCACGGTTTAAGGTAACCCCAAGCTTAGAGCTCACTCCTCAGCTCCATCTCTGTGGCTGTCTTCCCCGCTCTGATACCTGCGAGCTCTGCTCCACTCAGACACCCCTGATCCTTTGGTGATCCCATGGTATCAGAAACCACACTGTCTCTGCAAGAACTCCACCCCCACTTAACCCCTGGAGCAATGTCCCTCAGTGGAGCAGACTTCTAAAAGTTCAGATTTTGTGCTCTGTTGCTCCACCACTTGCTGGGAGATGGCCCCTTCCCCACGGTCTATCTTCCTTCGCTTTGGATTCACTTCTCCACACATCCTACCTTTCAGAAAGTGGTCGATTTTCTGTTTCTAGGATTGCTGCTCTTCTTCTCTTCAATCTCCTGTTGGGCTTATAGGCATTTGGAATGGTTTGATAACTATCTTGCTGAATTCCTGCAACCTGATGTCATCTCAGTCTGCTACTCCTCCACCATCTTGACTCCCACCAACTAAGGATGCATATTTATTTAATACACATGAGGACAGTATATTAGGGGCTACTTTAAATACAGTGAAGTAGGTATCTAGAGATCAGGACAGGGAATGTGATGTGGACAGAGAAACAAAACAGACAGATAATATAATAAAGTAAAGTGAATAAACTAGGGGTAATGGTGTGCCATAAGCAGAGCACCATTAACTTAATTCTGTGTACCTAAGAATTCTGTGTACATAAAGGAAATGAAGACAAAGAGAAAAAAGGGAATAAGAAAAATGACAAGAGTTGCAGAAAAGAGTGAAGCAGCCCCAAGGGACCTTGTGAAGGAGGCAGGCCCAAATCAAAATGCAGGCCCTGTATTGACTGGCAGAGCCAAACAGAGGCTTTCAGTTCTCTAAGCTTCTGTGATTCATCCATCCATCCATTCATTCATTCTATAGGAAATTTCCCTTCAAGGTTATTGTTGATGATGATAATGGGGACAATGACAACTGCACTTAGTACAGAGTATTAGAGTATTGACAAAACAGAAGATAAACCCAATACCATGTTTACTAAAACCTCTATTGTCTATATTCCATTTCTATTAAAAGTGAACTGTTTTTGAATTTATTTTTCATGACACAGGAACGAGTCTTTTTTTAAGACTTATTTTTTATTTTTATTTTGTTATAAGGTTTTACTTATTTATTTATTTGAGAGAAAGAGAGAGAGAGAGAGAGAGCAAACAGTGGGAGAAACAGAGGAAGAGGGACAAGTGGAATCTGTGCCAAGTACAGAGCCTGATGTGGGCTCAATCCCACAACCCTGAGATCATGACCTGAGACAAAATCCAGTCAGATGCTTAAATGACTGATCTACTCAGGTGCCCCTAAATATTTTATTTTTAAGTAATCTCCACACCCAATGTGGGGCTCAAACTCACAACCCCAAGATGGAGAGTGGCATGCTCTACCCACTGAACCAGTCAGGTGCCCCCCAAAGAATCCATTTTTTAAAAAACTTTCTTACTCTAAATTTTGATTTAATCATGGACTATAAGGATTGAGCAGTTTTGTTTTCTCTGTATTGCATATTTTCACTTTTCACTGCCTTTAACATACTGTCAAACAAGAAACTGAAAAGCCACTCGAATGTGAAGTCACACCAAGTGTATATTTTCTTCTAATGACTCTGCTGTCACCTTGCATTTGGAAAGCTGCATTGACTGACACGTGTGTCAAGAACCTCTTCTTATGAAAGCCCTTCTCGTGTTTTTGGAAATGTGAGATGATAGATTCCTTTCCAAATAGGAAATAGATACAGAGTCATTTGGTGATATTTGAGATTTTCAGAAACTTAAAAACCATATGCCAAGATTCTGATGAATTTTTTTTTTTTGGCAATGTCTGGCTTTAAATTCCAGAGTCTAAGGAAATTATTCTGAATACAAAATTGTGAGAATTCTAGCCTTATTTCCTTATTTCATCAGATGCTGCTCCTGAAGCATATTCTTTTGGGGATAGTTGCCTAGAAAGAGGGAGATTTGGGGATGGGATACAGAGAAAATAGACACCCAGAAACACCTAATGTAGCTCTTGCTATTTGAACCATTTGAATATCTCCCTTATCACCCACTCTCACCTCTGCCTTGACGGAGTACTGAGAAAACATTGGTGCCTATAGTTTTCCTACTGGGATAATAATGGAGAACTGGCTTTCCTAAGGAAGACCAATAATGCAAGTAATAGAATTATTCTTCCTTAAGAAATTCCCTAATTTTGTTTTTGGGTATCTGTGTCTTTTGAGTACAAAGCAACACTAAAAACACGTCTTAAATTGTTCCCAAAGAAAGTACATTCCTGAAATGATATTAAGTATTAAAAAAATCAATTTTTTTATTTTTCAGAAATTAAAAAAATATACACATCTATATGTATATATATGCACACACATGTGCATACATGTATATACATGTATATTTGTACACACACATGTAAACATACACAAAAGTTTGAATTTGCAAACCATATGCATATATACATATATACACACACATAAACACTTGCAGGTATGGATGCATACATTGTACAGACTTAAGTGTATGTGCACGGATACACACACATGCAGAAACATATAGCTATACATATACATATATAAATTCATGTGCATGTACATGCATATATAAATTCTAACTTATGAACCAACCTAAGCCTGTTTGGTCTGTTGAAATTTTTTGTTTGGAGGCTTTCTGTAGCATCTAGTAGTTAAAGGAGGCAAGGGGATGCTGGCTCAGTTTGCTTCCACTAGACTATTTGTTTCTGTTGTCCTGGTCCCCTATTCAGTTAGTAGTTGAACATTCTTCAAAGTATCATATTTGGATGATAAATTATATGGCTACTCTGCTTTGGTCTCCTCCCCAACAACCTCCTTACTGGGCAGTATATTACATTGGAAACAAGTTTTAGACCCCATTATGTCACATATAAAAACTTGTATTAGCAAAGAAGGCCCAAAAACAGACAGCGTGTTCTAAAAATGGGAGGGAGAATAAGCTTTTTGTTCTAACAGGCCCACTGAGCACTTTACCTACAGGTCTTGTGTGGACTAAAGGTTAAATAATTCTAAGAGCTCTCTTTAAGAAAAAAATAACACCAAATTCCAAGTATAAATCTCGGAATAAAGTGGGTATTTAGAAAGAGAAAAGAAATCACACACAAAAAAACCATACATTCTGAGCTGACAGATACCACAAACTACACAAAATTCAGACAAATAATATAATATTTGTCAGAATATTTATAATTACACAAATTATGAATATTCATAATTATATAAAATAATGTAATATTTGTCTGAAATAATGCAATATTGTCTGAATATTTGTCCAACTATTTGGACCCTTTGGACATTTCTTCATATATTACATACATTCATATGTTATATAAATATAGAAATAATTTGTTATTTTGTCATTGTAGTTAGCTTTTTGGGTTTACCTCTTTTTGAAATTTTTATTGGCTATTGCACATTTATAATATCTTTATTTTAATTTAGCAGATCTGTCTTAATATACTGCTTCATACATAAGAATATTTAACAATGTATTTCTACTTTTCTTCCTGTTCCTTTTGCTATCATTGTTATCATCGTATTTCTTCACATGTTATAAACCTCAAAATATATTACTTTTTAATGACTTAAAAAATTAGAAAATGCAAGTCATATATCATTTACATATTAGCCATGTCTAGCTCTCTTCATTCTATTATATAGTTCTGAGTTTCTATGACGTGTTCTTTTATTTCGATCTGAAGAACTTCCTTTAATAGTGATATTTCTCTCTCTCTCTCTCATTGTCTAATAAAAGCTTTGTTTTCCCTTTATCTTTAAAGTATAATTTCACTGAGTATAGAATTTTAGATTGATAAATTTTTTCCCCTTCATTTTAAAGGTGCCATTTTTGTCTTTTTGGCTTCAGTTATTTCTGATGATTAATTAGTTTAATTCCCCCTTTGTTTTCCTTAAGTAATGTGTCTTCTTGCTCTAACTGCTTTCTAAGACTGTCTTTTCATCACTGGATTTCAAAAATTTGATTATCATGTACCTGCTTGGGGTTTGTTGAGCATATCAAACCTCTGTAAGTTTTCAGTTTTCAATAAATTTGAAAAATTTTGTCCATTAATCTCTTATTCTCTTCTTCCTTACTGAATTTCAATACTTTAATTTCACATATATTAGAACTCTTGATACCATTCCATAAGTAACTGCTAATTTTTTTTTCTATCCATGATTCAGTCTGGATGGTTTCTTTTGCTGTATCTTCAAATTAGTGTGTATTTAATTTGATATGAAATAAATACTATAAACTTATCATTTCAGATACAATAATTTTTGTTTTAGAAGTTCCTATTTCTTATAGGTTCCACTTCTTCATTTTGTTTATGGTTTTCTTAAAATATTAGAACATATTTACATTAGCTGTTTTAAAGTTTTTGTATACTAATTCCCTTTTTCTGACATTCTGTGACTTTTTTGTTTGTTTGTTTATTTTATTTTATTTATTTTTTGCTGGTTATGGATCACTTTTTTTTTTTTGCTTTTTTACATGTCTAGTAATTAGTGATTGGATGCCAGAGAATGTAATAGTACATTATTGAGAATTAAAATTTTTTGCCTGCTTTAGAAAAGAATGTCAAATTTTATTTTGTCAGGCAGATGAGATAGTGTGATAATTTTGAGGCTTGTTCTTAAGCTTTGTTAAAGTAAGTTTTGTGTAGTCTTTACTGTAAGATTAGTTTAACATTATTATTATTATTATTATTATTATTGATTTTGTTTAACTTCAAGTTGGTTAACATAGCATGTATTATTAGTTTCAGGGGTAGAATTTAGTGATTCATCAATTCATTACATCAAATGCCCTCCTTAATGCCCATCATACAATTACCTCTTCCTTCCATCCACTTCCCCTCCAGCAAATCTGAGTTTGTTCCCTATAGTTAAGAGATTCTTATGGTTTGCCTCCCTCTCTGTTTTTATCTTATTTTATTTTTCCTTCCCTTACCCCATGTTCATCAATTTTACTTCTTAAATTCCACATATGAGTGAAATCATATGATATCTGTCTTTCTCTGAATGACTTATTTTGCTTAGCATATTACCCTCTAGTTCCATCCACATTGTTGTAACTGGCAAGATTTCATTCTTTTTGATAGCTGAGCAATCTCCTATATGGAAGAAATGGATAAATTCCTAGAAGCATATAAACTACTGAAACTGAAATAGGAAGGAATAGAAAACCGGAACAGACCCATAATCAGCAAGGAAATTGAATCAGTAATCAAAAATCTCCCAAAAAGAGTACAGGGTCAGATGGTTTCCCAGGGGAATTCTACCAAACATTTAAAGAATTAATACCTATTCTTCTGAAACTGTTTCAAAAAATAGAAATGGAAACCTTATAAACTCATTCTATGAGTCCAGCATTACCTTGATCCCCAAATCAGACAAAGACCCCACTAGAAAGGAGAATTACAGATCAATATCCCTAAAGAACATGGATGCAAAAATTCTCAGCAAGATACTAGCCAATCAGCTCCAACAGTACATTAAAAGTATTATTCACCACAACCAAGTGGGATTTATTCCTGTGCACCAAGCATAGTTCAACATCCCCAAATCAATGAACATTATATATCAGATTAATTAAAAAAGGATAAGAAACATATGATCCTCTCAATAGATGCAGAAAAAGCATTTGACAAAATATATCATCCTTTCTTGATTAAAAGCCCCCAAAGAAAGTAGAGATAGGAAGAACATACCTCAGCATCATAAAGGCCATATATGAAGAACCCATAGCTAATATCATCCTCAGTGGGGAAAAACCAAGAACTTTTCCTCTAAGGTCAGGAATAGAACAATGATGTCCACTCTCCCCACTTTTGTTCAACATGGTACTGGAAGTCCTAGCCTAAGCAAGCAGACAACAAAAAGAAATAAAAGACATTCAGATCAGCAAGGAAGAAGTCAAACTTTCGCCCTTTGTAGACAACATGATACTCTAGTAGAAAACCCAAAAGACTCCACCAAGAAAATTTACAGGAATTCAGTAAAGTTGCAGGGTGTAAAATCAATGCACAGAAATCTGTTGCATTTCTATACACTAGTAATGAAGGAGCAGAAAGAGAAATCAAGGAATCAGTCCCATTTAAGATAGTAGAACCTCATTATTAAGGCATGGCCCTTTTGGGGTCGCTTGAATGTGCCAGTGCTTAAGTGAAGTCTCTTTATTGTCTGTTTGGAGTTTGGATGTCTCTCAGCCCCGTGTGAGTGTAGAGAATTATTCAGCTTACAGTCACCCTTAGTTTTTCTTTTTTTTTCTTTTTTTTTTTTTTTTAAGATTTTATTTATTTATTTGACAGAGAGAGATCACAAGTAGGCAGAGAGGCAGGCAGAGAGAGAGAGAGGGAAGCAGGCTCCCTGCCGAGCAGAGAGCCCGATACGGGACTCGATCCCAGGACCCTGAGATCATGACCCGAGCCGAAGGCAGCGGCTTAACCCACTGAGCCACCCAGGCGCCCACCCTTAGTTTTTCTGATTCAGGAGACTGCCTGTGCAGATTTCTTGAGTTATTCATTTGTGTAGCATCCTCCTCTCCAGTGTTTCCTGGAATATTCAGCTCCTCCATGGATCTGATCAACAAGAGTACTGTGGTTTTTTTTTAAGGTCCTCATTTCTGTTCTGCTTTCTGGAAATTGCCTCTAGGCAGAAAACCAGGGCAACTTGTGGGAGTCATTTTAGTTGTTTCCCTGGACTCCCTATTTTTCCTGCGCTCCCTGTGTCTGCTGACAATTAATTATTTGTATTGGGGGAGCATTCAAATAATATTTAACCTACCATAGCTGAAAAAAAAGTCAAAACCACTAATCTTACTAATGAAAACAATTTTAAAAAACTGTATTAGATCACTAGAGAAACACAAAACTTTGTTTTTGTTCATTGATATAAAGTGCTAAAAATGTTACTTTTCAGATAGTTGCTCAATAAATATTTGTTAAATACATGAATAAATCAATATAATCTATTTTTAAACCAATATGACCTTTGCTATTGATCAGAAAACAAGACTAATGGGCGCCTGGGTGGCTTAGTGGGTTAAGCCTCTGCCTTCGGCTCAGGTCATGATCTCAGGGTCCTGGGATTGAGTTCCACATTGGGCTCTCTGCTTGGCAGGGAGCCTGCTTCCTCCTCTCTCTCTCTCTGCCTGCCTCTCTGCCTACTTGTGATCTCTGTCAAATAAATAAATAAAATCTTTAAAAAAAAAAGAAAAAGAAAGAAAACAAGACTAATGATGTGATTATATTAGTCTATTTGTGGACTGTGACCTTTTTATTAGCACAGTTTTAAAAAAGATTTTATTTATTTATTTGATGGAGAGAGAGAGATCACAAGTAGGCAGAGAGGCAGGCAGGGCAGGGGGTGGTGGTGGGGAAGCAGGTTCCCTGCTGAGCAGAGAGCCCAATGCAGGGGCTCAATCTCTGGACCCTGAGATCATGACCTGAGCCAAAGGCACAGGCTTAACCCATTGAGCCACCCAGGTGCCCCATGATTAGCACTTTTAAAAACTAGTTATTATTAAAAAAAAAAACAAAAAACAAAAAACTAGTTATTATTAATAATTATTTAAATGCTAAGGAATCTCAAATACTAACTCTCCCATCCCAGTTATAAAAAAAGCTAAAAATATTGAATGTACACATATAAATCACATCATGTATGTTAAAGTCTTTTAAAGAAAAGTACAGGCAACATACAATGCAGAACATAAAGGTAAAAAATTCTCCTTTCTGCCCCTAGAAATCCCTACTCTTTCACTCTTCTCCATAGTAATTATTACTATTTTTTCTTATTGGCCTATGCATGTATGAGTTAAATATACATGTCTAATACTCTGTTAATCCCACAAATGATTACATATTATACATACTAAACTACACCTTTTACTTTCCTATAATTATATCCATTCAAGAGAATTTCATAAATCATCACATTGTTTTTACAGCTGCTTAGTATTTTACTGAATAGATACAACATAATTTATTTAAAATATTTCCTCTTGATGGATATTTAGTTTTCCCCCAGTTATTTGCAAACAGTGCTATAATCAGAAGTTGTGCATATATGTCATTGTGCTTTCATGTGCCACAGTTCCATCATACGTTGCACAAAGTAGCAATAAAAATGTACCTGAAACCCAGGTAATGAACAAGTAAGACTTCAATGCTATTGTCCCTTATTACTACATAATAATTGCATCTCCCAAGTTCAAAGTATTATAATAAGGAACTTTAGGCACACAAATTACCCCCAACATTAACACTGCTTTATAATACACCCTTACCTCTTCTCAATAGGCTCTGTATGATAATGTGTGGTATTGCTGTGGTAAAAGTCCTTTTTACTAAGAAAATAAATTATATTCTTGATCTTCTTTGGTGTCTAGATTGGAAAAGAAGAAAACTTGAAACTTTGAACCTGTGTGTGTGTGTGTGCATGCACATTCATGCATACAAACAAACAAATAAACTAATTAATTAATATTCCTCATATAAATGAAGAGCTAGAATCTTGGTTGCATTTTCCTCATTTTTTTGTCTACTGTGTAATTCATTGAATTAGGTGTTTGCATTCATAAGAGAATTGCATTTCTCTTGCCTTGCTTTCTTCATTAAGTTGTCTTGGAATGCTACCTCTGACAGAGAGAACTCTTGTTCATAATTCTAGAGCATACGATAGCCACATGCTGATAGAACTATGGCTACAGGTTTTTTCTGAGAAGAGGAGACACAAATATTCTTTCATGTGTTAAAACAAAAATTTAACTCTCCCAAAGAATAATTGTAGGTAATGAATTCCTTCAAATAGTTTTCTTGCTCACCACTTAACATCTTTGTGTATTGAAGAAATTCCCAGTGGAACCTTAAAGACATTATTAAAACAAAGCAGAAGCTTGGATTTTGTCAAGTAAAGATACTAGATAGACACAAGAGAGCCTGGACGTGGAATGATTCTTAAAGGTCATTTGGCATGACATTGGAAATCTAATTTTCTTAAGGCTTTGATCCTTAATTGTTTTTTCCTTATCAACACCTGGAGGGTTCCCTAGACTTAATATACTTCAGTGTTCCTTTTATAACAACTACCCAAAATGTTGAGGGCAGGTGATTTTGGAAATGTTTTGTGAAGAGGGAGAAAAGCCACAATGCCAATTCTATGGGAGACAGCCAGCTGGATTTTGGGTACAGGTCACAGCACATCTTAACAATGGGGAAAAGTCTAGGATGGCTACAAAATAAGGGAGGAGAGGTAAAAACCCAGATTTTCTGGAAAGCCAATAGAGCCATGTAGCTGTAGGGAAAATAAGGTGACCTCCCAGGAACTGCTTCTGTGGACACACCACTTGTACTCACTGCCCTGGGGTCTGTGGTAGACTATGATTTGACCAGTACTTTGATGTCCAAATAATTGGAACTTACTGAACAAAATCTCTTGCCTGCCATCCAGCTCTACAGCAATGACAACTACAAAGAGAAATCTGACAGCAAACTATTATTACTATTTAACATTTATAGAATGCTAACAACATGCTTGGTGCTGTGAAAAATGAAGAATACAGTACTGAGATAGCTTGATGGGTTTATGTTGTCAAGTAAATAGTGACAGCTAGAGCATTTAGGCTATCCTTTGAAAGGGATGGGCCAAATGTATTGAATTCAGTGGTTTGTTTTTCTTTCTCTTCTTGCACTTTCGGTGTTCTTGGATGTCTCGTATCCCACAGCTCAGTGATTCTTAAAAGTGGCTACATATTGGAATCATCCAAGGAGCTTTTAAAAATAACAGGGCTGACTGCTTCTCATCCTCAAAGATACCACAGCAATAGATCTAGAGTATATTCTGCACATCAGTATTTTTTAAATCTCCCTGTGTAATTCCCATATACAGCTAAGGTTGTGAATCACTTTTGTGGTTTTGTTATTATTATTGTTGTTTATTTTTTAAACAACAGCTCTTGATAACTCTCTAGTTGAAACTACCTTGGTCCCCATTCTACTTTTTTTTCTCTTCTCTTTGTGCCTTTGGGAGGAAAAAAAAAAAAGAAATGAACACTATTAATTAATCAACCCCTCTTCTGCCATAATATTAATGGAAGAGGGCTCTTGCTCTTCTGCCATGTGGCATTTTAACTAGGGTTTTCTGGAGACAATGCCTTTTTTTCTATTAAAAGCGGTGTGTTTAATGGTGCAGATTTTAAGTGAATTGTTTTGTGGTTAAGTCTCTACTTAATTTGTGAATCACATTCTAGCCCTTACTCTGTTTGCTTGGAATAGTCAGGTAAGAAAGAACTTTGTTAAGGTCTTCATGTTTTGCTTCTCAACCAGTGTCAGGTAATTGTTCTGGGTTAGAGAGATAGTCTTTTTTTCCCAGCTCCTTTTCAAAGACTCAGAGAGACCAGATCAGATTACATCTGCTCCCTTGACCACCCTACATCCTTTTCCTTTCTTTATTGTCCAAAGAGCATATTGGATCATTTGTAGGCTCTGGGATGTCATTCAAAAACTAGCTGTTAGGTTGGGGTGTGGGCATCCTAAGACATACATACCAAATGTAGGCTTATGTCTAACTCCCATCTTTGAGGATCAGGTTGGTGTGGTAGTTACCTCTTAATGCATGACAGATTGTCCCACAACTTATCAGCTTGAAACAACAAATACTTATTATCTCACTCAGTTTCTGAAGGTCAGGAATTCAGGAAATGGTTTACCTGAGTGATTCTGGCTCAGGACCTCTCATGAGGTTGTAGTTAAGTTGTCATCTGAAGGCTTGACTGGGGCTGGAGGATCCTCATGCACGTGGGCTCTTGGAAGGCCTCAGTTTCTTGTTGTCTCTTGGTCGCCAGGCTCAGTTTCTTACCACATGGTGTTCTCTGTAAGGCCGGACATGACACGGCAGCTGGCTTACTCTGTGGTGCACATCAAAGATGGAGAGTGAAAGAGAGAGGCCAAGATATAAGACAAAGTGCTTTTTATAATTAATCGTGGAAGTGACATGCCATAATTTCTGCATTTTATTGGTCATACAGACCAACCCTTGTATAATGTGGGAGAAGACTTTTTCTCATTGTTATTCTAACACTTAATTTTTAAACTTTTTCAAAGAACAGTTTTATTGAGGCATAATAGATAAGTAATATTTCAATGTACAAATTCATTAGTGTTAACATATGTTCACACACATGAAGTTATTACTAAAATCAATATAGTGAATACATCCATCACCCCTGAGACTTTCCTGTGGTCTTTTGTAATGTCACCAGACATTGCCAAATGTCCCTTTCAGGGGCAAAACTGACCCTGCTGGAAACCCACTATCCTAGAATTTCTTTCTTTCTTTCTTTCTTTTTCAAGATTTTATTTACTTATTTGACAGAGAGAGAGATCACAAGTAGGCAAAGAGGCAGGCAGAGAGAGAGGAGGAAGCAGGCTCCCTGCTGAGCAGAGAGCCTGATGTGGGGCTCAATCCCAGGACCCTGAGATCATGACCTGAGCCGAAGGCAGAGGCTTAACCCACAGAGCCACCCAGGTGCCCCAACCTATTTCATATAAATAGTATATGGCGTATACTCTATCTTGTGGCTTCATTCCCTCAGCATAATTAGAAATTCATCCCAGAGAGGTCTTTTTCATCAGGCTATCTGCTCAGAAGAATTTCTGAGAGTAAATTTTTTTGTGGTCAAAGTAGGTACTATGTAGAGCATCTGACAATGTGGGAGTCAAAAGTCTTACATTCTGATTCTAGCACTTCCACTTAGCTGTTCTGTATTAATGATGTAAAATATTTATTTTGCTCATTTTGCAAGATTACTGTGAGGCTCAAGTGTTAGCCATATGACATTAAATTATTAGTATTTGCTTCCATTTTGGAGCGTCTATGAAAAT
Source organism: Lontra canadensis (assembly GCF_010015895.1). NCBI lineage: Eukaryota > Metazoa > Chordata > Mammalia > Carnivora > Mustelidae > Lontra > Lontra canadensis. The sequence continues at coordinate 1,130,085 of NW_022631012.1, forward strand.
ATGAAGTTTTTTAAATCAAATAATCTAAACTGTGATCAGTTTAAATATTTATAGAGTGCTTGCATCTATAGAGTGTCCTATGTACCATGACACAAAAATTAGTTTTTTCCCTAAGAACCTACAAGACATTGTGGCTAAAGAAGACAGTAGAAATAGGGATGATGTGCCAAAGTGGTAGAGAGATGAAGGAGGGATGTATTCACTCACAGAAGCACTAATACAAAGATTTCTTGGAGTAGGTAAAATCTGAGCTGGATTGTGAAGGATGAATGGGATTTTCCTGTGTGGACATTGCAGAAGGGAATTCCATTAGAATGATAAACATTCAAGCAAGGAGGCATAAAATAGCTTGGTGTATTTGGAGAACCATGAGTAGCTTAGTATTGCTGTAGTATGAAACAGGAGATCGCATCTGTATGTTGGGATATGGGTAATAAGCAACAATCAACTATGAAGGAGATATTTTATCATACTAATGAGTTGGGACTTTATTTTACAAATGGCAGGAAGCTAGTGAAGTGTTTTAAGCAAGAAGTACAAACTGGTTTGTGTTTTAGAAAGATTGCTTTGGTGCTGTGTGAAGAATTGATTTAAATGCCTGTTTTCATATCTGGAGTCTGGGGATTTTTATTTCATCAATATTTTATTGTTTCATTGTTATAAATTAACACTGATTTGTGCAATTATGTTTCATTACTAAATGGCAAAAAAAATGACTTCTTAAAAGAGAAAAGCAATTCCTTAATATAATTTTAATTTAAAGAGCCAGATTAAATATATAGAAAAAATTGTTTAATGGGACTTTAGTTCAGTCATGATAGTTTGAAACTACTCTCTGCCCACATTAAAAACCTCCTGTGGCCAAAAGGTGGGGGGAGCGTGAGACCATGAACAAAATAGCTCCAAATGTAGTGCACACTGAAGTCTTCTCCTCTAGGGAGGGGGAAAGGAACGAGTTTGCCCTTTAGAAATAAGACTCATGGCCTATTCCATTTTAAAGAGAGAAACAGGATTTACACGCTACAAACACTTGTCTTATTTTCAAAAGAATAAAATTCTCAACTAACAGAGGTCCTTAATATTTTATCCTCCTGGACAGATATTGAGACCCCTTTATAAATCTGCAATGTTCTCTTGTACGTATCCCGCCCTTTCTTTTCCTATTGAATGTCATGAGAGCTCATTTTTCTTAACTGAATGTCATGTCACACCCCCTCCTCTACTAATCACAAAGCGAGTCTTGGAAAATCACAGACTGTGCTCACTATCAGCAAAACCTGTCATGTAGAAGTGTTAGGGAACCGGAGCACTGTCCCTTCTTTTATTGCTTCTTACTTCCTGCAAGGCAATTTGTATAAATAGCAAAGTCTTGTTTTTTTTTTATTCTGAGCCTGAATTGATTTTTCCATACCAGTACTGATTAAGCATAGGGTGTGTGGGGCCCTTCATTCTCCTAGAAATGAAAACTGAGTATGGGAAAACTTTAGACCAGAGAAAGGGAATTAGGATGAGAGGGGAAAAATGGGGAAAAAATCTGGGTATGTAGGAATGAAACTTAGCCAGACCTGAATTTTTGGCTGGCTGAGGGATAGTCCTAGAAACTTGACTTTTCTTCAATTAGTTTCAGCTTAAACACTTAGGGTTATGTTGCATTATTTTGTTGTGCTTATTGACTATATAAACACAGTGTCAAGAATAGGAGAGAGGATACCATGAGGATATAAAAATTGCCCCAAGAAAATGTGAAGGTGAGCATATATGCCTGGCAGAATCCTCGTTTTGGGAAGAGAGGTAAGCGGTATTTATCTATATTATTCTTATGGGGGACTTTGGAGACCAAGGGGAACATAATATTGTCTCTACAAATTTCCAAATATGTGCTGTTAAAGGACTTCTCAAGCCTCTAACCCTGGTTGTGGCTACTTCCCACTAATCATGTTACCATCCTGTTTTAATATGCATACACATGTTGTATGAAATCAATAGAAAGAAATGGTACTCCAGGATAACATAAAGAGATGGGGATGAGAACAAGGAAATATGATAAATGTCTTCAAATATTTTGTGGCCCATCATGAGCTGGAAAGATTAGAATGTTCTACATGGTTTCCAGTAGTAGAACTAGGACTAGAACGCAGATACTGGGTCAAGATAGGGGAAACTTCTGTATATTAAACAATTTCATCTGGTCACAAATAGCTTTTTATCATTCAGTGTTACAAGGGAGGCTTCTAGGTTACAAGGGAGGCTTTTAGGTTACAAGGGAAGCTTTTAAACTGAGTTAGACTAGATATCTTCTATGTCTCTTGCAAATGTACTGCTCTAGAATTCAAACAATAAAATAAGCTCAATGTCAAGATTATGCACTACGACTTTTTTTTTTTTTTTTTTTTTTTTTTGGAGAGAGAGAGAGAGAGAGACAGAGAAAGAGAGCCAGTGTGTGTGTGGGGAGTATGCGGGGGCGGGGGGCGGCTGATGGAAAGAGAGAGAATCTTATGTAGGCTCCATGCCCAGTGTGGAGCCAGACGTGGGACTCAATCTCACAACCCTGAGATCATGACCTAAGCCAAAATCAAGACTCAGATGCTTAACCAACTGAGCCACCCAGGCACCCCTATGCTCTATGGCCTTTATATAACTTTTGTATCATTGGAGATAATGAAGGCACTACTATTTTTGTTTGGATAATGAGATGTCCTCCTTTCTTCTCTCTACTGTTGTCATGTTTTTGGTGTGTGTGTCCCTGAACTATTTTAATTTATTCTTTCATTTATTTGTTCACTCATTTAATTCAACAAGTATTACTGAGTTCCTCATCTGCACCAAACACTGTGCTAAGAATCCAAAATGAAAAAGACACTGTACCTGCCTTGTTTTCATGAAGATGTGAGTCCACTCACCTGTGAACAACTTGGAGCTTTACACTTAAAGGTATATGATGTTTTTATCTTGTTTATTCGTTGTTTAGACCCTCAAAACAGTGTATTTATGCACCCTGATGGTTTTAAGTAGGGATCAACTCAAACCGAATGTCCCAAGAATTCAGTGAGAAGACATTGGAGAGACATCATTTAGTACCATATTTAACTACTTCTCGACCATGACTGGATGGTCTAAGTTTTCTATGTCAGTGCTTAAGGGCACAGGTTCCATTTAAAATAGTAGAGTTCAAATCCTCCTTTCTCTGTTTATTAGCTATGAAACTCAGCTACTTAGCCTTTCTGTGTCTTGATCTTGTCATCTGCAAGACAGAATTACAATAGAACCTACCTAGTAGGGTTCTTATGCACAATGGAGGTGTTTATAAACTGCTTATCACATTGTTTCAGACATAGTAATTTCCCAACAAAGATAAGCTATTGTTGTGGTACCTTAAATGAGGCTGTCATCTGTTCATATTTCTTTTTTTAGCACTTATTAAATTGCCTTTTAGTAACTACAGTTATTTGCTTAAGTGTTTGTCTCACTCATTCAACAGTGAGGTTTCTAAAAGCCTTAATCTTTACTGTATCTTAATGTCACAGTGCTTTCCAACATTGTTCATGTCAACGCAAACACTGCAAATTCTTTCAGTGACCCACCAGGGAAATGAAAAAGGCTTATTTGGCTGGAAGTGACCAACCTGTGGGTTCTAAACTCCACACTCTGCCCATCTTTCCTGAGGGCTGAGAGTGTCAGTCTCTTAGAGCACTAGACACTGTAGCACATAGGTTGAAAAGCTCTGGCCTCACTCGGTGCTCATCATGGTAGTAAGCAGGGAATAGTCCAGTAATGGTTCTGCTATTTTTTTTTTTTTTTGTATTGAAAAGACTGCTACTACCAGCTCCATTCTTGTGCTTTAAAATTTAAATGCTCTTTTTCTGCTTTCTGCTTTCTGAGTATAGATCCTATATTCTGAAATCTTAAGCTTCTTTCCCAAAATTTTCTCCACAGGAAATGTGATGCCCGTGCAGATGCCTTGGGGTTTCCAAAGTAGTTTAGGTGCTCATTTTGCTACTTAATTACCAATTACTTGTATCTACGTAGCAATTTTATCACGGGATCATCAGGAGCAAGATATAAGGATACACAATATCTAGGTATAAAGATCTATCTACTGTAGCCTAAAATTTTATGGTAATTGTTAAAAAGAGATGCCTATTTTCCTGCTTCTCTGTAGGTCATGGGGAGGGATTTTCTTAAATTGTTTAAGCCTTTTGCTTCAGACATTAGTTCTTGCCATGGAGGTGGGATGGTGATGAGCTAAGTAGTTGGTGGAGGAAAGGCATCAACTCACAACTTTCCATTGGCTCAAACTAATATATAAAAAGTTCTTAGGCATGCAGGGTCCTTTCTCTTGTTGCTCTTCTCTTTCCCCCTGAAGACTGCTGGCACTGATCCTTATGAAGTGTATACATTCTTATACTCAAACTCTTTTTTTTTTTCTTTGAAGGAGAGAGGGTGGGAGGGGCAGCAGTGGGAGAGGGAGAGAGAATCTTAAGGTGGCTCCATGCCAGCATGGAGCCCTATGCAGGGCTCCATCTCACAACCCTGAGATCATGACCTGAGCTGAAATCAAGAGTTGGGCGCTTAACTGACTGAGCCATCCAGGTGCCCTGACTCAATCTTGTCCTTAAGTAGACTGTTTCAAGGTATGAATCAGGGGTAGAAGGTTGGGATGTTTCAAGAGGTCTAGTTCATTCTTACACTAAGCCACTGGTTTATCAGAAATTGGGTTGACATTATGGCTTCCACTCTTCTGATTCCTGTATCTGTATCTCAGTTGATTCTTAATTCAGGCAGAAAACCATATTGTCATTTATTAGGCCTTCTAAAATCTCAACAGTAATCAATTGCTGTTTATTAATATTCAATCTGAATTTTAAAGAAAATCTTTAAAATAGAATTGATACATAAAGATGGTAAAATATTTCTACCATACACATGAAGAGAGTAAAACATAAAATTTTCTCTGCTTCCCCCTGTCCTTCTTCACAAAGTTAACTACTATTAACATTTCTGTGAATCTTTAGAAAAGAAAAAGGACATATGCTTGCATAGGGTTTTTATGTGCTTTAGAAAATGTCCACAAAACTTTGGTTTAGGCAACAATTTCTTAGAAATGACACCAAAAAAGAAAGTTACAAAAGAGATAAATTGTGTTTTAAAAGTAAAAAAAACTTCTGTGCTTCATAAGACGTCATCAAGTTAGTGAAAAGACCTTCAGAATGTGAGAAAATATTTGCAGATCATGTATCTGATTAGGGACATATATTTAAAATATATGAATATAGGACCAAATAATAAAAGACAGAGAAACCAATTTAAAAATGGGTGAAGGATTGGAACTGGCATTTCTCTAAAGAAAATATGTGAGTGGCTAATAAGCACATGAAAAGATGCTCAACATCATTAGTCATTGGGAAAATGCAGTTAAGACCAAAATGAGATGTCACTTCACAGTCAGTAGGATAGGTACAATAAAAGGATAGACAATAACAGATACTGGTGAGGTTGTAGAGACACTGGAACCCTCATGTGCTGCCAGTGGGAATATAAAAGACAACCATTTTAGAAAACAGCCTGACAGGTCCAGAAAATGTTAAACATAGAGTTACCATGTGACCCAGTAGTTCTACTTCTAGTTGTAACCGTCCCTCAGAACAATGTACTGACCAAACGTGCTTAAACACGTACTAGCAGAGTCAATGGAAATGCAATTAGTAACAATATTAAGTGGTCTGTTCACTTAAAGTTGTTGGATTGTGAAATTTAAGAAATAGTTTATATTTTTAATGTTCTAATAATAAGTTCATTTTGTTCCTTAATAAACGCTTGTTTACATACTCCAAAAAAAAAAAAAAAAGTACTAGCAACAGTCCTCTGGGGAAAAGGATAATATACGACCCTGAAGCCGAGCAGCTGGGAATGCCTGGCCCCACTCACGGTGGAACACCCCCTGCTTCTTTTCTCTGTTATTTCCCCTTCTCCAGAGATCACTGGTAGTTCATTAGATGATTCCTTCAAATATGTTTACTCAACCACAAATCCTATACTGCTTGATCAGGCATATCTTGCTTGTCCATAATCTCCTTCCACTCCTTTGTTGATTGTTATCTTGTATCTAATACACAGGGGACTGAGGAGTTGTTCTGGGCCACATTCTTCTCAGTTGCCGACCCCTGCTCCCTTTCTCATGCTGCTGACTTGCTTGTGCCTCATTCTTCTCCAGTGGGCCTTGGAGAAGCAGCACTAGATACATACTCAAGAGAAACAAAAACATGTGTCTATATTTAGACTTGTACATTAATGCGCATAGAAACATGATCCATAACAGCCAGAAAGTAGAAACAGTCTAGATGTTCATCAACAGACAACTGGATAAATAAAATGTAATCTCTCCATACAGTGGAATATTATTGGGCCATCAAAAAGGAACGCAGTACTGATATTTGGAGCAAGGTGAATGAACCTTGAAAACATGCTAAGTGAAAGAAGCCAGTCACATAAGAACACATATTATATGATTCCATTAATATCAGATGTTCAGAATAGGCAAATCTATAAAAACTGAAAGTAGTTTAGTGTTTATCTGGGTCTGGATGAGATAGAATTGTGAGCAACTGTTAATGGGTACAGAGTTACATTTTGGTATAAGGAAAAGATTCTATAATAAGATTATGGTGATAGGTGTACAACTCTGTAAACACACTTAAATAGCAAAATTGTATGATTTAAATAGGTAAACTTATATATATCCCATAAAATTATTGGGAAGAAAAAAAACGCTTGCCTATATAATCGTGCTATACACACGGCTACCCTACTTTTCATTTAACACAGCTTAGGGTATTTTTTTCCCTATAAGAACACATCAAGTTGCGTATGTTTTTAAATGGTTATGTAATTGGGGCGCCTTGGTTAAGCGTCTTTCTTTGGCTTAGGTCTCAGGGTCCTGGGATGGAACCCCCAGTCAGGCTCCCTGCTCAGCGGGGAGCCTACTTCTCTCTCTCCCTCTGCCCCTCCCCTCCCTGTGCACGCACATGTGCACACACACGCATGCTCTCTCTCTCTCTTTCTCAAATAAATAAAATCTTAAAAAAAAATAAATGGTTATGTAATATTCCAAGTTTTGGGACACTTGATTGTTTCCTATAATTTGAATTTACATCCTAGAGTTTCCTCAAGTTAAAAGGAGTCTTGTTCTTGGCCTGTCTATATTCTATAAATGACCACAATTAGGGATGAGCAGCATTTAGAATTGATAGAACAGAACATTAGGGAAAAAAGAGGAATGGGTTTTGTCTCTGCTGATGAGACCAGGAGTATTAGAGAGGAGGCAGAACAGCTGCAGGCTACTCATTGCTTCCTGACCATGTTTTCTTGTCTGACCATGTAGTTTCCTAGATATTAAAATTGGGCCACCCAGTCTGCCCCCAATATGATGAACTTCCTCAGAGTAAACTCCATGCACTTGTGTGGCTGGTGATTTTGTTTTTTGATTAGACCTGCTTTGCATTTCTTTGTGGAAGTATATAGGTCTTTAATATTTTATATCTCATTTTAATATTTTTGCTTCCTTTCCTATCTTAGGTTTGTGAAGTTATTTTTATTCATAATTGAGCCCTTGCAGGTGATAACTATCCTTTCTTTTATAAATATTTAGAAATATATTTTGCTGTTGGTTTCTGATAAGTCCTTTTACCAGATTAATGATATTTTTTCTATCTCATGATGAATAATTTTTCTTAAAAATCAGAAATGGATATGAAGTACCACCTGACTTGTGGGGACATCCATCATAATGTTGTATATGTATTTATTTTTTTCTGCTATAATCTGTTCATGTGGTGAATTGCATTAATGCATTTCCTAATCTATTTTCAATCATTCATTTGGCATTCATTTCACACATATTTATTTAGTGCCTTCTACATGGCAGATGCTATTCTGAGCACCAGTGTCACAGTAATAAGCAAAACAGACATTTTTCTTTAAAAACATTGCTAAATACAATCTTCTAACATTTAAATGTTTTGCATTTAGATTTAAGAATTTATCTTGAGGAATATTCAAATGTACACATAAAGATATCTAATAAAGGATGATTATTACAGCACTGTTTATAAATATTAACATGTCCATTCATAGAAGGTTGAAATATATTTTGGTTTCTCCACAGCATAGAAGAACATATAGTGGTTCAAAAGAGCCAGGTAGCTCAGTACACACATACATAAAAAGATTTAAAAAAGAAATCAAGTTGCAGGATTTATGCATAGTGGTATCATGTCATTTTTGTAAATATGAAAAAAAAACCCCATCTCTTTGTGTATTCACACTTTCTATAGGCATAAAAAGTATCTGGAAGGATATGAAACAACAAGCTATGTAAGCTGAAGGGTGGGGAGCATGAGGACAGATTTTCACTTTTCAATGTATAACTTTTGCATTGATTCCTTTTTCCTTTTTTCTTTTTTGCAAGAGGCAGATATTATTGCAACTGCAAAAGGAGGGAAAATAAGGGTAGAGTTAAGAATTGGGAAGAGGGTATATGAGAACATTTTGAACATGATCCTGGTTAATGCTCAATTGCAAGCAACAGAACTATCATAGCTGGTTTTAAGCAGAATGGGGTTTTTACTATGTATGAGATATTATCAGAAAAATTGCTATTGCAAATGCCAAAGGAACAGGCGGTAGGTGGAATTCCCAAAAACAGCTCTTGGCCCCAGAATCATACTGTCTCCCTTGTCATCGGTGCAGTTGCTACCACTTCTGCAAGAATATGCCAAGGCAGGAGGCTGGGGAGCAAACACTGCCGAAGCATGCTGCCTCTTCTGTGATTGGCCTCCATCTGCACCCCACAACCTGCCCCCCCCCATTTAATTCACTTTCAAATTCTAGCCTCATATGAGGGCATCTGATTGGCAGAACTTAAGTCTCATCTGGAACCCTAACTGCAAAGGACTCTAAAAATAGAATTTTCAGCTTTCCAAACACCATAGCATAGGAAGATGTACTTGAAAGAGGCTGGAATGGATATTAAGCAGGCAAGCCACACACTGAGCAAATAGCAGGTTGCTTTTTAAATATAAGAAATGACTATTTTCACTGGCAAGATCACTTCTGCATGATATAAGAAATATATATTTATTGTAGAAAAATGAGAAAATAAGCAAGCACAGATAAGAAGAGGTAAATAAAAATTATCTGAAATCCTACATCCGTTGTTAATATTTTGACGTATGACCTTTCAAACCCCTACACACACAATCCTTCCAACCACCCCCACACTTAAAAAAATATAGAATCCTTTTTGCACATTGACAGAATCTGTTTCTGTGTAGCAAAGCTTGATGCAATGTTTAAAAAGTGAAGTTAATTAAAAATCATAAAACATGTATTGACTTAAAACTTAATTTAAAAAACTCATTGAAGTAATAGACAGTGAGTTTTAGAAAAAAGAAATTCACATTTAAGTCATTTTCATCAAGTCAAAATAGGCTATCTTTTCATTTTAATGAACTTTAATTTTTGACTAAATAAGGGTTTGTTTTTAATTAACTTTTTTTTTAATTTTGAAGACCATTCCTTAATTCCTTTTCTCCCCCAAATTAGGGAAATTCTGTACTCTTTCCAGTTTTAAAACAATGGAAAGAACTCTCTAGATCAGTCACTAAACACCCACATGTCCCACACAAGCCAACCTCTCAATAACTTTGGTTTCAATGTTTGTAAACTGAAGAGGTTGAACAAGGCTCTCAGGTCCAGATCGGTGAGGCTAACCATTTTGTGAAGAGATTTCCATGCTTAGGTAAAAGTTTCAGTTTACAGAATCCTGGCTTTGATATCTGGGCCTGCTTCTCATGGACCAGGTGACCTTGAGCTCGTTATGAACTGCTGGATGTCTACATTTATGATTCTGAGCACTGAGATTAAAAGTAGTTTCTACTTACTTCCTGGAGGTTGACAAGGCTGCCAGCTCCCTTGCAGGAAATGTCCTATATACATATTATAACTAATTAAAGTAAGGACAGTAATGTGGTCTAAGAGGTAGCTAAATAGAGTTCTTTAATTTTGGTGTAGATTTTAACCTTGAGATGACTCTGTGAGATGTAAAAGCAACCATGACAAAATTTTAAGATAAGAAAGAGCATAGGAATTTATTTAAGATAATGAATGGGTGATAGGATCATTCCAAATGAAAAGTTTACCTGGCGATATATATTTATCTATCTGTAAATCTACCGATATAGTGACTTATATTCTGTATATTTGCATATACCTGGAAGGGTTTATACAAGTTAAATGTGCTTATCTCTGGGGATGGAGTTATAAGTAATTTTCTGAAAATTTCAGGTTTACTAATTAAATAATTTACCTTTAGTGAGCCTATGATATTTTTGTATCTAGAAAAAATACAATCAAGTAGGTTTTTTATATTATGTTTTTTTAAATTTTATTTAAAAAAATTTTTTTTAAAGATTTTATTTATTTATTTGAGAGAGTATGAGTGAGAGAGAGCATGAGAGAGGAGAAGGTCAGAGGGAGAAGCAGACTCCCCAAGGAGCTGGAAGCCCGATGCGGGACTCGATCCTGAAAGTCGGGGATCATGACCTGAGCTGAAGGCAGTCGCTCAACCAACTGAGCCACCCAGGCGCCCTTTATTTTATGTTTTAATGAAAATTATGTGTGTTGTATATGTTCTGAGGCTATAGCAGGTAGGTAGGATTAGAAGGGAGGAAAGAGAATATACCTGTTAAATTATTCTTCCTGTTATGATGGAGAGATTGAGAGAGGGAGAGAGAGAGTCAGTGAGTAGAGAATTCCAAGATCCTGTCTGTCATTCACGACCCTGATTTCTCACCTATTAGATGACCTTAATCTTTGCACGTGGTTTTAGATTTGTCTGTAGGAATCAATGTCCTTTTCTCAAAACTCACTTGTCTTCCTCAAATTATACTTCCCAGGCTTTTACTAGGTGAAGAACTTGACTCATTCACTCTTTCCCTCATCTTCCTCATTCAGTGACCATTTAAACCCATCCTATTTAGCTCTTGCAGTAAAAGATGGGTTCTGGGATTGCCAAAGGGGCAGGGTGACATAGTCCAAGGTGAGGCTTTCTGCAGATGTCACCAGGACTATTTCAGCAGACTCTGGTTTCTCACTGTTTCTGATTCCACCCTCCCAATCCTTTTTACAATCTCCTTTCAATTGTTTTCTGAAACACAGCTCTAATATTTGCACTCTCTTACTCAATAATCACAAGTGCATCCCTAGCATAGGAAAACAAAATAACAAATGAAAAAACAAACAAACCCCAAAAAAATCATCTACAGTCTTTAGATGGTTTTTCAAGGGCTTCCTTGTCTGTTCCCCAACCTATCTTTCCAACCTTATTCTTCCTTCTACAATCCTTTCCTTTCCTGCTTTTTGCCTCTCATGCCAGTACCTTGCACTGCCCTTCTTCATCACCTCCACACATCCATATCCTTATCATTTAGGACTCAACTCAAATCCCTAGGAAGCTTCCCAATTCCCTTTCTTGAAATACTATACCTTCCTCTCAGATCCCATAACACTTCATCTTTTCTTCTCTTGGGTACTTGCTACCTTTCAAGTTTATTTCAGTTATTTGTGCTCTCTGGGAGCTCAGCCATAAACACACTCCGTCTCTGAACTGACTCTATTTTCCACTGTAGGCTTCTAATAAGTATGTGCTGTTAAAGAATTGGGGCCAACATTTTTCTGGGTTACATTCCACCAGGGTAGCTATATGGTGGCTGCCTATTGAACTTTTTTTTTTTTTTTTTAATTAACTTCCGCAGGCCACAGAGGTACCATTTGGTGCAATAATTTATTAAATCACCCTCTACCAGCTCAGTTATTGTCTCAAAGATGAGTTGCTTGTAGTTAGCACTGCACTGTCTTTTGGGGGGATTGTGAGCTCTTTCTTGGTACTAGCCCCTAAATCCACATGGATGATTCCAAAGCTAGAAAATGGTAAAGTAGTTTATCATAGCTTTTGAAATCACAGGCAGTGGAATAAATTTTAAACTTCTTATCATATTTTCCCCACTTTTTCTGCTCTGCCTCTTGGCCCTCTGATTTATTTGTTTATACTTTTTTTTTTTTCTTATACAGGTTGGCTCTAGGCTATTTTTTAGAGTGATTCCATTGGGGTAGCTGCCAGCTTCTATTAATGACAACCCGTGAGTGCTTGAGGAGGTGGGTGGGAGCTTGCTGAGAAAGAGGCAGGGAAGGTTTTTTATTTGTTTGTCTGTTTTCTGGGGAGGGGGATGTTTCATCAAGGATAGTGGAAGACAAGATTGCCTTTCCCCGGAGTTGTTTCAGCCATCCGCCACCACCCTGTGTGGATACCTTGAATCAATAAAGGAATCCTCAAATCAACAGATGACCATGAAGTGACCAATATAAAATTTCCCCACTCAGTAATATAAAGCTTCAAAGTAGAAGATAGGGAAGAATAAAGAAAGTAACACAACACATCTTGAACAACTTGGTTTATGATCTGAGATTTGGACCCTTTTGGATGATTTTGTTGGTTATCTGGTGTCTGATAAATTCTGGCTTCCCTAATTATGTTGAATTTCTAGACCAAAGAGCTCTTGAGTAAATCCCTGGAAAATGATGATTTCACTAGAGATGTGCTATTCTTGGAAACCTTTTCTGAGTAGCCTGGTAGTCTTCCCTTAGCCTTTGGCCTTATCACCATGACTCATTTAAATACTATAAGAAACATTATTGGGGAGAGAGGAAGAATGTCATTGCTGTAGGCATGGTGACATGTTATGGGGTGGTTTGTTCTGGCTACGCATATAGTAAATTTTTTTTTTAATAGTAAAATTTTAAAAGAAACTTGTAAGTATTTCTATAGTTACAAATTTCAAGATAATTCTATGATTTTCATTAAAAATCACATTTACTATTTTTGTTGAATGGATATATGCAACTGATGCCAAATTGTTTCTACAGAATTAGGACTGGATACTCTTAAGAAAAAAATACATTATTTTTTTCTTTTTCTTTTTAAAGATTTTATTTATTTATTTATTTGTCAAAGAGAGAGAGAGAGGGAGAGAGGGCCCAAGCACAGGGAGTGGTAGGCTGAGGGAGAAGCAGGCTCCCTGCCATGCAAGGAGCCCAAGGAGGGACTTGATCCCAGGACCCTGGGACCATGACCTGAGCCGAAGGAGAATGCTTAACCCACTGAGCCACCCATGTGTCCTTTTTTTCTTCTCTCTCTCTCTCTCTTTTTTTTTTTTTTGATAGTCAAATAATCATTGTGAAATAATCCATGTAGGAAAATCAGAAAAAAAAAAAGGAAAACATAGGAAAGAAAATAATGCAGCAATATGTAAAAGAGTACCCTTTTTTCCATTGAGTTTCAGCAGAAACTTGAAAGGCTAAGAACAATACAATAGGTTTCACGTACTCCACATTCAAGAGTGAGATGTGGACCACGTAGGCAGAACCTACTAGGAGATGGAGGAATTGGTGAGTAGCATTAGTCCAGAGTGATCTTTCATGTGGACAGCATGGAAAAATTGAGATGCTTTTTTCTCCACCGTAGCCAGGTGAGACAAGTTTGTTCCGTAAGACTTACTTGGAGGACTTGACATTCATCCCCTGGAGTCTGGTGAACTCAGAACTGGGGCCTGATTCTTTCTAGGAGAAATCCAAAGGTAGTGTTGGGTTCCCCAATAATGGGTTCCCCAATAATGGGTCCATGATTAAAGGAGTGAGACTGATACAAAGCAAAGGTCAAGCAAAGCTTTATTTCGCGCCAAGCATCAAGAATTAAACCGAACGTTCAGGGCTGCACCTCTTACAAGAGAAGGCGACCCCTCTCTGTTTCACAGACTAGCTTTCACAGAGCAAAGGCCATGTGGTTGGGCCTGGCCACGCAGGTGGCCAATGAAATTGTAACACACAGAGAAAGCTACACAGTCACGCTAGGTGACCAATTGAATACAATTTACCCTAGTAGACATTTGAACCAGCCTATCAGCTTGGTCAGAATTGGCACTAAAAGGTGCCCAAAGAGCAGGACCCATACTCCTTGGTAACTAGGGAGACAGTATGCAACACCCCCTCAACACTGATCGGATGTCTCCACCTGGCCTGACCCACCCTTGTATTTGGGCTTTGTTGCCTGGGACTGGTTTCCAGGACTTGTTTTTAAGTAAGTTTCCCTGGGGGAAGGGGGGTCAGAGTCAATTTAAGTTTTACAACAAAATGGCAATTCAACTGGGGTGGGGCTGCTCTGGCTGGATAGGCCCTTACAGTAGGAGACTAACCAGGGACACTGGGAACAAGCTGCACTTCCTTTGACAGCGGGATGAAGGTATTTCTTTCATGGAGTGCTGGATGTCCAGGGCCATGGGAGTGTCAGAAGTGCATTGGAGGAGAAGTGTTGAGAGTTTGACAGGGAGCTATAGTCAAAAGTACCCCAGAGATGAATGTCTGAGGAATTTGCAAAAGATCCCTATGAAAGGAAGAGTTAACTCTGTGCTGACATTTCCAGAGGGCCTCAATACCAGATTAGGAAAAGTCATTAGGAAAAACCTTCCCTGTGCCCGTACCTCTCCTCACCCTTCATTCTCAGGCAGCTCTCAAGAAGCCAAACATTTCAGCTGCCAAGTTGTGGAGGATGCAAAGAGAGAAGCAGCCAAGCTGCCACCCCTTTCTCACCATGCAAGATTTGGTTGAAAGTGGGCAAAGATGTTACTGGCCATTATGGGCAAAGAGAACATTAGATAAGAATTTGGAGTTTTATTTTATTTTATTTTTTTTAAAGATTTTATTTATTTATTTGACAGACAGAGATCACAAGTAGGCAGAGAGGCAGGCAGAGAGAGAGAGGGAGAAGCAGGCTCCCAGTGGAGCAGAGACCCTGATGTGGGGCTCCATCCCAAGACCCCAGGATCATGACCTGAGCCGAAGGCAGAGGCTTAACCCACTGAGCCACCCAGGCACCCCAAGAATTTGGAGTTTTAATATTACACCTGACTAGAATGTAGGTTGGATTGGATGTTTTATTATTAGAGATAAACACTATTCCTCTGCTATTTAAGAGTTACCAGAAAAAATCATGGGAACTCTGAAATTTCATCCAAGGGGCAGGACACAGCAAACTCATTGATTGGGTTCCTAGAAGCAATACAGAGAAAACATGGTTGGTTTCTGCTTGCTGTTATGCTGTCAGTCACCTGAGATACCAACCACCCACAGATAGTCAGTGCATCTTGGTTTCTTTCTTTTCAGTCCTTTTCTTTGCCTACATACATTTCATAAAAACAAAATTGGGGTCTTATTCTGTCAATTACAGTGTATGTTTCCCATTTATTTTCCCTAATCCTTCATGAAAGTCTTTTTAAAAAGTTAGACAACAATAGTAAAGTCCTTTAAAAAAATAAATTGGCATTAATCTGGAAGAGGTAAGTCACTTTAATGCTATTAATTTTCTAGAAAGGTCAAGGCAATTGTGTAATTGTAGAATGACTATCATTAGAGACTATTACAGTGCTTTGCAAATCAGTTAGTTTTACTTGTTGCATTTTGTTGACAGAGTGAGGCACTGCAGCATATGAGAGTTTTACACTCCATTTCAGTTCCACATAGAACTCAAGATATGTGAGTTCCTGGTCTGTCCCCTTCACCATGAGTCATCAGTCTCTGTTGAAGTATTGGAAAACACCTGGTAATTGCAACAAGACAACAATCTTGGCACTATTTCATTAATTATGTCTCCTTCCCAGCTGGTGTTTTTATTTCTGGAATGTTTTTCTTCCTTGTGTAGACTTCATGCCCCCTGGGCAGGGACCACATTTTCCATTTTGTCTTGTCTTGATCTATTGCCTAACAAATACTGAAAAATAATTTGAAAAATGGATTTGGTTCACTTATTTAGAATTCATCTACAGATATTGACAATGCCACAGGTATTTTTCAGCCTTGTGTCTTACAAGGTAATATGCTCCAAAGTTTTAGCTTGTCCAACAGCTCCTTCTATCAGGGGCAAAGGATTCACGACTTCTTTGTATATGAGAATGCCAGATATTAAGAACATTCAAAATCAGAAGTGACCACCTTTTTCAACTGAGGTGTGACTGAGAAATATGGGCAAAGTTGCTTTTTTTCCCCCATAGTTACAAATTGATTTTATCACAAATTATTTTATCACAAATTATTACAAATTTTTTATTACAGTTACAAATTAATAGCCTGTGATAGGTTTATTTGGCTTACACATATAAAAAAGTTGAATAAATTGATAATATGTACCAATCAATATATATATTATCAATATAAATTGATAATATGTACCATAAAAATTTAAGATAAAACAAAAAGAGCTGGAAATCCAAGGTCCATATTCTTGCATGGCAATAATCAGCTGATAAATATTTTTTTGGGAGGGTTGGGGGATAAAGCATGGACACTCCATAATGCTATAGTCCTACCACTTCCTCATGTTTACCAGCTCTGCAGAAATATAGTATTTATCATTTAACATTGCTTGCAGGTTTTTTCTTTTAATTCTATATCCAGCCTACTTCAATCATTCAAATAGCTTGCCTTGCCCCTGTAAGCATTTCAGTTTTCCAAGCTTTGCTATTACTCATATGGTCTTTCTGAGTAATTATGGCAATTATGAGATACCATATAGGTATCTAATCAGTCACTGGCATCCCTGAATTGTGCTGATGAAGAACCGCTATGGCAATGAGATCACAAAGGTGTTTATTTTGAAAAAAGTATTATAAAATTACTTGAAAACAATGTCTTTAAAGCTCCTTACTAATAAAGTAAAAACATTCCATCTGGAAGCAATAACATTGTTACCATGCTCTGGAAAGAAAGTGGTGCACCATGCTATTGTAATTGAATTAAGATGCATACCTCCAGATCCCAGTTAGAACCCATGCAGAAAGAGGCACCTGTCTGTCTGGATGACTCTCTGGTTGATAAAATGATGCTAAGCTCTGCTTAAATCTTTGCTTATTTAAGTGGTTGGAATTCTATATTTCTTTTCAAATTCCAGCCTCCAGGAGGTCTAGGTATCTTCATAAGGACTTATAAAAGCTAACCAGTCATTCCCAGGTCCCTGAAAATCATGCTTAGGTAAGCTGCTTGTTCTGCCAGTTTAACTTTTCATTAGGAAGTGTAGACATTACTTCAGAATTTTAAGTGAGTTTAGATTTTAGAGGTAAAGTTTCTGTTTCATTCTTTACTAGCCTCTTCCACCTCTAGTGATTTCCATCTCTGCAAATTACCTGTCCATCCAGTTGATCAAGTCAGACAGAAGAGAGACATCTGTGAGAGTTTACTTACCCCCACCAACATCACCCATTCAAGTCCTGCAGATTCTACTTCTTAAATACTCCTGACTTTCCTGCATTTTTCAACTATTTCTGCTCTCCTGGTTCAAGCCACCAATCATTCTAGAAAAACCTCCCAACTTGTCCTCTAGCAGCCTCTCTTTCCCTTCTACAGACCAGCCTCCTTGGGACAATAGTGGCTCCACATTACCTTCAGGACAAATGCCACTATTATTAACATCTCTCTAAGACCCTTCACCTTGTACACTGGCCTGGATCTCCACTGTCTTCCCAGAATCCTTGTCTTTTTTCACCACCTCCATACTTCCTCTCCTCTTCATGCATGTTCTTTGCTCATTCTGGGATACTTTTACCCCCACACATTACTTCACACCTACTTTTCATCCTCAACCTCCTTCTTCAGATAGTCCTTCATGCTCATGTCTACTCGGTCACATTTTAATTTACTTGCTCAATATCCTGTTCTCTACTAGGCTGTGAGGTTCATGATTCTATTTCTGTTATTCACAGTTGTAGCTCTAGTGCTTAACACAGGGTCTGGTACCTGCTTAGTGCTCAAATACATTAAAGAAACTAAACATGAAGCCATGAGGCCCTCTCTGTATGAGAAATATGTGCAAGAGGTGAAAAAGCTGAGCAAATTCATTATTTAGCACTAGAAAATTTTACAGTTTTGTTACAGAAAGAAGCAGAAAAATCATAAAATGCAGAAAAATAAATATAATAAAAATCATTTCAAACCTTGCTTCAAGATAACTAAGGAAAACTGCAAATATTTTTGTGTAAGTCATCCTCATGTTTATTCTATGCACATATAGATGTAGGTTGGTAATCTGATTTTTTCACTTAACTCATAAGAGTGTCATAGAAATTATTTATATACCATTAAATATTCTTTCAAACATCATTTTAATACTCCGGGTATGTATGTTTCATAATGGATGCTCACATTCTTGCCTATCATAGAATTTTTAGATTGCTCATATTTTTACTTTTACTTTTCTTTATGCCCTAAGTATTTGTTTATTAAATGTCATGTCACATCATGGTTACTCCCTTTGCAGTATATTATTGAGAAGCACCCCCCCCTTTTTTTTTTAAAGTCTTAATACTGAGAAATCCTACAGCAGAATGGTTAAGAGTATGGTCTCTGGGCTAGATTTCCCAGACATGGATCATGACTCTGTCACTAACCACTTGTGTGACTTTGACAAGTTATTTAACTTCTGGGTACTTCAGTTTCATCATTCATAAAATGCAGCATAATGCCAAATCAGGTTTTCTATAAATCTCATTAGGGCTATTTCAACAGGTTTTTTCCCCCCAACTTTTCTTCAGTCCTCCCTTTGCATCTAATTTACAGTCTGTTTTCTATTGACTCTTGAAGCACAGCTCTGATACTTGAACTCTACACTTCAAGAATCACCAGTGCCTTTCTAAGTGGAGAAAATCTGTAGGTTTGTTTTTTCCTAAGGAATACTTAGCTGAGCATTCAAGTCCCTCCACGTCTATGCCCTTGCTCTACCTCTTCAATTTTAATATCTTTGTTCCTTATTTGATCTTTGGTGTGGCTCTTGTCAGTGTCTTGGTTTAGAATGCTTTTCTTCACTGCTACTCATCCCTGCTAGGAAGCTCAAAGTTCATAATTCCCTCCCCTTGAAGTACCTTCTTTCCTCCTCTGTGTGCTCATAATACTTTATTTTATCTTCTCTTAGGTCACTTATTTTTTTTAATTACATTTTGGTTATTTGTGATTTTAGGGAGCTCAACAGGTAGTGACATACATACCATCTATCTCTAATCTGGTTTGATACTTGCTATAGGACCATGGAGGCAGTAAATACGAGCTAAAATAATGAATGGATTCCAGAGTGCCTGGGAACTAGATCCTGCTGTACTTTGGAAGAAAAACGAACTTTTCTGACCCACAATCCTTAACTCATGTGTTTGTGATGAGAATTAAAGCATTAATCCATGGAGAGTGCTCTATAATTCTGCTTTATGCAGTTCCATCTTTTCCTACAGGTTTCCCTCCTCTCCCCTCCCCCCCCATATATTTCATACCAATGGGCTAAATAATGTATTTTTCAACAAGGAAACTTTCTCATAAATAGTTGCAGGGTTATGTCCAAGGCTGTCCTATTGACCTTTTTATCACCACATTTGCTGCTTCCTCATTGCATTCTGGAATGCACTATTTGTCAATGCATATTAAAAGAGGAGGGTGAGGACATGGTCATGGGTATGGTGCTTCTTTTGTCTTGAAGAATGGTAGTCTCATGCAGAAGGGTGGTTGCCCAGGATTTTGGTCAGCACTCGCTCTATAGAACTCTAGAGTCAGGGAACAGACAGCAAAGGAAATTGACATGTCTTCTTACCTTAATTCATGCTGCTTGTGATTTGTGAGGCAAAGTCTGGATTGAATTTCTTCAGTCCACAGGCCTCAGAGTTAGGGTAGAGACCACTCAGATTGTGGCACTGGGCTATCCAATAGTCTTAATTGTAAGTGTTACTTGTAAACATTGAGTTTAAGTGGAAAGTGGGAAGGGCGTATTCCAGGTACTCCGAGGTAGATAGATGTCTTTGTCACCTGGAAGTCATGAAGCACAATTTGAAAAAAAAGTTTAGTTTTTTCATAATGGAAAGTTTGTGTATATAGCTGGTATAGTCCCATTGTGCCATAATAGCAGCTTGTGGCATTGTTTCAATGCTGAAGCCACAGCAATGGTCTAAGTGACTCCCTGTACAGATGGCATCCCATTTACTCCATGGCATTTGGATAAATATCTAATTTCCCACATGGTATAGCTTTGTTCAAGAGGACAGTGAGCCTGGTCAGTTGCAGTTAGGCAGGGGAGTTCTTCTGTAGTTTGGCCTCAGCTATGAGATGGAAGGAAAGAAAAAAAAGGTCTGGTTGCAGAAGTCAGAAGCTTAGGTCGAGTTTACCAATCTTGAACAGGTTCAGTTGTTGGAAGTCAAAGAGCTCATGGAGAAACTAAGATTTTTCTAAGAACTTAAATGCAGAACTCTGGGTAGCTATGCCTCCTTTGTTTTTTGTTTTGTTTTGTTTTGTTTTTAATTAATTAATACCCCATTTTTCTATACAAAGAGAATAAAGAGAAAACACAGATTGGTTTTAGAATTCAGGAGAATGGATTCATTTTCTCTTAATCATCTTAAGCCCTAAAACTTGCTTCTTGCTGTACTTTGAAGTATCATAAAACATACATAAATTTCTCATGACATAAATATTTCTCAAATATTAGCATATGGACTAACTAATGGTACTGAGTTTAAAAATTTAAAATCAAGCAATCAAGAGAAACAAGGACGCTGATATTATTGCTTTATAATGAGGGTTTGAAACTAATTTAATCATTAACTGGTTCATGATTGCAAAGCAATCAGAAAGCATATAGCGCTATGAAAAGACTTAGAAGACACACAATGAGGTCAGACAATGCCTTTTAAGTACATTCAAGAAAGGAAATGTACGATTATGACTTAGAATTTTCCTTCCCATAAAGAAAAAACTTTGGAAATTCTTAAAATATCATCCCTTTGGTATAGAGCTTTATCTTCTGCCTTTCTTCACCTCCCCACACTACCGTTTTGGTTTTTTTTTTCCAAAAATTCTTATTTATTTATAGGCAGAGAGGCAGAGGGGGAAGCAGGCTCCATGCTGAGCAGAGAGCACAATGCGGGGCTCGATTCCAGGACCCTGAGATCATGACCTGAGCCGAAGGCAGAGGTTTTAACCCACGGAGCCACCCGGGTGCCCGCTACCATGTTTTTATTGAAATCAGTGCACACTGGTGGGTGGGAGTCCGCTGGCCAAGGTCCAGCACTGACAGTATACCTGGGCTGTGAAAGGCGCCCACATGGGCTGTCATGAGGATTGTGAGGCCTTTTCTTCTGCACATGCCCCCAGGGCAAAGGCACCCAGCTGTTCCTGCCAATGGGGTTTGCTCCTTTAGCCTTCGGATGCAATTTGCAAATCCTGCTCCACCACTATTTAGGATTCTTTATTGGTACCTTTGGTTCACATCTGGGTTTCCCTGGACTTGTTCAGTACTCACCCAAGTTTGGTGGTAGTGCCATCTGCCCCATTATCTGCTAGTAAAGATGAAGATTCCTAGTCTCTATCCAATACCCACAGGATCAGAATTTCTGACAGTGAGGCCCAGGAATCAGCATTAACAATTCCCTTGGAAAGATTTAAAAAACCCTGGAAAGTAGAATAATTCATCAAACACACTCATACCCTCTCCTAGAACAAACGTCAGCATTTTACCATTTTTGCTTTGAATTTTTCATAAAAGAGATAGTATATGGCAGACACTTTTTTTTTTTTTTAAGATTTTGCTTATTTATTTGACAGAGAGATAGAGAGCACAAGTAAGTAGAGTGGCAGCCAGAGGGAGAGGGAGAAGCAGGCTCCCTGCTTGAGTGGGGAGCCCAATGTGAGGCTCAATCCCAGGACCCTGGGATCACAACCTGAGCTGAAGGCAGCGTCTTAACCTACTGAGCCACCCAGATGCCCTGCAGACACAACTTAAGCTCTTTTTATTTCTCTTTATATACTCATCACCTTGCCACTTCTTAGCTATAATCACAGTTAGGAATATGGTAGTTCTTGAGTCCATGTTTAATGGTATATATTATGGTTTCCAGGTGGGAATTCTTCTTAACATTTCTTGGAAAATTTGTATTTTTTTTTTCAAATCCTCAATCTTGAGAAAATCAGTTGGGAAAATGGGAAAATATAACTATCTTGCAGGAATTAAAGCTTAGTGATCAACATAGAGACACTGCTGGTTGGAAGGAATTCGTTCATGTCAAGTTGAAGGCAGAAATACTGACAAGTGGAGTTGAAGGTTAGTTACTACCTTCAGAAACCAGGGCAGGAATGTGTAGGAGATAAGTGGTCACTATCTGACTGGATAGTCTTGCTTGTGACTATGGCCATATGTGAGTGTGTCCTCATGGTTCTGTCTGCTGCTAAGGGTGAGTCATTCTTGCAAGTAAAAGGAATATTTACAAGTTTATATACATAATATACTTTAGATAAATCTTAGGAGTGATGTCCCAAGAAATAACAAGTTTGAGAAGAAAAAGAAGTCCTTTAATTGGCAATTTTGGCACATGATTCTAAGTAGTGCTCTCACCTTGCTAGGAGATCAAACATTACATTATTTGAATATTGCCCAATAATGCTCATTGGCATTTTTCAATGTTTGAATATTCATTATAAATTATAGTTTACTGCACATAAAATATCTTCCTTGGAAGCAAAGGAAATTAGTTCACATTTTGCATTGTGTATCCTACACCCAACTTGAAGATGATCTTGTACACATCTTTAGAATTTGACTAGTGTTAATAGAAAATGAAAGCAATTTTTCTGCATGTGGAATCTTAGTTATCTTTCACTTAAAAACCTGATCTTTATGGGCATTTTATGGGCATTTTAAAATGTTTTCTATTATCTTATGTCTATATCAGGTAGAGATAATTTTATATGTCATTAAAATATATTTGTGTCACTTTAAAGGAGTTAATAATATGTATAATAATGCTATTTTTTATAAGATACCTTTAAAATGTTTAATATAACCTTCTCACATAAAAGTGACTTCTGTTTATTTTTGTGGCTATTATTATTTTAAAAACTTGTTCAAAAAGTTTTTTTTAAACTTGTAAAAAAGTTCTATGAAAAACAGAATAAGTCATGATTTGGGGAATTCCTGAGAATTTGAATTTTTCATTCCAAATCCTGATGATTAATATTTGCCCAGAATATAGAAAGACTGAATGATTTTTTTTTAAAATAGGTAAACATTTTCTTTCTTTTTTCCTTTTTTTAATTAAAAAATTTTTTAAAAATTTAAATTAATTTAATTAACATATAATGTATTATTGGTTTCAGAGGTATAGGCCTGTGATTCCAGAACTGAATGATTCTTGGTGTACTCCTGCTACTAACTTTTTTCATGCAATATTGTTTTTAGGTGTATTGTAGTAAGAGGAAACACTTCTTTTTTTTTTAATATTTTATTTATTTATTTGACAGAGAGAGAGAGATCACAAGTAGGCAGAGAGGCAGGCAGAGAGAGAGCGGGGAAGCAGGCTCCCTGCTGAGCAGAGAGCTCCATGCGGGGTTCGATTCCAGGACCCTGAGATCATGACCTGAGCGGAAGGCAGAGGCTTAACCCACTGAGCCACCCAGGAGCCCCAAGAGGAAACACTTCTTAACAGCTCACTATGTACCAGGCTGTTTTAAGCGCTTTATATGTCTCCACTCACTTAATTTCCACAACAACCCTACAAGACAGTTTACCATTATTATTATTATTTTCTGATTATGTTCAGTTGGCCAACATATAGTACATCATTAGTTTTTGACATAGTGTTCCACGCTTCATTATTTGTGAATAACATCCAGTGCTCATCACAGCATGTTCATTTTTTGATGAAGAAGCAGAGGGACAAAAAGATTAAATAACTTACCCATGGTCACTGTACTATGCATATGGATACATAGAGTTCTAGTTTATGTATTTTAATTGCCTTATAATATTTCATCATATAAATAACGAGTTTTCTCTCCTTTCTTTGCATATCAGTTATACTTTTTTAAAAACATTTTTAGTGGTTTTTGCAATATTAATTTATAGCTAATCCAAGCCCACTTTCAAATAACTGTATGCCGAATTATAGGTAGTGTAATTACCTTATAATTCATCCTCCTCATCCCTGTATAATTGCTATCATCCATTTCACAAACACACACACACACACACATAAGTACACATAGCACATACATATACATAAGTATATATAATCAAATACATTATTGACATAATTTTTTGAACAAACTTATCTGTTAGGTCAACGAAGAATAAGAAAAATAAAAATCTTTATTTCACCTTCACTTATTCCTTCTTCATTGGTCCTCCTAACTTAAGGCAGATTTAAGTTTTTGACCTATACTATTTTCTTCTCTCTAAAGAACTTTTAACATTTCTTGCAAATCATGTTTCCTGGCAACAATTCCCTTAATTTTTGTTTGACAAAGGTTTTATTTCTCTTTCACCTTTGAAGGATAATTTCACAGGGTACAGGATTTTGAATTTGTGGGGTTTTTTTTCCTCAACACATGAAATATTTCATTCTATTTTTTACTTGCATAATTTTTGAGAAGTCGGATGTAATTCTTTGTTCCTCTATACGTAAGGGGTGTGTGTGTGTGTGTGTTTCCCTTCTGGGGTCTTTCAGGCTTTTTCCTTATCTTTGATTTGCTGTGGTTTGAAATCATATGTCTAGGTTTTTATTTTTATTTTTTATTTATTATCATTATTATTATTATTATTTTGCATTTATCCTACTTGCTGTTTTCTGAGTATCCTGAATCTGTGTTTTGGTGTCTGACATTAATTTAGGAAAATCCTCCATCATTATTGCTTCAAATATTTCTTCTGCTTCTTTCTTTTATTCTCCTTCTGGTATTCCCATTACATGTATGTTATATATTTTCCAGCTGTCCCATGGTCCTTGAATATTCCATTTTAATTTTTTCAATCTTTGTTGTCTTTTTCAGTTTTTGAAGATTCTATGATATATCGTCTAGCTCAAAGATTCTTTCCTCAGCTCTGTCCAGTCTATCAATAAGCCCACCAAAAGTATTCTTCATTTTTGTTACAATGTGTTTTTTTGTTTTATTTTTTTTTATTTCTAGCATTTCTTTTTGGTTCCTTGTTAAGATTTCCATTTCTCTGCTTGTGTCACTCATCTGTTCTTGCATGTTGTTTATTTTCTTCATTAGAGCCCTTTGTTTATTAATAATTTGTTTATTAATTATTCACCTTTCTGATCCGATAATTCCAACATCCCTCCATGTCTGGTTTTGATGTTTACTTTGTCTCTTCTTATTATGTTTTTTGCCTTTTGCCATGCCCTGTAATTTTTTCCCGATAGCTGGACATGATGTACTGGGTAAATAGGCCTTTAGTAATGCGGTGGTGATGCATGGGGGCAGGGGAAGTGTTCTACAGGCCTACGATTGGGTTTCAATCTTGTAGTGAGCCCATGCCTCGGGACTGTTAATGTCACAAGTGTTTCTGGTCTTCCACTTCTCACAACCCCTTAGTGGGATAGTTAGATCCACCTGGAGTTTGGTATTTCCTTTCCATCAGGTCTTTTAGGCAATGATAAAATCCTGGCAGGTTAGTCTCAGGTTTAACTAGTCTTCCCCGAGGGCTGGTGTTAATTAAGATAGATCTCAAGATGGTTCCTCTTCCTCCCCTGCCAGAAGTCTGAGGGAACTTTTCTCTAATGTTTACTTGGTAGTGATTATGCAAATATGCTCAAGCTCCTGAAGGTAAATCTCACAATACTGGGGTAGCCCCACTAGGACTGGATTTCCTTATGACTTGTCTGCATTGAGCCTTCAGAAAACCATCGGTTACAGTTTGGCATTTCTTTCTCAGAGCTGGTTTCTCCAGTAGATTCTCCTCCTTGAGAGTCATTACTTCGGTAAGCCATAACTCCCTGTATTTACCTGTTGTCTCTCCACTCTTGTCAGTTTGCTATGTGTCATCCCCTCTCTTAGGGACCCAAGAAAAGTTGATATTTTAGTCTGTATAGCTTTTTATTTGTTTATTTATTTTTAAAGATTTTATTTATTTATTTGACAGAGAGAGATCACAAGTAGGCAGAGAGGCAGAGAGAGAGGGGGAAGCAGGCTCCCCGCCGAGCAGAGAGTCTAATTCGGGGCTCGATCTCAGGACCCTGAGATCATGACCTGAGCTGAAGGCAGAGACTTAATCCACTGAGCCTCCCAGGTGCCCCAGCTTATTATTTGTTTAAACAGAACAATGACTTCCAAACTCCTTAAACAGGCAACTGGAAAACTTAACATTCCTATTTCTCTGTTGATGGACATCTTTTCCAGTTTTTTTTTTTTTTCCACTTTAAGAAATAATGCTACAGTAAGCATCCTCCTACAGTTCTTTTGTAAGATATTTAGGTCCATATAACTAGAAATAGTATGTCTGGCTTATAAAGTACTATGTTGTCAACTTTATTAGATTTTACCAGAGTGTTTTCAAAGGTTAAACCAAATTATCCTCCTATGAGCATGGTTGGGTGTTCTTACCTCCTCATTTTCTCAACAATACCTGATATCACCAGATTTTTATCTTTGCTAGTCTGATAGGTGTGAAATAGTATTGTATTGTTGTTGTGATATCTTGGATCACACTATCCTCATTTAAAAAATGGAGACATTAGGGCATAAGAAAGTTTAATAATTTAAAGTCACAGAACCAATAGCATTCCTAAAGTAAAGGAAAGTTGGATCACTGAAATAAAATCTTACCTTTCTGATCATTCTCTCCATGCTTGACTTTCCAGTTGTATTCAGCAAGTTATGGGAGGAAAGCTGGCCAAAAATAACTTAACATTTAGAAACTTTCAGTCCATAGTAGACTCTTGAGAATATCTAAGCAGTATCATCCTTTTTTCTTTCTTTTTTTTCTTTTCTTCCCCCCCCCACCCCCCGATGGTGCTGGGCTGCGTGAAAGGGTTGGGTAGCACATCTGATTTTACCACCAGATAATTGCAGTGTGGGAAAACAATCTCTCTGGTACTTAGTTTTCTAACCTGTAAAATGAGGGAGTAGGATCAAAGAATTTTCTCATGTCTAGGTTCCCCCCACCCCCAATTGATAAGACGGACAGAAGCTGAGAACTTTGGTTGAAAAGATAGGCAAGGGCTGCTTAACCTTTTCCTCGTGTTCCACGTTCTCCATGCCACTTTGGTGGACATTTTTTAGGGCTCCAGAGAATACAGCTTAAAATATAACTGGACAAAATGGTCTCTGAGACCTTTCTCTTTCATGCTAATTCCTCATGCTAATAGTAAGCAAAAATGGTCCAGTGTTGTCAAATTCAAGTGTTCCCTCAACTCTGGGCTGTTTTTAGCCATGATCTTATTATGCCATGAGGCAATATGTATCCTTAGGCACATGCTAGCATTAACAAAACTGATGATGCTGATATTTGTCCTACTGTCAATTTTATGTTTATACCAGTAAAAGCCTCAAAAGCCTTGTTCTAGATTAGCTGGACCATGAGAGATACATTTTTATACATAACGAGTCATGCTCTGTATTTATGCATTTACTCTCTATTACACATTGGTTACACTTATTTATCCAAGTGTTTGTAGCTAAAATGACTAACCCCAACATATAGTAGATGGAATTCCAGAAGCAATTTTAGTATCCTATATGATGATTGGTTTCTGGTCTTTTTGTGCAAACTGCTTTAAATGGCTCCTCCTCCAACTCTATTAAGAAGGAAAATCAAAATGGATTAAAGGAAGCCAATTAGAATATATTTTGCTTTCTTTTGCCAGTTTTCTTTCAGCTTATACTATCTATTCTTGTGAGAATATATCAGTTTACGTTTTGCAGAGAGAGCGATATCTTTTGCATTTTTAGTATTTAATTCCCAGCAAAATACTCCTTGATGCAGTGGAAAGCTTATTATAATTAGTCCCTTGGATTTGATAAACATTCATGTGATTAAACCCAGTGATCAACATGCAAGCACATATATTTATTAACTGGTATCTGAAGTATTAGGGAACAGGAAATAGTATATGTGGAAATGATAGAAAAAAATTAACCAGGGATTTAAGACTAAGCAACGTGATGAATAATTTATCACCTTTGGATAATTCTATTTATTTATTTATTTTTAAATTCATGAAGGCATGAAAAATTAAGCCACTGAACTATTTCCCTCTGCTAAGAGAAAGAAAACCTCCAAAGCCATTAATATCGCATCACTTTAAGAGAACTGGACCTCAGCTGGAAGTGCTTGAGTTTATAAACCAAAGCCTGGAATTTTATTCAGGGATGATGGTGACTTTTTGGCTGGGTAGTTGGATACAGACTGGTGCTATATAAATCTTATGTTAATTGGAAAACAAGAGACAGTAAGACAAGAAAGAATAAGAGTTGCATTTCCCAGAAATGTAGATATTCTCTAATTGGCTATTTTTGGTGTCAAAGGTGACCCTTAAATGGGAAAAACATACCAGAAAACAGAAAAAAAAAATATGGAGAAAACAATACAGTGAACAGGCAAGAGATTTATTTATTTATTTATGAACAGGGAAGAGATTTCAAGAAGAAAATGCAATTGTCACTTCACATAAAGATTAAAAAATAGGACACAATTTAGGCTTGCAAACCCTATTTTATTTTTTTAAAGATTTATTTATTTGAGAGAAAAAACTGAGTGCAGTGGGAGTGGGGGAGAAGTGTGGAGTAGGGTGGGTAGAGGGAGTAATAGTCTTAAACAGACTGAGCTGAGCAAGGAACCTGATGTAGGGCTCAATCCCATGACCCTGAGATCACAACCTGAGCTGAACCCAAGAGTTGGATGCTTAACTGACTGTACCACCAGGCACCCCTTGAAAACTATAATTTAGAGACAAACTTGGTATTCTTTGTATCAGAGACTCTCTTTACTTAAATTTTTACCCTCCTTCTTGTCTTGCATAATTAAAAAAGTTGAGTTATTTTATTTCTGCTGTAGGATCTTCCTGAGGTTTATTAAGGATATTGTAGTATAATAAAAAGTTAACAGCACAAACATTAAACAAGTGGGGAATAATTAAATTATTTTATAGTTCAACCATATGCTGGAATGTGCCAATTAAATTTACACTCAAAGAGATACTAAGAATTATTTTTAAAAATAATATTTATTGATATGGGAATGTTCATCTATAATATGTGAAAAAAGAAGCAGACTACAGAATGGAAATTGAAGTATGTTCTCAGTTTTATAAGAAAAAGTGAATTTTCATATTGTATATATAGAAAAAGGACAAGTAAGAAATTAACCACAATTCTATTCCAATCAGTAAATATAAACAAAATATACAAGCGGTCATTTCTTTGCTCATTACTTTGTAGTTTTATGATAAAATCCTTATATAAGTATTTCTTTCATTTTTCTCCTTTTAAGTTCTTTGTGCCATAGCACAGTGGCTGATATCTAGTAGATTTTTAATTACTTTACTGATTATGACAGTAGGTTGTCATGAGTTGAAGACACTGTAGATTCAAATGAGGAAAAATGTGTTTAATTTCTTGGTCTTGTATGGAGTCATTTTAGTGAGGGTATTATGGATTTTGTAGGGACTAGTGCTTGAGAGTACAGATGCTGGAATCCAAATGCCTAGGTTTAGATCCAGTTCCATACTTAGCTGTGTGACCTCAGATGCATGGCTTCCCTTCTCTATTCAGACTTAAATTTTTATGGACACACTAGAAGCACTAAATGAGATGACTCTTGCAAAGTGCTTAACATAGTGTCTGACACATTGTAAATGTTTGTTAGCAGTGTTTTTATTATGAAAACAAAACAAATATAAAATCTTTGAATTTTATTTGGGTTGTTTAAACTGGAAAAAGACTAAGTCACTGCACAGTGGTTTTGAGTGAGACACTTTCAATGATCAAGGGGATAGAGGAGTGTCACAGATATTTTTAAAATTTGACACATTATTTTTAAAGAAAAGATTCTATAAAGTAGTATGTACATGTAATCCCATTTATACAAATGTGCTTCTATTTTCATTCATCTATCCGTCTGTCCAGAGAAATATCTAGAGTGATGTTAGCACTGGTTACTTCTGAGAGGTGTGACTTTAAGCAATTGCTTTATTCCTTATACTTTCCTATAATCGTTGGGCATTTTATGAATATGCATAATTGGTAAAAACTATAAAGGTATTTTAAAAAATCATGGAATGAAAATGAATGTCAACCCATACTTCATCATAATAATCATAAATCTAACTTAGTAGAAACGGAATTAACAAAATTTTGCTGTAACCTATAGGTGAAGTGATAGAATTGAATGTGTACTATTATCTTTTCATGATACAGAGTAGACATAGAATAAATTTAACAGAGAATTTGTAATTAGGAGAGATGAGATTTTCACTAATTTCAAAGCTTCATTTTGCATAAGAAGAATAGGTCTTAGTTCTGGAGGATTTGAGCAAATAGTCCTAATTGCATATGATTATAAGAGAGTATTACAAGAAGATATTCTAGTTGGAAATAATTATTTGAAATTATTTCCATGCTATTTCTAACACTAATATTTTTAATACAAATGAGAAAGAACTACCTCATAATTATCGAGCAATATAGAAAATCTCCATAGAACAAAACCCCAATTATTGAATCCCATTTATATGAATTGTTGTTCACAAACACAGCTACTCACTGCAGTGGGTGCTTTAGTGAGGCACCCCGATCCCCCTCCATGATGCAGGAGCCTGGTCCCCAGCCGCCCACCAGGAGGGCTTTACCTTCCCCTCAGGAGAGTTGCTTTAAAAAAGGGCATGTCCCTTCCTGGGGGCCAGTAGGGCTCCCATCCTACTCCACCTCCTCAGAAAGTTAGTTACCTCAACAATGACCAACGTATTTTTTGACTTAATAACATTAAGATCTTTCTACCAACCACTAGAAAAACTGAGGAATTTAGGGTAAATATGCTACTTTTCACTAACTTCTGGATTTTTAAAGTACTATTCTGTTAGTTCTTCCAATTATTTATTACTCTAGAGCTGTAAATTATATACTCAGATCTCTGGCTTTTTGAACCATTAATTTTAAGCAGTATTTGTTGATGTAAAATTAGGAAATGAGCACACCTATGCTCTCTGCCTCTCTTTTTTACTCCTTCTGGTCAGGAATTTCATTGATTTTATAGAGGTGAGTATTAGGACAGACATAGACATGTATGTATGTGTCATTTGTGCATACATAGATATATAAAAATATATTTTTCTATATATATGTATCTTTGAGAGATAGCTATAAATATATATATTTGAGAAATATTCTAAGATTTTGGATCCATTTGTCCATAGGATAATTATAAAACTTAAAACAGTAAACATTACATAATATATTATGATTATAGGAGTTTTGTTGCAGAACTAAAGCAAGAAGTTCCCGATTCGATCCAAAGAGCAGGAAATATAATGCTGTGTCACTAAACTATGTTATTTAAAGGAGAATCTTTATGTTAAGATCAAATGGATTCTTGGGGTGCCTGGGCAGCTCCGTTGATTAAACATCTGCCTTCAGCTCAGTCGTGATCCCAGGGTCCTGGGATCCAGTCCTGTTTTGGGCTCCTTGCTCAGTGGGAAGTCTGCTTCTCCTTCTACCTCTCACTCATGTATGCTCACTCTCTCTTTCAAATCAATTAATCAATCAATCAATCTTTAAAAAAAGGCAAATGGATTCTTTCTTCTTTTACCCAATACGTGGCTTCCTATTTGGACCACGACTTTCTTATAGAGCTTTTTTTTCTTCCCAGAATTTCTAAATGCATTGTTTTCTTTTTTTGTGAAACCCTTACAATTTTCCTCATTCTTTAAGAAATGTGATTGCCGGGGCTCCTGGGTGGCTCAGTTGGTTAAGCAACTGCCTTCGGCTCTGGTCATGATCCCAAGTTCCTGGGATCGAGCCCCGCATCGGGCTCCCTGCTCTATTGGGAGCCTGCTTCTCCCTCTCCCTCTGCTGTTCTGCCTGCTTGTGCTCTCTCACTCTGTCAAATAAATAAATAAAATCTTAAAAAAAAAGAAAAAAAGAAATGTGATTGCCCCATTCTTTCTAGGGACCTCTCACTTGTTACTCCAATCTGACCTACTTTACTGTTATACTCCTGGAATATCATCTCATTGTACTCTTGGGATGGTTTTACTATTTCTTAGGCTCCATTTCTTTTTCTTGGATTTCTTCATTTTTATGGGACTACAACTTTAAGCACTGTTTTCAGAAAGGATCTTGGAGCATGAGTTTTCTGAGTCTTCACATGTCTGAAAATGTAATACTTTTGTCCACACACTTGCCTGATAGGCTAGCCATAAAATTATAAGTTTAAGTCATTTTTCCTCACACATTTGAAGGCATTACTTCTTTCAGAGTTCCATGTTTGATGCTCACCGGATTCTTTTTCCTGTCAAACTTGCCCTTCCCATACCCCAGGATTTCAGAACTTGCTCTTCATCTTACACTTGAGATATTTCACCCCAAAATGGCTAAGTCGGAACCTTTTGTCATTCACTCTTCTTGACATTAGAGACTTTTCAATCTGAATGTGTATAATTTTTAGGGAAATTTTTTCTTTGCTTTGCTCTGCTCATCTCTTTGCTTTAATTTTCTGTATTATCCTTATGGAACGCCTAGGAGACAGATGTTGTGCCTTCTGGATCTAGCTTCTGTGTGCTTTAATTTTCCTCTGCTTCATCATTTTGTCTTCTAGCTTTAAATTCCAAGTGATTTATTTTTGTGTTATATTTCAGATGTCTAACTTGGTCTTCAGCCATATCCATTCTTAGATTTAATCTCTCTAGTGAATTTTATATTTTGGTAATTAGATATATGTATGTAATTTCCAGGAATCCATTCTTGTTCTCCGATTCCTTTTTTTTTTTTTTTTTTAAAGTAGCAACCTGAGCTTAGTTTATGGACATCCTATTCTATTACCCTTGGGGGTAATTAGAGATTAATTAGAATGGAAACAAGGTATTTGCAACTATTTGTATCAGTTCTCTTTCCCCCAATGTTATTCTGTTTGTTCATCTTGGTCATTCTCTCTTCTGAGTTTATTTTCATCAAATGTCTGACAAGACTAGGTTAATTTGTGTATTTGGCTCTTGTAGGTTTCCTTTTTGGTTGAGTAAATGTTTAATTAAAAAAACCTCTTCCTTGACTGGGAAGGAATGTTAGGTCCAAAATGTCTGGAATTCTTTGGTACTTTCTTCCTCAAGAAATGAGAGTCCATGTCCCTGCCTCACCAACCAGATACAGTGAAAGTGGTGATGTGCCAGTTTCTGAGACCAGGCCTTAAAAAATCAGCAGAATCTACTTCCCATCTCTTAAAACAAACTAGCTCTTGGCACCCAGTTGCCATGCTGAGAGGAAGTCCAAACAGCCATGTGGAGAGGCCACCTGGGAGGGGAACTAAGGCCCCCAACTGACAGCCCTGGGCAATCTCTCAGCCAGAAGATAGCACTAACTGGCCTGTGATGGGAGGAAGTAATCTTGGAAGTAAAGACTCCAGCCTCACTGATGCTGTGTGGAGCATAAAGGAGCTGTTCTCATCAGGTTCTGCCCAAATGGCTGATTCATAAGGTAAATAAATGCTTATTGCTGTTTGAAGACATTAAGTTTTGGGGTGCTTTATTACACAATAGTAGAAGAGTGGAACAGAGGCTGAATATAGGATCTGTGAAAATGGGCAAGTTCTGTTGGAGGAGTTTCCTTTTGAGGTATATGGGCAAGGAGCAGCGAGGCAAAATGAACCTCAAGAAACCTTACGCTGAGTAAATCAAGTCAGGGACAAAGCCAGACTACATACTGTATAATTCTATTTATATACATTTGCAAAACAGACAGAACTTATCTATGATGGTAGAAATCAGATCAAATAGTTGACTGGGTGGAGAATGGAGGGACTGGCTGGGAAAAGTCTTGAGGGAAATTTTGGGGTATTGGAAATGTGCTATAACTTAATTAGAATGGTGGTTACATAGGAATGTACGTTGTCAATGCTTGTCAAAATCTTCCCTTAAAACAGATGCATTTCATTGGATGTGACTCCTACCTTTATTAGATTGATTTTAAAAATATGGTTACTTTT
Source organism: Lontra canadensis (assembly GCF_010015895.1). Taxonomy (NCBI): domain Eukaryota; kingdom Metazoa; phylum Chordata; class Mammalia; order Carnivora; family Mustelidae; genus Lontra; species Lontra canadensis. The sequence continues at coordinate 1,164,178 of NW_022631012.1, forward strand.
CTCCTCTACTACATATATTCAATGACTCAATGCCACTAAAGCTTTTTAAATATATCCAAATTTCTTTCTCTGGGATCCCAGGCTCTCTGTGATCTGGCAAAAGCATTCTCCATGGTTCATTCTTACCATTCTGCTCAATTCCTAAATAAGAGCATTTCTTCCTGGCATATATGACTTTTCTTGATTATCAAATCCTACATGCCTTTTAAGGTCTAATAAAAATATCTTTCTGGGTTCCACAATCTGAATCACCTTTCTCTCTCTGAACTACCACAGCAAGTTGCTTGCATTGTTCTTGTAGAATATGTATTACTAAGCCTGACATTATGACTGTCTGGGTATATGTTTGTATGTCTCCCCAGACCTAAACTCCTGGAGGATAAGGCCTTTTTCTTGTTCAACTTGTACCTCTAATAGTTCTTTGTCTATAGTAAATGCTCAATAGATGTTTGTTCAATTGAATTATCTGAACAATTTAAAATATCTTGTTTTGGGGTAGGGCTGACTGCTAATTAGGGTTATGTTTTTCTGTATAGCACTTCCCCCTCCCACCCCATCATTTCAAATTAGCTTTGTTTCCTTGTCATACAGACTGCCACCCAGTCTTCTCAGAACCTGTATTTTATTGACACTCACCATGTATTCCAAAACCCTTCCCTGTAGAACCATCTGTCTCTCTCTCTTACCTGCGGGGCTAGGTTTTCTCTGGGTCTGCTGGATTTCCAACACTCTTGGACTTCCTATGCCTCTTGCCGTGAACCACACATGCTAACCGTGAGCATGTGGCTCCCTCTGCCTTGTCCCATTAATTATCCTTTCTTCATCCAGCTCTGCATTCTAGAAATCTGTGAAATCTTTCATGTACAGACTGTCTCCTTTCTCATTCTTTTTGTGTTTTGAGTTCATATGTGAAAATATTTACTAATATTTTAGTAAAGATAGGGGATGAATATGAGGCTTTAATATGGTACTTTTAACAGATATTTCTGGTATGATATCCTATCAAACTGGAATCCTTTACAATTATACAACTTTTTCCTCCCCTATTGTGTTCTTTTTGCAAACCACTTCTCTCTTTGGGTCTTTACTTCCTCATTTATAAAATGATCAAGATAGACAACATGAATTTTAAAATATTTCAGGTTTAACATTCTAGTGAATTAGGGTTCTAAGAAGATAAAAACTTACTTTTCCAATATTGAGATTTATTTGTGTATGTCTACCTTAAGATGAATTATTAGGAGGGAAAAGAATGCTATACATTTAAGTGAGCTTATATCTGTTCTAGCAAAGGTTCTCACTAAAAAAAAAAAAATCCCCCCCCCCACAGAAAATCCTTGTTTCCATTTCTCACAGAGATCTGTTCTTCCCTGAAAAAGCCAAAACAGAGGCCAAGAAACTGAAACCCTCATAATCCCAAAATGGTCCAGTATGTGCTGTCTCAGCTCCATTGTGTATGTATAGCTTTTTAGAATGATTTATTTACAGTGTACAAAATAGGGTAATCTTAATCGTCATTGAAATCCTTTATAAGTCAATACAAGTTATAACACATAAAAAGCTACCATTCTGAACAATGCATCTTATGTTATCACTAATTACAATATTTTCTCATAAATTTTCTCCAAATTTCCAAAGAAATGTACCACTAAGTGGTGGGAGGTGCAAAGTAATGCTCAGGGTAATGGAACTCTGATCATGGCAGAATGGAATGCAGTTTCTCTTATGGTGGGTTGTGTGGTTTGTTTTGTTTTTTTGTAGGGAAACTTTATATGTACACTTAAATACATATTTTTTTTTTTTAGTTATTTTTCAGTTAATAATTAACCTAAGCTCCCAAAATTCAGGGATTTAGGACTGTTACTACTGGAAATTCTATTTCAGCATAACATTAGGATGGGGAAAATAGAGGAAAAATGAGCCCTTAAGAATGGAAGAAGGGAAATCCCTTTTTAATTGTGGAACAAAATATGCATTTGAATTGAAGGGTGAGTGGGGCCCGTCCTGACCTGTAAGGAAAAGGAGGAATCTTCAAGAAAATGCTCATATCTTTCTGAGTACAGATTCTTTGCCTCTTTGGTTAAGATTACTCCTAGGTATCTTGTGTTTTGGGTGCAGTTTTAAATGGGATGGACTCCTTAATTTCTCCTTCTTCTGTCTTGCTGTTGGTGTATAGAAATGCAACTGATTTCTGTGCATTGATTTTATATGCAGACACTTGATTGAATTCCTATATGAGTTCTAGCGATTTTGGAGTAGAGTTTTTTGGGTTTTCCACATAAAGTATCATATCATCTGCAAAGAGTGAGAGTTTGACTTCTTCTTTGCCTATTTGGATGGCTTTTATTTCTTTTTGTTGTCTGACAGCTGAGGCCAGGACTTCTAGTACTGTGTTGAATAGCAGAGGTGATAGTGGACAGCCCTGCCGTGTTCCTGACCTTAGGGGAAAAGCTCTCAGTTTTTCCCCATTGATAATGATACTTGCTGTGGGTTTTTCATAGATGGCTTTGATGATATTGAGGTATGTGCCCTCTATCCCTACACTGTGAAGAGTTTTGCAGCCATCAAAAAAACCCCCAGAAACCCTGCCATTTGCAACAACATGGATGGAACTAGAGGGTATTATGCTAAGCGAAATAAGTCAACCAGAGAAAGACAATTACCATATGATCTCTCTGATATGAGGAATTTGAGAGGCAGAGCAGGGGGCCGTGGGGGAAAGGGAGGGAAAAAATGAAACAAGATGGGACCAGGGAGGAAGACAAACCATAAGTGACTCTTAATCTCAGGAAACAAACTGAGGGTTGCTGGAGTGGAGAAGGTGGGAGGGATGGGGGTGGCTGGGTGATGGCCATTGGGGAAGGTAAGTGCTATGGTGAGTGCTGTGAATTGTGTAAGACTGATGATTCACAGACCTGTACCCCTGAAGCAAATAATACATTATATGTTTAAAAAGAAAAAAAAAGAAAGAAAGAAAAAGAAAAGGCTCATATCCTGATGCCTGGACTTCAAAGTAAGGAAGCAATCAGAATCAGGGGGGATTGTCACTGCTGTGAGAATACCCTAGGGAGAAGTGTTGCTTGCTAAGCAAGTACACCTAACTCACTATTAATATTAATGCTTTGGTTATACAAAAACAAGATCACATTTCTGCACCTTAGAATTCCCTGGGGAATGTGTTAGCTTGCCTTTCATTTTCCATGGAGACTTGTGTTATCAATTTATTATGTAAACTACTCTTTTGTGATTCAGGACCCCTACCTGAAAGGGATAAAAAGGAAATGTTAGCCCATTCCCCTTTTGGAGACAGAACCTTAGAAGACAATGTTTTTCATTTTCTTTTTCAAAATGACACAAGAACCATCAAATGCCAACAAAGTTAAAATGCATCCATCAAACACACTTGCATATGTAATTTACTGACTGCGCAGTAGCCACATGAGACACATGCATTCTAAGAACTCAATTTTGCAACCAGAGTCTCAGTAAGAATATAAAAAAATGCCGTACCATGTTATCTATAGTTCATAACTGAAGGTGTTCTGAGTCCAGCCAAGAAAAACCAACCATAAGTTATAAATTATATAATTTTAACCAGAACCCCTTATTTTTCTCAGGTGTTACCTCAGTATAGTGTGACTTATACAGCAAATGAACAATGTGTTTCCTAAATAAACCACGCTTTTCATTTTCCTCTTGTCAGGGGGATTAATGGGGTTCATGCAACAATGGCTACTTTCCCTCTTCTTCAAAACCAACCAATGGGCATTTTTTGATGTAACATCATTCAACTTTAGGGTTTCAAAATCTTTCGAATACTTGTTTCAAACTTCAGTAGTAGGGTTCACTGTTTGGGTGACTGAGACTTGTTTGTGAGGATGCATAGGGTTTGTTTGTGAATGTCCTCATAAGACTGATGGTTTCAGAAACAGGCAATTTCTAGTGGTTATTGACAAAATTGAGAAAACCCTGTATTTCCATGATGATACTCTTGATACAGCTGCTTGTCAAAGGTTGTCAAGGGGTGAAATAACCTTCAACTACCCCTACATAAAACAAGAGAATTCAAGACTCTTTTATACACAGATGAACAGAAAGGAGCAGCATGGTGAGGATAACTTAATAGCAAAGGGCAAGTCGAAAGCTCTCTCAATGCTTGGAGATCAATTGCCTTTTCCACATAAAATGAAGTGGTCATATTTCTAAGCATCTCCTCAACAGCTTCATTGTCCCCTTTATTTCCACCTTGACTGCACATGCCCTATTGGGTTTCATGAGAGATGATGACATAATTTTCAAAAGAGCCTTACAAGTCAAGATGTAAGTCAAGATGACTCAAGGTTTTATAGGAAATCTGCCTTCAAGAGGAATGAAATGATTCTGTGGACCTGCTTTTAAATTTATCACTGCCTAGAAAGCTAACTGTATTAATTTTATGCATGAGTGCCTTATTTGTTTCATAGGAGATACAGCACTATGCTAGTGGAACAAAATATCATTAAGTCTGGAAAAGGATTGGGTCACTAATGCTTTGTCATCAAGGATCATTGGACACAGATTTTGTGCAGTCTTTCGTGTATTTACTAAGTGATAAATATTAAAGCATATTGGTATGTACGGGCAAAGGAATGGCATTTGAAATTGGTTAGTGAAGTGGCATTCCACTTAAGGCACAAATGCTATGGTGTTTGTCACTAGTTTGTCTCCAACCCACTTGTGGGTCTTACTCTTCTAGTTTTGACTTTGGCATTTATGGAAAAGCTAATCTTGGCCTCATTTTACTTCTTGGGCTATTTTCTCATGGGTCCAGGCCTAATGGCCTACTTATTACTTTGGGGAAAAGGAAAGAACAGGGTAGGATGTAAAGCATAGGTGCAGGTGCTTATGGATGTCTCTGCCTAACTATATAGCGATTTTAGAGATGGAATTTATGTTATGTATGATATACTGTTTGACACTTGAACAAAATGGGTTTGAACTGTGAAGGTTCACTTATATGGGGTTCTTGCCCTGATAAATGCAGTACCATAAATGTATTTTCTCTTATTTTCTTACCATTTTCTCTAGCTTACTTTATTATAAGAATGTAGTACATAGTATATATAAAACATACAATATATATGTTAACTAACTGTTTATGTTATCGGTAAATCCTCTGGTCAACAGTAGGCTATTAGTCTCTTATTTGGTAGTTAATAGCAGATTGAAATTATTTGGGTTTGGTTCCCAGCCCTGTTGCTTGCAGCTTTCAGACCTTGGTTAGGTGAATCAATCTCTCTGGTTCTCCATTAACAAATCATCATGCAGCTCTATGTTTTCTCCATTTTATTGATGAGGAAGCTTGGGTACAGAGAATTCATTAATTTTCCAGAGTCTACACATTTACTAAATGGTAAAGTTAATGTTTGAATCCAGCTTGTCTGTTCCCAAGTCCATGTTTTTTTACGTCACGTGCCACTGCTTTCAATTCATGTAAACACTTAGAACAATATCTGGGATTTAGTAAATATTTAATATATATGAGAAAGTTAACTATTATTTTGTAAGCCACCATTATATGCCAGTCACTCTGCTAGATGTGGGGATATAAAAATGAACCAAAGCCAATACTATTCTCATGGAGATGATGGTTGATTATCAGAGAATGATAATTTAAAAAGAAGATAAAAGTGTCTAATAAACTATAGTAAAGGCTGTAAAGTGAAGATACTTGGGACTCTAATATTATATAGCAGGGGAATCAAACCTAAAGAGAGGGGAAATTCTTCCCAAAAGAAGTGACATTTGAACTGAGATTGAAAAATGAGTAAATACTAACTAGACAAAGCAAATGGTTGGAGAAAATGAGTGGTGGTTGAAAGGATGGTATTCAGAAAGAAAAAGGGAAGGGAACAGAGCCTATTTGGGGTGACTGATGATGGCAGGCTATAGGATATGGAGGCACAAAATGAGAGATTAGCAGAGAACAGATACTGTTCTCAGAGAACAGGGAACAGAGATGTGGATGATGTTAGGGAGTTTGGATTTTTCCTAAATGTAATGGGAAATCATTGGAAGGTTTTGAACTTAAAGGCTTCATAGTCTTATAAAAAGGTCACTCTGGCATGAAATGCTCACTTGTCCCAAACTCTCCCACCACAGATTACCCAGAAAGTGTGATCACTCAGAGTAAGTATCATGGGTAACTCAACCTTCCCCATCCCTTTTTGCTCATAAGTCTTTAAAAATCAGCATTAATTTCTAATGTTGCAAATTTCGCTCTGGGTTCCATGAATATCATAGGTACAAATGCTTTCCTTTCCTCTCTTCCAGTGAACTCTAAACACGTGAGTCATACCCTGCTCAATCTTAGTGTTGGGAATTATTATTGCTAGATCTCAACACTGTCTAGGACTGCTGCTGGCCCTAGGTGGTTTTTTTTTCCCCTCTGGCAAAGTATAATTTATTATTTAAGGTTCTGTGTTTGAACCTTTTCCCTAATTTGCACATTTATTGTCTTTCCCATTGATTCTATACCATAGTCTTCATTCATATAATCTGTTATTGATTCTAGCTATAATCTTCATTCTTTTATCTAGCAAATATTTCTTAAATAACTCCTCTTAGTGGGTACCGGATTATGTGCTGAGTATTTGATGGTGAAGAAAACAGATGCAGTTCCCGTTTTCATGGAGCTTAGGTTTAGGTCTGGAGGTGACTTCCAAAGGTCAAGATCAATCACCCAGTGGTTTGCTGGCCTGTCTCTAGGATCAACCTTTGGAAATTACACGGTATATTCCCAGCAAATTTACTATGACAATTCCAGACTTTAAAATTCAGAGCTTCTTTGGACGTCTCCTCCTCAATTTCCTATGGTCCCATTTAGCCCCTCCTCACTCATTTTCCCACTTGAGATGTTAGGCAGGAGCTTCCTCCACCTTCTTCTGCATATTCCTCTTCTTTCGATTTCCAGAACTGCCATCCTGGTTAAGATTCATGCCTTTGTACTTGGATTTTGCTTTAACATCCCAGCTGACATTATGGATCTGCAGTCACTCTCTTTAGCCCTTGCTACATCTTCGATGGCAGATACATCTTCCTAAAGTACAGCTCTGATATGTCACTTTCAACTTTCATCAAAATTTGAAAACTCTCTGTGGGACCCACGTTCCTTCTGAAAGAAATCCCAGCTGTTCAGAGCGATACTCCAGACCCAAACGTTGCAGTTTTCTCCCTTCAGGCATCCTGCGTTTCAGTTAAACTATACTGCTCTTCTCCACACATACCACATGCTTTCTTATGTTTGTGTCTTTTGCTAATGAGGCTGCCTCCGTCTGGAACAGCTTTCTAAAACATGTCATCTGTCAAATTTCATCTTTCAAGACCCATCCAAAATGCCACTTACTTCATTAGGCCATTCTTGAGTTTCCCAATGAGAGAGTTCTTTCGTTGTGGTTCTTTTGTGTTGTTTTGTTTTGTTTTACCTGAAAGCAGACCAAATACTGATAAAAGACTGCTTGTAAACAGGTGTGCACTTAGGCAACTATTTATTAAACCATTACATGAAAGGAAAACCCTGTAGCAGGCACACTTTCTTATTTCTCATGTATGTACTTATCCTATCGTCTCTTACCATCCTGCAAACATTAAGCTTATCTAGTCATTCCTCTTACAAATATTTGTTGGACACTTGCTATGCTCCAGGCCCTCTGCCCGTGAGTGGACAAATATGGAAAGTTCCTGAGTCCATAAAGTAGGTGCCTGTTAAGAGAAGTTTTCTTGGTGCTAGACTGGCAGGAATTTTAAGAACTGAAACCTGGACAAGTATTCCCTAAGGGGCAGAATTATTGTTTGATACACCTGATTGAATACATCGCTTATATATTCAATCAGGTGTATCTGAGTGCGGAGGTGGCTGGAGGTATAAAAAGCAGCAGACCCACAGTTCAAGCTCTTTTCAAGTGACAGTTGGTTCATTCTCTCAGCTGTACCCCAAAGAGGTGACAAGAGAGGCCATGCTATTTGTCACTTTGTATCAGTGTTTGCATCTTTGTCATCTGTACGTCCCATGTGCTGCTTATTTGAAGATTTGAGAGTAAACCAAATTAAATACCCACTTTGAACCTTGTCCAAATGAGAATTCTCCCCCAGGATACTTCTGGTTAAGATTGTCAGTATTCTATTTTTGAACAGTCAAACCTCACAAAGGTAGGGAGCAGGCTTTGCCACTCAACACCATCAGTATACATTCTTGACTTGACTTCAATATCTGTAAAATTAGACTAGACTTCGCTGGAACTTCCCAGTTTCAGAAGCTAAAGCTTCTGAAAAGAAATAGAAGGGAATCTGGTCATATGACCTCAGTTGACTGCACACATCTCTCCATGTGTAGATAACCCCCAAAATGCCCTTCTCTTTCAGGGGAGCAAAGATTCTCTTCACCTAGTTTTCATCAGGAGGAATTTCCTAAATGCTCCTAGCTCTCTGTACCCTCTCCTCCTCTACCCTGCAGAAGTAGAATGAGTTACCTGGGTGGTGGGTTGATTGGGGAAGTTAATTTATCAAAAGTCTGTACAAGGTAGATTTAGCATAAAGAGAATAAAGCATTACTCTCCTCATCTGCAAAGACTGCTTCTAAGACTTTGGTTAGAGACTCTTGAAAGAGTATTTAACGTTAGTTGCTGCAATGAGATACCTACAATGCCCTAAAATGAGGTTTCTCTTGATAGAGGTCTTCCCAAATTCAACAACCACCTCTAAGACATGTTTTCTAAGTAGAAAAAAATAAAATAAAATAAAATAAATTATCATGCTAGAGGAAAGAATGAATCATTATTTTTGTCCTTGTAGAAAATATTATATAATTTTTGTTATGCAAAGACAATGAAAGAGTATTATGTGAAAAGAAATGTAGGAAAAGAATGTTAGAGGGGAGTCTCAGGAAATAAATTAATAAGAGCATTATGTTATAGTATGAAGTTAACATGAAATATCATTAGCATGAATTTCCTAAAATTTGTGATTTCTCTGATTCTAAATGGATATTTACTTTGTACCTAATTTTGTATTTCTTGGGTTTCTTGAAAAAGGTCTTGAAATTGTACTGACTTCAAGCTCTTCAAAGCCTAGATCCACCCCTGGCTTTCTGCACGTTCCACTTTGGACCAGCGAGAGGTGACAGTCCTAGATAATAAGTGTGCCTGCTCTGAAGATCCAAACTTTTCTCTAGATAGACTATTTCAAATTTTAGATCTGTGGTTCAGCATTCATTAGAATCACCTGGACCATCTGCTCCAATGCCAGTTCCCCCCAGTGTTTCTGACTCAGTAGGTCTGGATTGAGACTCGATTTGCATTTCTGACAAAATTCCAGGTTATGCTGGGGCTGCTGCTTCAGGCACACCACTTAGAGAACTACTGCTCCAAACCATTGGCTCTTTGGCTACACACTGGAAATACCTCAGTAGTTTTAAAAAATACTGATACCTGGGGCAAGTCCTTAGTGAATCTTCTGATTTAATTGGTCTGGTCATGATGTGTTGTATAAGCTCTCTAGGTGATTCTAATGTGCCCTCAAGTTGACAACCAGTGGTCTAGACTGTGGGGCAGGATTCTTAGTATGCTTAAGTAGCCAATCTAAGCAGATACCCAAAATAGCATTATCAGTAATATGGGTGATCTTTTATACATTATTATCTCCATGGTATTCCAGATGATAACATGATGTCTATTAATTAAGAAGCCTTTGTTATGTAAAACAATTGTATGTACCACTACGCCACCTGTAGCTTTTTATATTTTCTAAATATAATGTCAATCTGTGTTTGGAAAATAAGAAGTTTATATGATGAAGTGAATTTGGTGGGAAATAGAGTTCATTAAATGGGAGACATTCTACAAGAACTAGGTAAATTAGCAATCTCTGTCTGAGACTAGAAGTTGGATTTTGTAGACTTTGGATTAGTGTGCCTCTCGCCTGCGTAATTTATGATGCTCTGGAAATCTAAAATAGCTTGAAGTTTCCTAATAACATTTCTTTTTTGGTATCATAATTTTATTTTCTCAAATAATTTCATGTCATTTTCCTATTTGATCTGGTTTAGTAGCTCTAAGAAAATGTATTATAATACTTACTTAATGCTCAATTGATGATTTTTTTTCTCACCAGAAACTAAATCCCTTATGATGGTTTCTCTATAACGTAGCTATTAGCCTCAAACCAAAAGGATTGTGGCATCCCTAGATTTCTCTTTACCAGGCCCTAATACAGCTGGCCATTGATCCTCTAGCAAACAGTGGCTTGAGAATGAATGTAATTTCTTTCTTTGAATATCTGGGTGCCTCATGGAGATGGGAAGTCTTTAACTATGTATTATATCTCTATACTTATTATCATTCCATTCGGAAAAACATGTCACATAGGGCCAAAAAGATCCAGTTATGCTGTGGATTCTGCTTAAATGAATACCTGATGAAGCGATAAACCCATTTTAAAATGAATTTGCTGCTCCCATCAATTCTTTGCGACTCTGTTGCAAGGCTGAAAAATGTATCAAATAATGAAACTTGATAATCTGACCCCACTAAATGCAGCAAGCAATGTCCCAGGCTGCACATATGGTGAACCTTTTATTTATTTAATTTCTGATTAAAAAAAAAAAAAACCCTCTGTGGAGGAATGTCTTTTCCATCTTCTAGATAATGCATTCAAAAACCTGGCTATGCTGGAAACTTAAACAAATCGTATTGGGTTATTTGGACAAACATAGGATTAATTTACATTAAGTGCAGTGTGACACTGTCATTAATTATGATAGAGTATTACAACAGGAGCAAAAAATGCCTAATTCCTGTGGCTGACTCTATCACTAAACAGATGATCCAAAGGGCCAAGTTTCAAATAGGAGAGTTGTCCTAATTGGCAGCTGAAAGAGCCCACCTAGTGAGGTCATCTCTTTTACAGCCTTTTGAACTCTACGTGAATAGTCCTTGGGGTAAGAGAACATTTTTGATCCAAAAGTCATTATCAGGGCTGGAAATTCATGCCTCCCAGAAGCAACATTTTTATCCAAGTGCCTCATTTTACCCTGGTGAAAGATTAACATTCCTCATAGGAGCATTGAAACTAATTGTTACCAAAAATTAATTAATGACCTGTACAGATGGAGGTATTCCCTTGCATGGAGAGGGCTAGAGAGGAAACATCTATCATTTTTCTTAATTTAATTATAATGGAATGATTATGATAGCACCTTGTTTCTGCAGGTCTTCAAAAATTGAAGGCTTACGTGTGATTTTATCAGTGGCTGGGGAATGAGTTAAATAGCCTTGCAGTGTCCCTCTTCATTTTCTGTTTTCTCATACCTATTGAGCCACTTTCAAATGATAAATCACTATGACTTACCATAATTATGTGTCCATATGACAATGCAGTTCTGACCCTCCAGCAACAGAAAATGGATTTTTAATTAATTTTTTTCCAGTTATGATGAGTTTGCACTCAGCTTGCCAACTTTGACTCCACCATCTTGTGACTAATAGTATTTTTTTCTGAAATAACAACTTAAGACTTCAACAATAGGTATCTATTGGTTTTGCCTGCCATTTCCCCTTCTGATAACAGCACCCCAATTTTCCTTTGGGGGTACCAATTCTCACCCATTTCTATCCATATGGTTGAGGTGGAGTTTAACCTTCTCCTAGGCTCTGGGGTGGGTACATGGACCAGAAATATAGTTGAGAGCCCAGAATCTGCTTAGATATACTGATTGGTTCAGGGATTGACAGGTAATAATGAAACTTGAGATTCCTGCTGGAAATTTTGGAAAAGAGAAGTTTTAGCTTTTGTTTCTGGTGTTGCTAAACTGGTAGAAATGATTTGAGAGCTTCTATTGGAGCTCTGTGTCATTATTTGAGGAGAGCTTATCTTAAGAAAATAGACCTGAGAAATGGAAAGGGACAGATGCCTGAATTTTGAGCACCTGGATCCAGTGGTACCTGAAGTAGTCTTTGGAATTATGAGAGATCAAGATTCCTGATTTTTCTTAGATTGGAGTAGGTTTCTATTACAGTCAAAAGAGCACTCTCATACCATATACTCTGTGGTCATCATTCTGAGAATATTAACAAGGGGAAAATGCAAATAATGTTCCCCCAATTTATGTCTACGTATTGAAGAATCTAGTGTATTGTATTCCTAACTCATTTCTCTACATTACGATCCATATTATTTCTAAGGTGTAGAGTACCTAAAGCAGGAAGAAGCTAAGAGTTTCTCATTTTAAAGAAGAATTTAGAAATTTGGAATGATTTCATGAGAAACTGGGAATATTATATTACTGTCTTCTGTGTTTGAATGTGAAGGCCCTTGTCTTTATTTACAACCAAGATTTGGCCTAAATAGACAAGAAGCAAGAGAGAGACATAATGGGGTTTTTTTGGAGGTGAAGTCTACAGTAGCTTATCCTGTAGAATGTACAATCTTTTACAGAGGAGAAAGCTGGAATGGTTGATAAATGGGAATAAAATATTTGTAAGCAATGATTATTCAGTTTGAAACTTATTTGTAATTATTTTAGTATGAAAATATGTTTAATTAGGTAGAAATGTGGTCATACAAGAATAGTGTAGTTAACCCAGGCCACTGCATCTTGAGGTCATTTTATTCAAGTTTGCTGTTCCCATTGATTGGTTTGTGTAGACTGTTCAATTCTGTGAAGGGCTTTTTTTTTTTTTTTAAATGATGTTAATCACCTGGTCACTGAGGTCTGAAATAACATGAGAAGTATCTTCTGAACTGGGATAAAAGTAGCCTCCTGTTGCCTCTTTCCTGCTCTTAGGTTACAAATTCTGGGACTCAGAATAGAAGTCAAGGCTTTTTGAACAGCCAGTGCCCTGTTTTTGATTGGCCTCAGTTGTTCTGTGGGTCAGCAGGCAACAGGAAAGTGGCCAGCAACATGTAGAGATGACTGAAGCTAATTAGCTCTGATGGGAATCAAACATAAGATCTTGGCATTACTAGAATTATCCTCCGTGCCTTCCCCCAGCTGCCAGCACACTGATGTGCTGTGACACATGGCACGTCCATCATTTTGTTGGGCCACAGGGCTCCCCAGCACAGGTGTCCTAGTGCATCTGAAAAGGAAGGAGCTGACATAAAAACCTAATTCCACCACTCATCAGCCCTGCCTCCTAACATTTGACCAGTGAATTAATATCAATAAATTAAAGTCACTTTTAGTTGGGGATGAGCTTTATATTCTTAAAATATTATTTTTTCTTTATATGTGTTCCAAGTATCAACTATGTGTGGCAAGTGTTATGAGTTAAATTGTGTCCTCCCAAAACTCATATCAAGTCCTACTGCTTAGTACCTCACAATGTGACCTTATTTAGAAATGGAGCTTTTACAGAGGTGATGGTGTAAAGTGGTGTCATGAGGGTGGGTCTGAATCCAGTGTGACAGGCATGCTTATAAGAAGGGGTGGATTGGAACAGACGTGCATGGAAGGAGGACACTGAAGAGATGTAGGGACAAGGCAGCCATCCACAAAGCAAGAAGTGAGGTCTGGTCCAGATCTTTCCCTCACAACCCTTAGAAGGAACCATCCTATTGACTCCTTGATCTTGAACTTCTATTCCCCAGAGCTATGAGATAATACATTTGTTGTTGAAACCATGTAGGTGGTGGTTCACTGGTATGGCACCCCTAACAAACTAATACACACAGTTGGCCAGTGTCTGAGGCCCTGTAGCTCAGGATGTAGCATTTAACCATCTTCTCTGAGGAAGTTACCACATTTTAAGGTAAAACTCAGGAGACTTGTCCATGAACGCACAACTATCTAGTAGAAGAGCTTGGATTATAATCTGGGTGTTTGATTCCAAGTTTAGTGGGTTTTCCTCTCCCCCCAAAAAAACAACTTTAGGAAGCTAAGGGATATATCTATATCTATCTATATATATTAGGAATATATATATATTAAAATGAAAAAAAATAAATTTTAAAAAGCAACAAACAAAAAATACTTGAGAATACCCATTTAAGTGCCATCCAAATTTAACAAATGTTAACATATTATTACATTTCCTTCAGGTTTTTTCTTCAAGAAATAAGTCATTATAGATATTTCTCTTAAATTTCATTCATATCATTCTTGAACTCCTCCTCCAAGGCAAACACAACCATTAATTAGGCTTATATTCAAGCCATATTTTAATGTTTTCAGTGTATTATCCAGTAAAAATAATTCTGCACAAAGTAATCTTGCAATGGAAATCATTGAGCATTTTTTGTGTGTATATTTATAAGAGCTTTCTTTAGATTAATGCACCTAACACCCAGATTGATAGGCTAAAGAGAGGCACTTCTCCTTTTCACTAAATACTGTCAGATTGATCTTTAAGTCGTTTTTACCAAATCATACTCTCACAACATAAGAGAATTAATATTTTCCCATATCCTTGGTATTGTCATATTTTAAGTTTTTGGAATTCTGGTGTAATGTTTTATAAGATTTTATATATTTGTTTGTTTGTTTATTATTGAGCATGGGTGAGTGGGAGGGAGGGCCTGAGGGGGAGAAAGACTCTCAAGCAGACTCTATACTGAAGATGGAGTGTGATCACAGGACACTAAGGTCATGACCTGAGCCCAAATCGAAAGTTGGATGCTTAATTGACTTGAGCCACTTGGGACCGCCAATCATCTGATATAATTTAAAAATGTCATATATAGGGGCACCTGGGTGGCTCAGTGGGTTAAGCCTCTGCCTTCACCTCAGGTCATGATCTCAGGGTCCTGGGATCGAGCCCCGCATCAGGCTCTCTGCTCAGCGGGGAGCCTGCTTCTCCCTCTGCCTCTGCCTGCCTCTCTGCCTACTTGTGATCTCTCTGTCAAATAAATAAATAAAATTTTAAAAAATGTCATATATATATATATATATAAAAATACACTATACATGTATATGTATACATATATGGCCATATAGAACATATAGTATTGTTTCCATATTTAAAAATTGTATGAAAGCTATTATACTTTATGTATTCTACTGCAACTTGCTTTTTGTACTTAATGTATTTGTGAGATTTAGCTAAGTTGATATATGCTTTTCTAGTTCACTCATTTTCATGGCTATATAGCATGCCATTGTATAATTATATCATGCTTTATCCATGCATTTTCCTTTTGGTGGATATTGAAGATATTTCTGATTTTCTGGCCATGGCAATCAATATTGCTGTGAACATACTTATACATGTCTTCTTGCGCATACATGTAAGAGTTTCTCTATTTGGCCAGAAATGGAATTGCTGAGCCATAGGATAAATATGCCTACAAATACTGCCTAATTATTCTCTCAAGTAAATTGTTTAATTAAAAAAATAAATTACACACCTATCAGCAGAGTATGAGAGTTCCCATTACTTTATACGCTTTTTAATAACACTTGGTATTGTTATATTTTTAAGTTGTTAATCTGATAGGTTTAAAATAGTAGGTCTGTGTATGCTGGTAAATTGGCAATAGATGAAAAAAAAGTTCTAATTTGCAACATCTCTCCATTTGCTTAGTGTAAATACTGGCACCATGACCCGTATCAAGTTACTAACATGACCTCACTGAATGTTGACAGTGTGGAGTTGGGGAGTGATGGGTACAATCAGCTCTAGCATGATCATTCAAACTGGTTTCCTTCCACACACCACTGGTCATATTTAAATTTCTCTTATAACCAGTTAGATTGAACATCTTTCCCTATGTTTTTTCATCATTTGTGTTCCTTATTATATGAAATTCTGCTTGTGCTTCTGACCATTTTTCTCTTGGGCTGTTGTTCAATTTTTGTTGATTTGTAAGAGTTTATTATTTATTTTAGATACTAATTATTTGTTGGTTATGAATGTTAAGTATCTTCTCCCAACTTGTCCTATCTTTTTACTTGGCTTAATGGTGTATTTTCTTGCACAGAAGTTAAATTTAACATGAGGAAGTTTATCATTCTTAGTCTATGGTTTTTGCTCTGTGTGTTTAAAATTATTTCCTACCTCATTTATAAATGTTTACATAAATTTTATTTTATTTTATTTTTTATTTTAAAGATTTTATTTATTTATTTGACAGACAGAGATCACAAGTAGGCAGAGAGTCAGGCAGAGAGAGAGGGGGGAAACAGGCTCCCCGCTGAGCAGAGAGCCTGATGTGGGGCTCGATCCCAGGACCCTGGGATCATGACCTGAGTTGAAGGCAGAGGCTTTAACCCACTGAGCCACCCAGGCGCCCCGACATAAATTTTATTTTAAACATGTGAAGATTCTTGCTTCTATTTTAACATTTAATCTTTTGGAATTGATTGTTAATGGAATGAAGTAGGGATTTTATTTCATTTGTTCTGATAGTATTTATTTGATCTGCCTTTCATTTCTCATTGATCTAAACTGTCCCCCACAAATCAAATGTGTAGGCTGTTTATATGTTCTTCAGTTTGTTTCATTGGTCAACTTATGTATTTTTGCATAAATACTATACTGTGTCAAGCTATAGTGATAATGATACTTCCCTGTATTCCATCTTGTTCTCCCACAAAGTTATTTTAGCAATCTTGGCTGTATGGAATAGTGCTTAAGAGCACACTGGAGACCAGCTGGACAGGGATCTTTGTTCTGTCTGTCTGAACTTGTATAAGATTTTCATCTTTTTGTGCCTGAGTTTTCTCATATGTACAATAGGGATGAAATAGTATCTACCTTGTAGATACAGTTATTATGGATATTAAAGAATTGTGTGTGAAGTTTTTAGAAAAGTGCCCAATTCATAAAGAAGGTGGTTATGTATTTGCTATTACTGTGTAAACACAATGTCAATTTATCAGGTCTTCTAAGATTTTCATTGAATTTACATGTTAATATGGGGAACAATTGACATCTTTATGATATTGAATTTTCTTTTTCATGCAAATAACCTATTTCTTCATATATTTATGTCTTCTTTTTAAAAAAAATCTTTTAAGATTTAAGATTTCCCTGTAGTATCCATGTAGATCTTTTGTTATATCTCTCATGAGTACCTTTTATTCTTTTCCATTGCTATAATACGTACCTTAAAATTTTAGACATTTACTTTGATAGGAGTTTGAGAATCAGTTTAAATTTCATAAAGCATTTAGGAGATTTTGATAATAACTTTATTAAAGTCATGGATGATTTGGAGGATAATTTTTCTCTTTATAATATTCCATTTATGAACATGGTATATGTTTTAAAATTTTTTTTAAGTCCTAGGTAAATGGCATACAAGATATGTTACTGTTATGCTTAGGTACTTTATAGTTTTTGATTCTGAGTGTACATTTTCTATTTGAGTAACTATAGATAGGGATGTAATTAATTTTTGCCTATTGTTCCTATTGCAAAACTATTAGTTTTTGCAGTTTGTCTGTAATTTTCTTGAATTTTCTAGTGTAGATAATTATACCACCTGCAAATGATGACAATATGTTTTTGTACAAATCATGTGTCCTTTTAAAATACTTTTTAATTGACTTGAAAATCTAATGAAATGTTGAGCAGTGAGAATGGTAGAAAGTAATTGTTAACATTTTTCTTTAGTAATCCACAAAAGCTAACAGTTAGTGGCTTGGTGAGATCTGAAATTCTATCAATAACCTACTTCTACTTTGTTACACTAATATCCATTGGATTATTTTGCATTTTGAATAGATCTTTTAAGCTGTGCTTGAGGGTTTTTTTTTTTTAATTACTATGCATTATCATTTGGGAAATATTGGTTCACTGAGTTTTGTAGATATTTTACATGACAAATTTCATTATACAGCATCAAAAGAAATCATATTCCCTAATATAACCACCTATCTCATCAAAACAGTCTTTAAACATTGGGGCATTATCAAGCTCCTGGTCATGATTATAATCTCATTTTCACTTAAAAGCTCAAATTTTATCAACTGGCAATAGGTATTGTTGTCAGTTTTCCTAAAAGTGACAGGTTCACTACCTCATGTTTTGATAGCCATAATTTGTCTATTAGTCATTCTTTCAAGTAGAAGTGGTATTCCATGAAAAAAGTGGTAATTTGTTTTATAATTCAAAAAAACAGTAATGTCTCAAGATAACTTGAGTTTGTGAATATGCAGCAGAAAGTGCTTTATACACTTCTTATTTTGTCACTCAGAATACTAAAAAGATACATATACATAGGTTGAGATTTAATAAAATAAGACTACCACTTCATGGAGCTCATCCTTGAGTGATAGTGGCTTTCTGGGAGGGTTATTTTGCAAGTGGATGGTAGTAAAACAAAAAGCACCACTCATAGAGTTCAGTGTCAATGTCTGGGTTTTAACAGTTTACCCACCAGTGTTACTGCAATATCAGTATAAATGTCAACACAATGAAAGTGGCAAATAAAATCTTCATATTATGAAAAATATGATTTTGATTTTGTATATATTTTCCAATTCCTCTAAGCTTTCAGTATTATTTATTAGGTGTTTCTCTCAAAAATAGATTAATGCTGAAATGAAAAGTATCCCATTTGATGATCTTTTATTAGGTAATTTTAAACCATTTATATTTGTTGATATTGCTGGCTTATTTAAATTTAAGTAATCTCTTATATTTTCTGTTACCATGTTGTTTTTGCTTTTTCTTTTCCCTACCTTATTTTCTGGCTTTTATTGTTGCGATGTGAATTGATATTTATTTGTCAAGATTTTTTCCCCCACTATTTTAAAAGTTTGATATTTGATTTGGTTTTTTATTATGTATATTTTTGTTAAGCAGCTTAACATCATCGTTATCACTGTCATCATTATTATATCTTAGCTTTTCTATTTTATTTCTTTATTTCTCTCTGCTTCAATTCTGACTGCACACTTTTGTACTTGCCTTCAAATTAATTACTTCTCAGTTTGTATCCAGGGAATCATTTATAACCTATCCTGAAAGTTTTATTTTAGCAAATTTTTAGCTAATTTTTAATTTCTAAAAATTCTAATTCTTTTTTTGTCTACTCATTCTTGACTCATATCCGAGTGCTTTAGTTTCATAATTTGTGTTGCTATTTTATGAAAATTATTCCTTTCTTTATTTCTTTGAGGATATAAAATATACCTACTTTAAAGTCATTTTTGACATTCCTAAAATTGGATTTTCTTCTCTTAGCTCTGTTATTTATCACATACTTGAAATTTTAGTTTGCAATTCTACCTTGAGTGCCAATATTTTTCCATGTTCTCTGGGCTCGTTCTTTCCTGTCTGTGGTTTTGTGGATAGACTCAACAAATACTGTGGCTTCCCCTTACCTAAAGCCAGGTTTCATACTGATGCTTCTGTGCTCTTGTCCCATAATAATATTGGAGAAACATCTGTATGACTCAGCTGTGATCTTTTGGGCACCCTGACTGGGATCCTACCTACTTGAATATTTCTGCTTCTTTGGCGTACCCACCCCCCCATCTAATTATATTGCTTCATATAAACCAATGTCCTGGGAATTTGTACGGCTTTTTCAGCTTTTTAAATATTTCTCTTATCTTATTTCAGGTCTTTTATTTAATGCAGTTCGCCTGCCTCACGTATTTCTCCACATCCTTTGTGAATCAAAATCCCAACTGCTTTTTCTGGTTTAAGTTTTCCATCAAAAGAATGTGCTATTTTGGGCTCTTGCCCACTTTCCCCCAAATATGTTGACAGTCTAACCCCCAGTGTGATGGTATTTGGAAGTGGGGCCTTTGAGAGGTAATGAGGCTCAGATGCAGTCATGAGGGTAAGGCATGCACTGAGGAAAGGCCACGTGAGCATGCAGCAAGAGGGTGATCATATGCAAGCTAGGAAGTGGGCTTTTCCCAGGAACCAACTCTGTTGGCCCCTTGGTCTCAAACTGCCCAGACTGAGAAATACATCCCTATTGTTGAAGCTACCTGGATTGCAGTATTTTGTTATAGCAGCTGTTCTGGAATCTGGTTGATTTAGCGCCTATGGCCCCTAGTTATCACTGTTTCTGTTCTATTTCCAGCCCTGTGTATATTTACATATTTATACAGATGTCCAAGTTTTAAATATTTTTAAAGTACTCAATCTCTCAGTACTCTGTGTGTATGTCATGGAAAAGGTTGAGGCATTAATTCAAGACACCATCTTGATTAGAAGCCTTTAGGCTATTTCTTTAGGAACTTCTATTAAATAAAAATGTAAGCTCAAATGGTAATACAACAGAGATAGAGGTACTGGATTAATTGGTAGAGTGTTTAGGACAGGAGCAATTATGCATATTGAATTCTCTGCAGCACTCACCACAATGTTTTGCATGTAATAGGTACTCATTATCTGTTAAGCCCCTGGCATTTGCAGATCTAACATTTGTGGTTTTGAATTTTCCCAAGTGACCTCCAGAGGGTCCTAAAATTTTGCTACTCCCAGCATGAGCATCTCATGGTGACTTTGGTTCTCTGTTCTTTATCAAGTAATCTTTATTGCACACAATCATCAAATGCTCACAACTGAATTTTTTTTTTTGTGTAGAATAGAGATGAAATAAAAGAGACATGATCTAATAAAAATTTAAAAAGAGGTAAATTTATGGCTTGGACATATAAAGGAAAGATTTTTAATAGAATGGGGTTCTGAAGAAAACTAAGAACCTCTGCAAAATGTTCTGAAATAGGGAATTCAGGAATATGTAGAGGACTCTGGAAGTATTCCTAGTGAATGTCAAATGTCCTCTATAAATATTTGTTGATTGGAAGTAATTTGAATTGGTCTTAGAAGTTGGCTATGTGATATGATTTGGGAAACAATAGGAAGACTCCACTGTCCCTAAAATCCTCCCCTCCTATTATAGTGTCTGATATTACATCACGAGAGACTCATTACTTTGTGGTAAGTATTGGCCTGTCTCTGCAAGTACCTCTTTACATTTATCTTCATCTGTTACTGTGTAGGGAGCAGGCATATGGTCAACAGCCTTTTAGGTAAAAAGGTCTCAGATCCACGGACCAGAAACTTTCTCAACATCTCTTGTGTGCCAGAGACTCTTGGAGGTATTTTGTGGATGATACAAAGATGACACATCAGTGCTTGTCCTTTGTGAATTCACAGCCCAGTGGAAACATGGAAGGAATGAAAGAGTAAGACATAATGTAATGAGCGTCTGTAATTTAAGGAGTGACGTATGTATTAACGATGTTATCCTCTGGTAGCTTAGAGGAGAGAACAATCAGTGATTCCAGGAGAAATAAGAAAAGTCTTCAGAGAGGCAGTCACATTTGTATCTTGTGAGGGACTAGGGGAATTGCTTACTAGGAAGAGATGGGAATGATTCTTAGGAGGATTCTGAGGCATTCTGAGCACCTATGTCCAGATCTGGAAGGTGAAAAGATGAGAGATATGAGGGTCTCAGAAAAGGGGTAGGAATGTCAAAGACAGTTTATTTCATGCCATTGTCTGCTCTGCTTCAGCCAGCTAAGAAACATGAAGAAAATCCTTCAAATCCATGACATGAGGCATTATTCCTCACCTGAGTCAGACTTCAGTGATTTCATTTTATTTATTTTTACTGGATGCCTGGGGTAGAGTGAAAATAAAGCTTGCTGAGAAGTCCGAAGACTCAGCTTCTAGACTGGTTCCATCACTTATTAATTCTGTAATTCCATGCAGAATTGAATGGTTATTCAACTGGCTGGTGCTTCGGTTTCTGCAGTATACAACAGTGGTAGTTGCTCCAGCATTGCAGTGTTTGCTGAGGATCTCAAACAGTGTATTTGAAAATACACTGAAAACTACAAAGTACTACACAAATTCAAAATTAAGATGAAGTATCTTTCAGCAAGTTGCTGGGCCAGGACAATGCAGGGATCACCAGGGATGATGTGTCACCAAAGGGTGGGTTTAAGGCACACAGGCCAATAGAATGGTAGAGGAGACTTATTGCCACAGAGATATTTTCTGAATGGTAGTTGAGATGATGCCCAGGATGAGGGTTCATGTACTATACGCTTGATTATCCCAACCCTCGTCCTGCTCCTCATCTGCCATTTTGTAAATGAGAATATGACTATAGCTGGGGATTTGCAAACACATCTTTAGCAATAAAGAAACAATTTAAGGGAATGCCACTTGGGCAGAGAGCATCACCTTTGTCTATGGGAAACCCCTACTTTAGTAATGAAGAAAGGTGATTAGAGCTGTTTTTCTTTAGCACATACTTGCTAATTCAGCAGAAACTGGAACCCCCATCTCCTATTACACTGTTGTCTTTTGTATTTTGAGGAAAACAGCATCCCTACTTTATTTTTTTCCATGATACAAAATTATCTAAAGACTAATAAGCTAAAGTGGTAACCTTGAATTTTGTGAAAGTTAAGGAAAATTTAATGCCACGAGTTATACAGCTGCAACTGAAATGAGTCCCAGTGCACCCCTTCTGCTCTCAGATTCTGGGCATGCCGATAAAATACCAGAAGACATGCAATACAATGAAAATTGTTTATTTGGGTATCATAGCACCTTGACTTGGAAGGGCTTTAACCTTGGCCTCATGCTTCCTGTGGGGCCTGTTGTCTATGCTGTGTAAGTACTAGAACTTGCAAGCAGTGCTCAGAATTTTTCATCTGAGTAAAATTAAAAATGAAACCTTCAAAGTCCTATCGATCCTAGGCATGTTCTATATGCATTAAATTGAACCTAATGGACTGAGAAATGAGCATTTCAGCACGTATAGGTAAGAATTATTTGTATGAGAATAGATTACTCACATGCCCTTTATCCAGCACTATAGTATTTATCGACATGGCTAGGTAACACCAAAGCATTCTGCTGAATCTCTCTGAGATAACGGAGAATCAATTTTCATTCAGGCCACTTAAAGTTTGCTCAACATTAATCCATCATTAGCTCTTGGCTTTGCTTCTCTAAAATGTAAATGGACAAGATTTAATGAATATTTTGACCATTGGAAACACAGAGTAAGGCCTTAGCATGAATACAATACAGAAAAAAATGTGGGACTATACAGATTTCTGAGCTCCTGATCATTGACCCCATGTGTCTTCACTTGGCTTGTTTCTCTGAGTTGTAATGGATATTCCCCCATCCCTATAGTTTTTCTTTGTGCAGTCTTACCTGCTTCTGGATTTTAACTACCTCTATTTTCTTAGAAATCTCTGGCCTATATCCCTATCTTGAACTTGGCCTTGAACTTCAAACTCCTATAGCCGATGAACTGCTGGAAAAATCCTCCTTAGAAATTGTACTGTCACCCACAACCCAGCATATCTGAAAGTTTAACTTGTCATATTGCCACACCCCCAAGCTATACAAGGGAAGCCTTGTATTTTAGGTCTCACTTGGGCTCTACTGCTCCCTCCTCTCAGCTCCCATATTCAATTAAGTCCTTATTATTTTATTGCCTACATTGAGCTCACATAGACCCACTTCTCTTATCCCTAGAAACAGTGCTCTAGTACAGACTCCCACTATCTCATGTTTTGAGAGCAGCTGTTCCCTAATCCTGCTTCCAGTATAGTATCCCTTTCCCCAGATGCACTTTCATGTAGCTGGAACCAGAATCATCTCAAAAACATGCACTTTGGTCCACATAGTTCCCCTTCTTTAGAATCTATCATTGGTTTCTTAACATCTACCGACAGATGTTTAACTTCTTAACAGGGCTCACAGATCTTTCCTGACTTGGCCTGCCCTTGACTTACTAGCTTTACCTCTCATCCTGAGTGTACTGTGGATTTTGCCCTCCATACTTGCAACATTGCTTCACAATGTGTGTCTTTATCCATGGCCTTTCCTCAGGAGGCAACAGCCTGCTCTTATCTCCACCTCCATAGCCCTGGTTCCTCTTTTCAGCAGCAGCATCCTTTCTCCAGAAAGCCTTCTCTGAAATCCAATTTGAAGTAATTAATCCTCTTTTATGCTCCATCACATCCTCTGCATACCTCTCTATATTGAAATTTTATTGACGGTTTTGTGCATGTTTCTACTTGACTAGACCATCAAGTTTTTGATAAAAAGACTGTTTTGTCTTCATCTTAGTGCCTTCAACATGAAGCCCGAAGCCTTCCATTTGATAAATGGTTAAAAATGTTTCTTAAATTGTTTTTGAGTTAAATTAATGCATTTTACACAGAATTTCCTTTTCTTCGGCTGAGAGCTTTGGAGAATTGGGTAGACTGTTGGAAAAAAAAAAACTTGGAAGAATTCTTAGGATATTCTCTGTGTCACTTATAGGTTAAAATAGGTTTTAAGAGGTTTTTCTTTAAGTCCTAAAGGGTATACACTAAAGTTTCAGCTTAATTTTTTAAATTATGTTACGTGAGTCACCACACAGTACATCATTAGTTTTTGATATAGTGTTCCATGATTCATTGTTTGCATATAACACCCAGTGCTCCATGAATTCTATGCCCTCCTTAACATCCATCCAGGCTAACCCATCCCCCCATCTAAAACTCTCTGTTTCTCAGAGTCCACACTCTCTCATGGTTTGTCTCCCCCTCCAGTTTTCCCCCCTTCATTTTTCCCTTCCTTCTCCTAATGTCCTCCATGCTATTCCTTATGTTCCACAAATAAGTGAAACTATATGATAATAAGCTTTGTCTACTTGACTTATTTCACTCAGCATAATCTCCTCCAGTCCCATCCATGTTGATGCAAAAGTTGGGTATTCGTGCTTTCTAATGGCTGAGTAATACTCCATTGTATATATGAACCACATCTTCTTTATCCATTCATCTGTTGAAGGGCATCTCTGCTCTTTCCACCATTTGGTTATTGTGGATATTGTTGCTAGGAACATTGGGTGCATATAGCCCTTCTTTTCACTACATCAGTATCTTTGGGTAAATACCCAGTAGTGCAATTGCAGGGTCATAGGAAAGCTCTATTTTTAATTTCTTAAGGAATCTCTACACTGTTTTCCAAAGTGGCTGTACCACTTTGCATTCCCATCAACAGTGTAAGAGGGTTCCCCTTTCTCCACAACCTCTTCAACATTTATTGTTTCATGCCTTGTCAATTTTTGTCGTTCTAACTGGTGTAAGGTGGTATCTCAATGTGGTTTTGATTTGAATTTCCCTGATGGCTAATAATGAGGAATATTTTTTCATGTGTCTATTAGCCATTTGTATGTCTTCTTTTGAAAAGTGTCTGTTGATGTCTTCAGCCCATTTTTGACTTGATTATTTGTTTTGTGGTGTTGAGTTTGAGAAGTTCTTTATAGATCTTGGATATCAGGCCTTTGTCTTTAGTGTCATTTGTGAATATCTTCTCCCATTCCATGGGTTGCTTTTTTGTTTTGTTGACTGTTTCTTTTGCTGTGCAGAGTTTTTTATCTTGATGGAGTCCCAAAAGTTCATTTTCACTTTTGTTTCCCTTGTCTTTGGAGATGTGTCTTCAAAGAAGTTTTTGTGGTTGATGTCAAAGAGGTTACTGCCTATGTTCTCCTCTAGGGTTTTGATGGATTCCTGTTTCACATTGAGGTCTTTCATCCATTTTTTTTTTTTTAGCATCTTTTTTTTTTTAAATTAACATATAATGTATTATTTGTTTCAGGGGTACAGGTCTGTGATTAATCAGTCTTACACAATTCACAGTGCTCCACATAGCACATACCCTCCCCATGTCCATCGCCAACCACCCCATCCATCCCACCGCCCTCCACTCCAGCAACCCTCAGTTTGTTTCCTGAGATAATGAGTCTCTTATGGTTTGTCTTCCTCTCTGGTTTCATCTTGTTTCATTTTCTCCTTCCTTCCCCTATGATCCTCTGTATTGTTTCTCAAATTCCTTATATCAGTGAGATCTTATGATAATTGTCTTTCTCTGTCTTATTTCACTTAGCATAATATCATCTAGTTCCATCTATGTCATTGCGAATGGCAAGATTTCATTTTCTCAATGGCTGCATAATATTCCATTATATATATATACCACATCTTCTTTATCTATTCATCTGTTGATGGACATCTAGGCTCTTCCCCTAGTTTGGCTATTGTGGACATCGCTGCTATAAACATTGGGGTGCACATGCCCCTTCAGATCACTACATTTGTATCTTTAGGGTAAATACCCAGTAGTGTAATTGCTGGGTCATAGGGTAGCTCTATTTTCAACTTTTTGAGGAACCTCCATACCGTTTTCCAGAGTGGCTGCACCGGCTTGCATTCCCACCTTTCTCCACATCCTTGCCAACACCTGCCATTTCCTGACTTATTAATTTTATCAGCTTAATTTTTTAAAGACATTGGCTAAAAGTTTCTGGAAACCCATTGCACTTCCAGGATTATAGGACTATTGCTATCACATATAACAACATCTAATATTTATATACATATGTATATATATATCTATATATATATACAGATAGCACATATCCATTTTAAATATTAGAAATGTAAATACTTTTATGTAAATTGTTAATAATTAATGCCCAACAGATTAAGTAATTCACAGCCATCTATAACTGCAAAGACTGTACCCATCATGTGACCATCTGCACTGCCTTTGAAGAAAGCCCAAACACTTTATTAACATGAGAATATTAATAAGGGGGTATTAACACGTTTTCTTGGTCATTTTATAAATTTCCTAACAGTCTGAATCATGAAAGTAGAGAAGAAGCCAAAGCATCTAATTCCTCTGGAAAACAAAACAGAACAAAATAGGAGGTTAACATAAGAAACATAATACCACAGCACCTTAACTGTCTCTTCTCTCTCCCAAATATTGCATCTTAAGTGGATCTGCTAAAAATGAGCAGAAGGGTATGCATGTTATAGGTCTTTTTACAAATGTCATTTTGATCATCTATATCTATCCATTTCTCTGAGATGGGGTGATACACTTATTTCTATGTAAATATGTTTGTTATAATGAACTTCCATTTATTTGGGGGTTTGGTGCCAAAATTTACCTGTTGGACCCCTCATCTAAGGAACCCGTAATGCTTATGTTTCTGGAAATGAGGAAAACACTTTGTGTTTAGAAAAAAGTAGATTTATAGTCTTCTGTACATTTCTTGATTGGATTATTTGCTCTTTGGTTGTTGAGTTTGGTAAGTTCTTTATAGATTTTGGATACTAGCCCTTTATCTGATATGTCATTTGCAAATATCTTCTCCCATTCTGTCAGTTGTCTTTTGGTTTTGTTGACTGTTTCCTTTGCTGTGCAAAAGCTTTTGATCTTGTTGAGGTCCCAATAGTTCATTTTTGCCCTTGCTTTCCTTGCCTTTGGCGATGTTTCTAGGAAGAAGTTGCTGTGGCTGAGGTTGAAGAGGTTGCTGCTTGAGTTCTCCTAAAGGATTTTGATGGATTCCTGTCTCACATTTTGGTCTTTCATCCATTTTGAGTCTACTTTTGTGTATGGTATAAGAAAATGGTCCAGTTTCATTCTTCTGCATGGGGCTGTCCAATTTTCCCAATACCATTTGTTGAAGAGACTGTCTTTTTTCCATTGGATGTTCTTTCCTGCTTTGTTGAAGGTTAGTTGACCATAGAGTTGAGGGTCCATATCTGGGCTCTCTATTCTGTTCCATTGATCTAAGTGTCCCTTTTTGTGCCATTCAGGAACTTTTTTGTTTAGAGAGACTGACATATCCTCCCTGAAATAAGAACACCAAAAAGAAGGAAACAAATGCAAAGCTTTTGTAGTAAAATTGACTTTGTATCTTCAGAATTCCTGAAATACTTAATTTTGATCATTTATTAATCTACTCACTCAAGAAATATTAGAAGAACATCTGCTATGTGCCAGGCACACTGCTAAGCATCTTGTCAATGTATAATAACCTGGTAGAAGGGACAACCAAGGAATAATTTACTTATAGATTCATGGATTTTTCTTAAAAGAGAAGTCAAGGGAGCTGTGAAAGAACATCTTAAGGGATGAACTCAATTAGGGTGTGAAGTTGGTGTTCCTTAAGAATGGCAGGTAGGCTGAGAAGTGAGGGGTGGAGAAGAGATAGCCAGAGGAAGGAGAGGAGAATGGTGTATTGGTCCAAGTTTCCCAGGCAAAGATTATGGAGCACACAATTCCTGCTAAGATGAACTGTCCTCCTCAGGAAATGTGTTTATACTCTTAACTCTCTAGTGACCCTACCCTGGATGTCATAATGCTTTTTCCTTCTCAATTTCAAATCTGACCTTTCTGAGCTCACCTGTCAGGGAATCTTGCTCCTCTTTCTTGGTAGTATAAGACTTTACTGAAGAGTGAAGGCAGAAGGTGATAAATGACAAATTCAGCTAGAAGTGATGAAACACTACAGTAAAGGGTAAGCCCTCTCCTTCAAAAATAGAAACTTAGTGTCATTACTGGAGCTCCTTAACATCTACTTCTTCTTAGAAGAAGCTCCCAATACAGGGGTCCAGTAAATTCCTAGATTAATGTATATTATTAGATCACTCTAAGAGGAAAAAAATTACAAGTTTATGTAGATTTTCCATTTCTTCATCATCTCTGATCTTTGGGTGAGATTTTGGATTTTTAATCTGAATAATTACATTTCTCCTAGGACATAAATTTCTCCTAAGGATGTAGTTTTAGCAATAAAATCTTTTTTTTTCCCATAAAATAAAGAGAAGCAACAATATGGATGAATCCCACAAACAAATGTTGAATGAAAGATGCTAGGTTCAAAAGATAACTTATGATTTGATATACAGTTTCAAAACATGCAAAAGTGAATTTTGCTGTTTGGGAGTATTCTTGGTGGTGTTATTTGTGATGGTGGTGAGGGAGTATAGACTAGAAAGGGTCACATGAGGGCTTCTGGGGTGGGGGATAGATGCTATACATCCCATGTTATAAGTATTCTTATGATATGTGGGTTTTTATTTATATACAGCGTAAGCCAATAAAAGTTTTTTGGTTTTGTTCACTTATAACAAATAAAGGAAAAAAGAATTGGCCTTTGCAAACATGACTCTGGTAATATCTACAGAGCCATTAAGAAGTGAGACTTAACAATGATCTAGTTTCTTTGATTCAGCTCAATAGACATAAATCAGGCAACCCCAGAAAATTACTTTGGACCAGATTATTTAGTTCAACCTCAGGTCTGATTATGCTAAGTATGCAATTGCTCAAACTAACCAGTTTTAAAAATCTGTATCTCATTTTGTGCCAGAGTGGAGGGTTAGAGAACACATTTCTAGGTTGTATTTCATTGCATACATGATGCATTTCCAATATGCCCTTTTATTTCTCCAGGAGACAGCAGAAGAAAACTGTATGGTGCTGTATAGCCAGTCTACATACAGCGGATTTATACATACTGAAATGTAGATTTTGTGGTAAACAAAGAATATTTTTCTGAGTTGACATCATTTCAATGGGGATGTGAGTTTGATGACTAGCCTTCCATTTTCTGTGAGAGCAAATCAATGGGCTGGAATATGTGATTACAGATGTATGTTCTGGTTTTACTTGGGCAAGTGCAAAGAAGGGAAATGTATCATCGCATGCTACATTGATGTTGAGAAATATCATAATTATGTGTACCGCTCCTATTTCTTAAGTTACTTTATGCTTTTCAAATGTATCATTTCACAGCTTTGCTGCTGTGACCCTGGTTTCCCTGCTCATCAGAGGATAGCTGAAGGTTGTTAAAAAATAAACAAACAAAAAGCCCCAGTCCTAATGCTCTAATGAAGCTATTATAGGATGCTGACTGGAGTCTTGGTAGCCAGTGGCCTGGCTGTGGATGAAAAGCACTCTGCTGGAAGAAAGGGTGTGAGGGATGGAGCACTACTTGTCTCTGCTCTCGCTCGTGAGTGGTGCTGGGGCCTCTCTTACTACTATTTATATTTCAAGTATGCCTTATAGAGCTGTTTAATAGCTCATGAGTTGGAAGATACAAGTGGGTGTCTAAGGCAAACTCAAGCAATTAAAGTTAACATTCCTGAGAGGAGAGTACTTGTCGGGCTGAGAAATAGGCAATTGAGTGGTAAGAAACTCCTGGAACGTTGCTGGGTTGTCCTGAGAATGGAAGGTAGCACCAGCCCTACCCGAGGGATAGGACTGTGTCTCATGTAAACAAGTGAAGTGGCTTGGAGAATATTCTCTCCCAGCTGCATGCAAGTATCCTTTGGGCATACCTGGATGCTGAGGAAAGTCCTCCTCTTTTCATCTTCTAGGAGTGGTGCCCTGCAGGGCCACATTGGATAGTTAACAGAGCAGGTAACTGGAAGATAAGGCCTCTTAAACAGAAACGATTATCTAGTTGCAAAAAAAAAAAAAAAGAAAAAACCCAAACAAAAGCAAACAAAACCCCAACCATATGTTCAGTTGATATTTTGCACATTTAATAAGAAATACTGTTTTCTTTTTTATACCAATATCTCATTGTCACTGCAATGATCTTAGGCTCCATGACAGCTTATTTTCATTCTTCTCTGCAACTCTGCTTTGCTCATGTTCAGCTTCTCTCTGAAATCGATGGACCACATGAGCCACAAATGATTAGGGATGGAAAATTAAATCTATGAACAAGCAGAACTAATGAAATGCTTCACAGTAAGGCAAAGGTGGGATAAGAATTACTGTAGGCTAAACAAGCCTGCAATTGTTAGGTACAAAAGTGGGAGCAGGGTGTACTAGTTTGGAGGAGGCAAGCATAGCAAGTATGTGATCTCCGTGACCCAGCCATCAGTCCACCATAATGCCCCTAGCCATTTATAATTTTGATAGATATGTAGACCTGCTGCTATTGACTCATAGATACAAATATATACATGTATGCACCTTAGAGATTTTATTCTTGCAATTTACAAGTTGTATGCCTTATATTTATATATCCAGTAACCTCAAATCTTATCTACAAGATGATGCTTAACATCTTTTCATTATTGATATATAAGACTGTAACACAGGAAACTTTTTGGCAGTTGGTTTCAAGTCTAGTCTTATAGTTTACAGAGTGCCTTCCCATACTCATGTTGTCATTTCCAAGTATTTGGAAAGGGATTCTTGCTCAAAAATATCTCTTTCTTGTTTCCTGATGCTTTTCCCCCAAGGCCATAGCCTTCTGTTTCCACAGTTGAATCTGGCACCAAGTAAGAAAAGTCAATAAATGAGGCTAAAGATGCAAACCATTGAAAGATGGCATTACCCAAATTTCTGCTAAGATGGAAGGATAAGTTTTGATAAACTGCAGTGTACTGGGTACCCAAAATTGGATAGAGGACAGGGAATTCCACTGGCCAGCAAATTGACTATAGAGAAAGAGGGTTAATGACACCAAGACAAATAAGTGATTCCTTCACAGTATGAAGGTGGCCCATTGTTGTTTTTTTTCATTTGCTCAAAGCCCTTGATTTGGTGTCAGACACATATTTACCAATTTAGATGGATTAAATTATCAGCAAAATGGGGCAGTTATATGGTTGGAGCTGTCAGTAGAAACTTCACATTATATACTGCAAGCGGACATTGGCTCCTTTCCTCACTCTTCATCTAGTCTATTTCTCTTCTAAAACTCATATTACAAGTTCTATCTCCTAGGATTACTTCCTACAGGCCACGATGATGCACTGCCTTTTGCCAATATTTTCAGCATACCTATTCATACCTGGAACATAGCACTTTCCTGTCTGTTACTGTGGAATTGCCTTGCTCTTTGCCTGCAGACCATAAACTCCTAAAACTGGAAAAAAAATGCCTTATTCAGCTTTAGCAAGTGTCTAGTTTCCTAGTTGAAACATTGCCTATTGAATAAATGAACAAACTCTTTAATTATTGTGACTGATAAGAGGAAAAGACTGGATAGCAGTGATTGGGTTAGCCATAAGACAACATGGAGAAATCCCAGGAACCTTGATAAACCTGCTTTATTAACATAATACACTTTAAAAAGTCAAATCTATTCTGAATTTAAACAGTGCTGTGTAGTATTTTTGTCAGGGTTCCTGGTCCATAACATTTACATGATGAACTTGCAGCAGAGGAATCTTGGAGCCCAGATGAACTTTCTTATGATAATTGAAAATGTCCTAGAGAGTGGTGCCTTCTGAAATGCATCCTAAGTCACAAGAAAAGTAGGCGGTGGAGGGCAACTACTGCCTAGGAGCTAAATCTCTTGCATGTGTGGATACCTTTCCCTTGAGATGGTAGCTACTCAAAGCCAGAGACCAACCTTTCAACAAGATTAAAGAGATGCTATTAATTGCTATCGATCATGGGTCAACAAATTAAATTGCATCTGCAACTGCATCTCTGAAAGGTCTAAATGAGAAATGCAGTTAATGGGTCTGGCTGACCCAATGTTGTGATTAATTAAAAAGGGCATGAAACCAAAAAACAAACACAGGCAAAGAAAAATGTAATGGGAGCAGGGTGGACATCCTTGGAAATATCAAATCAAAAGGCTTTCCCAGGACCCAACTTGTCATTTAATTTTATGTCCTGGGTGTGTGTGTGTGTGTGTGAATACACAAGCAGCAAAGGCCACAGTGGATAGTTAAATTAATCCCTTGTTTTGAATTTCTAGAATGCTGATGACTGCCAATATGAAAATGAAACCAATATTTTTATATTCTGTGGAGAGAGGTGTTAGAAATTTATAAACAGTTTGTATCACAATATGCAAGCACATTGCTTCACCATGGTAAGAGTAATATTGCCTCAAACTGGAGAATAATTCTGTGACTCTTGCCATTCTAATCTTTTACTTCCATTTCGAGAATACTACTATAAGATGTAAAACCAGTGGAGAACCTTGGCTCTTCCAATGTCAGCTATTCAAACCGAGATGAAAACAGCACCGGCAAATAAAACAGAAGGTGGGCTGTCCTTGAGATAAGCATATCTGAGGTTGATCCTCAATACCTGATATTACCAGTACCCTCTGATGCCCAAGGCCTAAAATGAGAGTATATGCTCACCCCTCCAAGGAAAGCATGGGTTCCACATTATTGGTGGTGGTTATTGAATATCAATATCCTTCTAATCACCTGAACTAGAAACATGGACTATTTTAATTCTCGAATCCCCACTGGACCCACCATGAAATCATTTTGCCTCAACTGATTTGTTTGACCTTCACCACTATAGAATCAGATACTCATTATTCCTTCCTGGACATTTGTAATTGTCTCTCATTAGTGCCCCCCCTCCCTCTCTCCAGACCCTAATCCATACTTCACACTGCTGTAAGAATTGTTACTCCACAACACAAATATGGCTATCTCATCTTCTTTTTTGATGTAAAAATAATGCACAGGATCAATAAAAGCCAAATCCAATTTTTGTAACATGATCTCTCAGGGCCTAACAATTGGGTTTCCTTCCTGGACACATCTCTCACCGTATCCTCTATCTCTAACCTCAGTCACATTATACCTGACTGTTTGTCACACTCCAAATAGACTATTCATTTTCCTATGCTACAGTATCATCCCCTAAATGCCCGTTCAACTTGTGCTCAAGCTACAAGAACCAAATCCAGGTTACTTTATTCATGAAATCTCTTTTATGTTACCACCGGTCCTGATAATGCTCTTGTTATGTGCTATGCTCTATTCTAAGCTTTTTTATGGATTGTATTCTGTTTAATTCTTACCACCCCCTGGTTTCTAATTGTATGAACTGGAGAAAAATCATAAAACTTTTTTGAACTCAGTGTTCCAGTCTGCAAAATGGGAATACCAGTGTATAATTTCATGGTTATAAAGATCGTTGAATAAATGAACATAAATCATTGTCTCATATCAAGTAGCCAATACAAGTGTCTTACACAGAGAAAGGGCTCAAGAAAGGGTAGATAAACTTCCTATCCAAATTCCTTCCTAAACACCCACCTCACACAAGTACTCATTGGGAAAGTTCTATAATTCAATTTTTAAAGCACTTTTCTAAAAGTGCTTCTACTCAAAGCCAGGTTAGTAAAGCAAGTATTGGGATTAAGTTAGAGTTTGGGCTTCAAAGAACTATGAGTTCAAGATTTTCAAAAGTTAAAAAGAAAGCCATCAAATCATTGCCACAACTGACAATATTTGAAGTGTAAAACAAATTCCTTTAATTCAACTCATTTAATTCATACTCTATGAAAGGCAAGATGATACTGGTTTTATCTGTTCATTAAAAGAGCAATGTGTCTTCTGGATGTATGAGTTTGGTCAGGGAGAATCATGTCTTCACACCAGGCAGTACAGTTTGAGGCTCCCCGATAAGACTGTCATTCCAATTCAAGTTATAAATCCCTTACAAATGTGGTAAGAAGGTATAGGTGAGGTTGCTGGCTCAGACAGCATTTGTCTTTCAAAATCATGAAGGTACTTTTCTTTAAAAGAGTAATAGTCTCAACATGGTAAGCCCTCAAATAACGACAAAACCAGGACTCTAATCACAGTTCATAGTTTTCTCTGGTATGCTTTGAAGTGCCCTCCCATGAAACTCAAATCAGAAATGA
Organism: Lontra canadensis; assembly: GCF_010015895.1. NCBI lineage: Eukaryota > Metazoa > Chordata > Mammalia > Carnivora > Mustelidae > Lontra > Lontra canadensis. Next base: position 1,198,591 of record NW_022631012.1, read on the forward strand.
ACTGTAAACAACCCTTTGCAAGGGACACAGGGAGCAGAGAATTGGATGCACAGGAAATTGAAAAGCAAGGAAAAAACCTAATCTTGTTTTCAGAAAAGGTTGGTGGAATGCGGGTACATATACATAAGTGTGGAGACTCCATGCTGATGTTTTTTTTTAGTGCTTGACTTTTTCCTTTCTTTCTTCCTTCAACAAGGCAGAAGATGATGGTAATTTATAAAATTCTGCTCAGTTTTACTCTGTGTTAGGCAGGATGTTTGTCTCAAGGGGAAGAAAAATAACAGTTTGCTCTTATGCCCGAAAGAGAGCTTACATGCATATTGAAGGCAGTGAACCCTGGGTGCTGGTGGTCCACAGCAGTTCCTACTCTGAGGCACTTTGTTGCCCCCAGAGGTCATTTGACAGAAAGCCTCTTGCCCACTGCTCGATGAGTGGGCTCAACGTCTAGCAGGGAGTTGAACATGAAGCTTTAAAAGAGTAATTTTCCCAGCACACACCCTCCAATGACAAACTCACAACTCTGTCAGAGTTCCCAGCTGTCAGCGGGGAGGGTGAAAGCCCCATTTTGAGCTTAGGAGGCAAATCAATTACATGGAAGGTTATGGATGATTTAGATAATGTAAGTAGCCCCATCCCTCATAGCTTAGAAAATCTAAGAAATTTTAAGATGGATTGACTACTAGGTGATGCTAAGGAATTCTTGATTTTGTTGGACCTTGGTAATGTAACATGGTTTGGTAAGAAACTGTCCTTTTTTTTTTTTTTTTCTTTAAAGAGATGTAGGGCTGGAGTGATATGATGCTTGATTGCTTGATGTTTGCTTTAAAATACTCAAGGAAAGGGCTGCCTGTGTGGCTCATCTGGTTAAGCGTCCGACTCTTAATTTCAGTTCAGGTCATGATCTCTGGGTCATGAGATGGTGCCCTGCATGGGGGTCCATGCTCAGTGTTGAGTCTGCTTGAGATTCTCTCTCTCCCTCTGCCCCTCCCCCTGCTCATATTCTCTCTCACTTTCTCTAAAAATAAATAAACAAAATCTTCAAAATACTCTGAGGAAGAAAAATAAATAGCTGAGGAATTATGCAAAATCCTGATAACGAGTCTGGGCAATGAGTAGATGGATGTTCCTTATACTGTATTATTTTCTTGATTTTTATGTATGCTTGTATATATTTATAATACAAGATTCCTGTGTTGCCACTTATGAACAAATGACCTTGGGACAATCACTTAACCTCTTTGTGTTCTGGTTTCCTCATCAGCAAAGCAGCCGTACTAAGAACCCCTTCCCTGGCAGGCGTGCTGTGTGGCTTGAACAGGATATTATGGGTTTGGTGCCCAGAACAGGGCCAGCCAACAGAGCAGGCACCCGATAATTATATAATATCACTTGTATTATGTATGGATGCAGGATTAAGAAGACATTTTTCCTATCACTTACACTCTCATTGCTAGTTTATTTGAACTTCCTGTCTGATCCCTAAGTCAGCCCGACCTTATATTATGAAAAATGAAAATGTATGCAGAAAAATGCTGAATCTGATGCTTTAATCTAATTGAATATAACTCTAATGACACACGCATTTTCAGATGATAGAAGTCACTAAGGATTAGTTATTAAATGATGAGGGTAGAGAGGAGAGAGAATTTTGGAAGGAAAATTACCACAAACAATGTTTGCTGGTTAACACACTTTATATTTAACAAAATAATTTTTTAATAATATAGTCTTTTACACATCAAATATTGTTGCTAGAATCCCCTTTTTACAGTTTAGTGTTTAGTTGTGTTTTTTTTTTTTCTCACTAGTTTTCAGGCACACCATTTTTCAAAGATTTTAGAAACTGAATCGTTTTAAACAGGCATCAGCTGACAAACAGGATGTTGATCCCTTATTTAAACAAAGCTGTAGTTAAAGCAGAGAACCAAAGACTAGGAGGAATGGGAGACAGAGGGGACAGTGGGGCTGCTAACAAAGCCTTCAAAAGAAAAAAAGAAAGCAAAACAGATGAGACCAGAACTCTGTTGTTCAGAGTTTGGAAAGAATTTCTCAATGACCTGGGTAGAAGGAAGTTGTAAAATATTTATTGGTTTATGAGAAATTCTGTCACAGTATAGGTTCATCTCTCCCTAAAGGGAGAAAAATGTCAGTGCTATAAAGTCTTAAAGGAAACAGCTTGTAGTGAAACTCAGAGGAAAAAGGAAATCCGACAACAACGAAAAAAAAAAAAAATCCCTCTCTCTGGCTGGTAACAGAGACCACAGAGCAGCCTTCATTCTGCAAGCTCTCTGAAAAGAGCTTCTTGATGGATATTACACTCCATTCTAGTAAGTTCTTGCTGCAACTATCACTGTGCCAAGACTTTAATGTAAATTGTTTGAACCCTGGCTCCCCAGTTGCACTCTCTGTTTCCTAGAAAGGACATAGTAACTCCTTAATAATAGATAAGGTACTATGCTACATGGCTCTATTAATGATATTTTCTGGGTTTCAAACCTTGTTCCTGTCATTTATTATTATTATTTCTTTCCAAGAGAGTGGATTTTTGAAGCCGGCACCAGGCAACCTCAGGGCAAAGAAAGCTCTATGCTACATCTCTGTCTAGACGCAATCTGAAGTATGGAAGGCCTTTACTTTGGAGGGCAGGAATAAATCATGCAGAATTGTTCATGAATGATTCATGACTGTCTATGTGATGTATCCATGGTGGCAACAAAAGGCACCAACCTTGCTGCAAATTGGTGTTCTAAGAGAAGGCAGCGTGATGTTCTTCCTCGGAGGGGCCCGGCATGGCTGTTTGTATCACACACGAGCACGGTGTACGTGAGAAGTGTCAGGTCCAAGGCATCAACACGTTAATTCTGGAAATGACAACTCTTTCTTGATGACTAGAGGAGCTTCCAGGGAGGAGAGGCTGACCGTTTTAAATGAAAACCCAGTTGATGAGACTAGAGAAGTGTGTCCTGAGAGTGGACCTATGGCAACAGAAGCATCACTCCACTGGGAGAAGACTGACCTCTTTCCCTTGGGGCTGCAGAGGGCGTAGAGGCTCACCAAAGCCATGGGCTGAGCCAGAGCTCGCACAGTATGCCACCCTGGCAGAAACCGATCTGTACTGATTATTCTAAACCACGCATTCTCAACCAGGTGACATTTTGTCCCTTCCCCACTCCTTGGGGATATTTGGCAATGCCTGGAGACAATCTGTTGTCACAATAAGAGTGTTGTTATTGGCACTGAGTGGATAGAGGCCAACCATGTTGCTAAACATCCTAAAAGTGCATGGGACAGCTCCCCCCACCCCGCCTTAACAGTGAATTGTCTAGTCCAAATGTCAACAGAATTCATCTTGAAAAACCTTGTTCTGGAATGCGGCACATCGTGAGAGCTATGGCAAAGCCCAGGCTCGGGTGGGAGTGGAAAAGCAAAGAACATCAGTGATGAAGAAAACCTTAAAGTTTTCTCAAGGACCCTGCCAGGTCTGCGCCAGGGTTGTCAAGACAGGAGAGCGGAATAAGCAACTAACTACACCATGTGGTGTCAAGAATCTTGACTCGAGGTGGCATCAGATACCCTGTGTATTTTATTTTTCTGTTACTATACGAGCAGCATTACCAGGGCAACCTTGAGATGCTTCAAAGTTTCACTTTAATTGTTCAGTATCGAATATATACATTTTAAAAAATGTTCAACAAATGGAATTGTATTGTGCAAGACTCACTCTACCCTAATCTTGAATTTAAATCAGCACTTGAGGTGGAAAGAGTGTCCTGAATCTGTGTTTTAGACCTAGGGCTGAGCGGTCATTACGAAAACATGGCAAACACAGTCCCAAACCATAAAACTGCCTGTGGGTACTCCTGGCTTGCAGCCAGATCTGAACTCAAAAGCCAGGAGTTTCCAGAAGGATTCAGATTCACAGTGGGGCTACTCACCCTGGTTCTGGTATGGAGAGGGCCAGGTGACAGAGCGGGTGTAGAGTGTTGACTTACAAGCCGAACTGAAATTCGGCATCATGAGAAAGTCTGGTGATTAATGCTACAGTTGTGAATTCCTGGCTCCCTTTGGATGCTGTAGTCAAGCTCGGGTGTTCTTCACATATTAGTTTTTGATTGGCAGTTTCAAGGTTTTGTGTCTGAAATGTGTGGTTTGTAAGTATTAAATTGTGATCTCCCACATACTGCACCAAACCCTGACCCCCCGCCCTGCCCCAACAGCGGGTCCAGCTGTAGGTAGCTCTCGTTTTCTGAACCTTACAGGGCATCTTTCACCCAAGGGGAGGGATGGTCAGTTGTTTTTGTGACCTCCTGGTCAGGAAGGGTCCTCACCCCCGATATTCCTTTACTAAAGCTTATATGACACCACTCCAAACTTAACCGTGCCATCAAATCTGACCCCATAGATTCTAAATACGAAAAGAAATTCTACAAGAGAAAAATGCCATGGGTGGTGATGTACAGAAGAGTAGAAATGATGCAAATTGGCGGACGGTGAGCTGGCAGGCTAGAGGTCTCACCAGAGAAGGAGCCTGTACGGGGCTGTTTCTTCCTTTTAGTTTCAGAAATCCAGTGGTCAAGTCACCATCAAGCACGGATAATTACAAAAGCGGTTTCGATAGCTATATACCATATATATTTTATATAGCAAGAGGGAAAGAGAGAAATTTCCTCTTAGTAAAATATTCACTTTTGTCAACCCTAAAAGGTTTTGCTGGTGACCCTGTTGTAGCTGGCAGGAGTTTGTTTGTTTTGTTTTGAACATGTGCAGTGTAGAAGCCATAGCATCCTTTCCTAAGAACTCCTCCTCGGTTGGGAAATTGTCCTACACAGTCTGCTTGCCTTGGCATTCACGTTTTGAACACTGAGCAGGCTTCCACCAGTCCCCGTTGTGACAGTGACAGATGTTACATTCATCCACTTTCACTTCAATGCCAGCCGGGATTATTGTTGTTCCTGCAAAGCAGTTTGGACCTGGAACACACATATACGTTGATTAGTTGATTAAATCTCAGAGGCTCCCTTTTTCTCTTCTCGACCCCAGTAAAAAAACCAACCCCCAAAGCCAGGAATGAGTAGGTCAGATTACTCGCCACAGTTTATTACTAAGGTATTTTCTAGCCATCTCTACTACTCTTTTGCACACAGCTCATAGTCCCTATGTGTATTTAAAAAAAAAAAAAATTGATCCAGTGCACAAAAAACCTTCTTATTGTCTGTTACTTGCAGTTTTCTTAAGTATGATTCTGTGGATCAAACTCTATTTGCTTTATCCTCTGGGGTGTAAATGTTGCTGAAGCAGCCTCTGAAACTCAAGTCGGAGTCTAACATGGTCTGCATCAGATGATGGTACCCTGTGGCCTGTCCTCTCACTTCCCGTGGTGGGTAGGTGACAATGAACTTCCTTATTGCCTGGCTTCAGCACCTCCCCAAAGCCCAGTTCCTGGAATCCCCAGATTGTTTCTTGATAACAATAAATAATTCATGACCAGATGATTTATTCATGTCCCAAACAGTCTTTGTTAGAGGTTCATTTGATTTTTATAAATGGAGCTCCTTTAATCTGCCAGCTATCTTTTTTTTTTAAAGAATGACCTAAATGGTTGGGCTTTTGAAAGTCAGCAGGAATTTTATTTTTCTTTTTCAGATTGAGAAAAGCTTTACTGAAAAAGTCACCTGCTCAGTATAGGTGAATATTTTTAAAATTCACCAGTGTTAGTTTTTCACTTCTCTTTCTCTCCTTTCCTTTACTTTCCCTTTCTTCCCAGTCTGCAAATGCTGGTATTCGGTATTGGTGATATTATTTCTCAAAATCAAATGGAATAAAAATTGCTTCCCCAAGGTGCAGTGGGGTGGTGCAAATTGCTCAAGTCTCTGAAGTACGTATTTGGATAAAGAGAGGGAATTCTGTCTACTCATGATTTATCAACCCAGCATTACTGGCTACTTTCCATAACCACTACAAAGTAACATACATCAATATCTGTGCTCTACTTTCACTTTCTTACTGCTTGATAAGAATTTACGAGATTATCTTTACCATCAAATAAATGAAATCAGGGGTGATTTGTAGTTCCACTTCATAATTGAAATCTTGTATAAAAATGGCAAATATGAAGTTATAATGCGTTCACACAAATCTATTTAATATGCTAGGATTTTAATCATCTGTTGCTTTAGCGCTCCCAGACTTCAGTTGTGGATACACTTGCCAATGGCCTTTGTTTACATATGCCTTTCTTTCATTTGGTGGCCAAACATCCCAGGGTGTGTACCTGTGCCTGGTTCTCATTGAGAACCAACCAGCAAGACTAAGAGGGATATAATGGGTCATCAATGACAAACACCTAGCAAACTGTCTGCTCTCACCCAGGATGGTGCTTCTTTTTATGATGCTGTGGTTATAAGCTCCTGGCCATCTTAACTGCTGATTACTTAAGGATCACTGTTTTAGAATTTAAGTCATTGTTTCATAGGTTGAACAGTCTTTGAGGCTACATCTCCCTGGAAAGATTTCACATGAAATCATTAATTTGTTCTGGACCCAGAAAAAAAGGGAATCTGCAGAGAGCTTGGCAAGGAGCCTTTTTCAAAATGTAGTTGGTTGTCTCATGGCTGTTGTTGACAGACCTCTCTCAGCCCAGCCAGTTTTAGGCCAGCCAGAATCTGGACAGAGCCAAACTAGCTTCGGAAGTCAAACTCGATGACCGCTACCACCTGTTTGCCTGGAGCCACCCCAGGGGAAGCAGTAGTTCCTCTCTCTACCTCGATTCTCATCAACTCTTTTCACCCGATTGTATACTTTTTTCCTTAACAGATGGGGGAAGGAAAAAAATGATTTCCAAACAGTGGTTCCAAAACAAAGAAGTCCCTGAAACAGGCAGAATGTGATCTACTGAAGAGTTTTTTCAGTTTCTTGAGGGGATTTGGAAACCTGTCTGCAGAATCTTAAGTGTGTGTTTACGTGTGTAAGAGGGGTCATTCTGCTGGTTCACAGTGGGCAGGTTCATCTCAATAGCACAATAAAAGAAAAAAGCAGGGAAAGATCTTTGAAAAAGATTTCTGACAAGTCACTGTGCATGTTTGAGAGAGATTTTACTAGTGCTCTAATTTTCCTACTTGTTCCTTTTTGCATGTGTTGGTGTTATACATGATCAGTATATATTTGGTCAGCCTCTCTAAATCATTTCTTAAGAGCCCCTTAGAATTTCCTGCTTTCTCAGCTCAGAAAGTATTAATTTATACTGATTGACAGAATGCAAGGAAAGATCCCTTGCACTTTGCCAGGATTGAACAGAGTCACTGCCTGTAAATAACATAACCACATCAATGGCCAACTTGGTGGCCAGAGATAGTTTACAGAATCCAAAATTCCTGTTTGATCTCATTAACAGTAATTTTATTAGCACCCTTCTGAGAGATTCAGGTTAACTAAAGCCTTAAGTTTGTGGTTAATAGTCTTACCTGCTTAAAAGTAATTTAGTTAATTGTCAAGCAGAATGGTTGGCCCTATTTAGAAACTGTTCTAGTTTTGTCCCTTCCCCCTCAATAGTGGTGATGAAAATATTACTTGGGCTTTGAGAATGTGAGTGATCCATGTGAGTTCCTTCCATAGGAGATCAATCCTTCTATCCTTTTTTTTTTTCCCCCCTTTGGGAGATGTTTTTTTCTTGGTTTGTGTGGAAGGATAAGTTGCTTAGAAGAGTAAACTCAATGGCAAAACTCAATGGCAAAAACAACATATTTAGTGCAAAAGACTTGGAGAGATCCTTAGAGGGGAACAGTGAAATGATTAAACTGAAGGATGGCAAAGAGGACCTGTGAGAAAAGGTTTAAAGGATAAGGATTATTTAATCTTGAAAGAGAAGACAGAGGAATAACTCAATAACTCTCAGGGAATTAAGGCTTATTATGTGAAGAATGGTGACCAACTCTTCTTTCTTCTGACACCTAAAATAAGAGGACATGGAGATAAATTGATTCTCAAGGAGTTAGAAACACATACACACACATGCACACACAGACACACACGAATCTCTCAGAGAAATGAGAACTAAGTAGACAGCTGTAGGGTGAGATCTCTTCTCTTAGACATCTTTAAGAACACAGGAGGAGTCTTCTGTCTGGTATGTTTGAAATTGCCAGCTCCTTAAAAGTAAGACCTGAATATCTGTCATTTCTTATGGTCCAGGCCTAATATTGTATTTGGCACATATTAAAAACTCTGTGTATCTTTATTTAACTAAATTAAATAGTATGAACTAGCTAGTTATATAACGGAAGCAAAATTATTTTCTGAACTAATACATCAGGCTTATATATATCAGGCTTATATATCATATATATAGCATATATATCAGGCTTAGTCCTAAAATATTGGTATAGAAATATTATCAATTAATAGTAACATAACAATAATTTTCTGAGCACCTACTTCATGCCAAGAGTATGTCTCATTTAATCTTTCCAATTAGCCATGTAATGTGCACATTCTCAAACTTTGTGCACCTTACAAGGTTTACAAGTCTATTTCTGAGCCTCAGAGATAGAAAATAGCTTGCCTGAGATCACATGTCTAGGAAGTGACATCAATGGGATATGAACTCAAATTTCTCTAATTTATAGAATACTTTTAATTGCCTACAAAAAGAGGCAGATGCCGATGAGTGCATTGCTGGCTTCCATTGCCCAGATCCTGAGTTTCTGATCGGAATTTAGAAATCCAGATGGTTTTGGTATTGAAGATGCATGCTGGGTTAAGTATCTTGATGGCTAAATAGAAGTGGGACTGTTTTTCTATAGGTCTTTGTCAGATTTATTGGTTTTATATTGTGTAGCCTTACAATCTTCAGAAAACACAATTCATCTAACAACTAAAAGAAATTTCCCGTGGAGAAGATTCTTGGATAGTGAGGCTTTGGTTTTCCTGTGGGCAGCAGCAAAATTCCCACTGGTACTAGAAGTACACCAAATGAGAAGCAGATTGAAAGTGAACTATGACTCAGGAGTCCTGGCTCAAGTCATGGTTCTGTGATTATCTATGTGACCTTCAGCGAGCACTGCTAACCCAATACTAATGGAACCCAATATGGTCTTGTCTCAGAAAGGATTCATATTTTTGGAAATGCAATAAAACTGGAAAGGCAATTCAAATATTTACTGGGAGTTGGAGCAAGGAGGGAAGAAGGAAAAGTAGACTAGGGATATTTCTACACCCCAAAAGAATTCTTCATGAGACATAATTTTCCCTATTATTCTGTGCATCTTTAAGTACTTAATTTGCACACTTACACAATAGAAAGAGGTTTGTGAACCTTTTCTTTTCCATAATGGAAATTATTCAAAAGAGATCTTTTAAAGGAGAGCAATATATGAAACATGTAAAAGCAGAGCTTCTCTGGTGAGGTGGCCATGAGGAGCCTGCAGCTCTGTCTTTCCGGCAGGACGTTTTCCCCATCTTCCCACTTCAACCTTGCAGAGATAGCTTATGAGGCATCTGCATAGACTATGGGGATCAGAGGGAGAGCATTTGGAGTGATCGCTTCCAGCTTCAGTAATCAAAGAAATCAGGAGAAAATAGATGTCATATTTGCTATTGTAAGAACTGAGCAGATTTATTTAGGCTTTAAAGTTCTTCTTGCTGAGCCCTGAAATTTCCTGCATTAAAGGATACATAAACTACATAGTAAAAGAAGTCTATAGCTACTCTGATCACATCTCCTGAAGACCCATGCTTGGTTATGATGTTAAATATCACATTGGTTGCATGGAGGAACAAATGCATAATCTGAAATAAGGTTGGGAAGAAAAGGATCTCAGAGCCGTGGGAGGTCATAACAGAGAACTTGACCTATGGGTCCGTGGAAAGATTTGGTGTGTGTTGGGGGAGGGATGTGTTGGGAGGGTATGACTCACTGAGGAAGCAGAAAAACTGTGGGGTTAGAGTGATGTATGTAGTAAGAAGTCACTAGAAGAATGGTGGTATGCAGAGCTGGTGCTTCATACTGGCCTGCAAGAACCAAGTGTTAAGTATTCGGGAATTTTTTAATCTTGTTGACATTATTTTGGCAATGGAAAGCCATTGAAACATTTTAAGTAGGGGTGTGTGTGTGTGTGTGTTTGCGCACAGATGCACATATGCGCACAGATGCACATATGCATGTATACATATATAATCATGAAGTAAAGACATTGATTCAAGAAACTGCACCAGTGTCATACCAGTGTCATTGTATGGTTCATCCACAGGGCACCTGCGATTGGATGAGACATGATATGTCTTGATGGAGGCAGGACCTTTGAGATTGCAGACAAAAAGCAGAACCCTCGGGTGCCTGGGTGGCTCAGTGGGTTAAAGCCTCTGCCTTTGGCTCAGGTCATAACCCCAGGGTCCTGGGATCGAGCCCTGCATTGGGGTTTCTGCTCAGCAGGGAGCCTGCTTCCCCCCACCCCTCTCTGCCTGCCTCTCTGCCTACCTGTGATCTCTGTCTGTCAAATAAGTAAAATCTTTAAAAAAAAAAAAAAAAAAAAGCAGAACCCTCGCGGGCCCTGGCCCCGGGTGATGGTAAAACACATCCCTTCTTTGCTTTGACACGTTAAAAGAATCTGCTAAGATGCTGGGGTAATATTAAATTAGTGTCAACAATTAACACATTGGCTTAAGTTAATTGATCATATTATTCCTATACAAAATAAGGTCCTAAGGGAAAATGCTCTAGGAAATGTGCAGTTTGACCTGGGGTGGGAGATGGGGGGGGTGGGAAGGGATTTAATTTCTAGTAAGACAGCTTAGTAGGAGCCCTGTTGGGGACCACGATCATGTGAAATCTAATGGAGATACTGGGCTGTTTGTGGGGGGAGAGGAGGATCCTATCAGTCAAACAACAAAGCCATGTTTAGATAGTTTAAGCTTAAAATACACTAATTAAAGTAAGTTTTATATACAGACTATCCAGAATACCAAAAAGAACGAAGTTTGAAGGTAATACAATCAGGAGCAAGGGCCAAACTCATGCTACAGACCCAATAAAAACACGCCTTGGGTACTGATAAAGCAGCTTGCTCCCTCGATATCACCAGCCTGGATGCTGCTGCTGGAACCGTCAGCACCGCTGCTTCTCTTACTAGTATTTGCCAGAATGGAGACTTCTTGGATTTACTAGTTTACAGTTCAAAGTCTACAGCAGGTGAGCCTGGGGATAGAGGTTAGTCAAGGGTCTGCACCTTGGCTACGAGGGAAGCTGAAACGCAAATAGTTGGTAGTTATAACTTCTTTAGGGAGAGGGAGGCTTTCCTTCTGCGCAGAAGACTCCCCAGTCATCGGAAAGAGGCTGTGGTTTATTGCTGGTGCTAAGAAGGATCAGGAAAGTCAGTGAGGGCAAACTTCACCTGTTTTGAGTTTTTTTCTTGTCTGACTGCCAGTATCCTTGTCTAGCAATCAGAACACAAAATAAACATTCAGAACAAGATTGCTCTAAATGTGAGTTTTATAGGTGTTAATAAGACAACGTTTCTGCCTTCAGGAGTTGATATGTGCGGATGAATCTGATACAAAGCACAAAAACAAACATGGCCGTTTCAAGACAGTCCCTGGAGAAAGTAAACAAGAGAGTGTAGTTGAGGGCCAGACCCGGAGTGGGAAGATTCTTTATAGTTTACAGAGCATGGCTGTATATGGTTTCTCATTTCATATTCACCCTAATACTGTAAGGTGGTTAACACAAATCCCATTACACAGGTGAAGGAAGTAACGCTCAGAGAGATGAAGGGACTTGACAAAAGGCAGAGAATACGCAGCAGGAGAACCTACATATCAGCCCTCCTAGTCTGACCCCTCTGGTTGACTACTTCCCTTGAGGAGAATCTTTCTTTTTTTTTTTTTTTTTTTAATTAACATTTAATGTATCCTTTGCCCCAAAGGTACAGGTCTGTGAATCATCAGGCTTACACATTTCTCAGCACTCACCATAGCCCATGCCCTCCCCAATGTCCATAAGCCAGCCACCCTATTCTTACCACCCCAACCCCCAAACAACCCTCAGTTTGTTTTGTGAGATTTAGAGTCTCTTATGGTTTGTCTCCCTCCCAATCCCATCTTGTTTCATTTTTTTTCCTTCCCTAACCCCCACAACCCCTTGCCCTGCCTCTCAAATTCCTCATATCAGAGAGATCATATGATAGTTGTCTTTGAGGAGAGTCTTTCTTTATGTGTACTACTATTTCCTCCAATGCCAGTCAGAATTGAACACTCTCCTATTCCCGACTCCCAGTTTTCTGTGACAGGGAACTCAGACAAAACCCAAATCTAGGCGATGTGACTGAATTTAGTTAATACTTTAGGAATCCTTCTTAAGAACTTTCATGGACAGCCTTATTCCTTCTTGACATGAAGTAGTATTTTGTTCGTTTTATAAAAGAGACAATGAGACCCAGAAATGTTTCGAGTGACTTTGAGAAAGCCACACAGCTGGTAAAGGATGGAACAGGCAGGTTGCTGTGTTCCGTTCCAGAAGCCAAACTTCTCTGTGAGTAGGAGCTACTTTTCATTTCCTCCAGTTTTGATAGCATTTAGGATGTTGTGGGACATATTGGAGAGAAACTGTTGGGATATTTAAGTTCCTATTTTGAGAGAGAGAGAGAGAGGAGGAGAGAGGTGTGTGTGTGTGTGTGTGTGTGTGTGTGTGTGTAGGTAAAGGGGTGAAGAAGCAAAAGGGTGAATGTAAAGCGGACGATGTGGAGCAGAGAAGCTCCAGAAGCTTGATTCAACCTCTTCTCTCTAACTGTGAAGTGGGAATTGCTCCCAAGACGCTGATCTCACTGAGGAGTCAGTGTGGTTTCTAGCGATCATCTCAGAGGGCGGCAGCCAGCCTGGCACAGAGACGTATCCATAGGAGATGCCCTGTCCTTGTGGCTTGTTGACCCAGATCCCATTTATTGTTAAAATAAAGTCTCTCCTTCCCAGAGACTAGGAAACCCAGGCTGGTCACGACTCCTTTATGGATGCTTCCGGATTACAAATTGGTCTGGCGCCCCTGAAAGTCCTCCTTCTGACGACAACTTCATATTGCTTAATGATCCCCTTTTGAGTATTGCAATTTCTGGCCTTGATTTGAAAATTTATTATTGACGCTTAGTGTCTTTTAGAAACTGGTTGTAAATGATCTTCCTGCCGCATAAATGAGGCAGATTCCTGTTGTGTGAGGCCATAAACATTCTATATTTCTTTGGCAGGGCATCTAAATCAGTGTTTCAGCAAACGGTAGGCTTGTAGGCCTCCGTCTGTGGGTAGAATTGGATTGGATTACGTTCTTCCCTTTAACTGATTTTAATTCTCTGCTTCATGAAGTCTGATAGATGTTATTATGCTATGGAAAAGCAAATAGGCTTTCTGATCAGGTGTACACTCATTTCCAACTATTACAATCTTGGAGAAAATGTTTCTTAAAAAAATAGTAATGCGAGCCGATCGCAGTTAAAATTTAAGTGACTGAAACCTCCCCAGTATCATGTTGAAATAGCCCTGGCCCAGACAGAGAGCAGTTACTTGCTGAAGGGAGCTTCTAGCTCCTTTCCCTTGGAGAATGAGGTACCTCTCTCTGCCTGCTTTAGTCATCCATCCCTACGTTACATTCCAACCATTTTATTAAACCTCAGAACAAAAAGCTTCCTCAGATTAAGGTGGCAAGTTTCAGGAAGGATTGTTTTCTCTGAGGCTGCCCTAGAGGTGCCTGTTAATCATTTTATTTGAAAATTCAATATCACTGAACTCCCACACAAATTTCAGTGTGAGAGCTCCGGAGAGTTTTCTGACCCTTAAGTATGTAAGATTTATAGCCTGGTGCTCCAATTAAGTAAAATGCAAGGAGCGGAGCGGAGAAAGGAAGGACGTGGTCAAGCTACACAATGGGGTAAAGGTTGGCTGCTCTTTCTCTCATTTCAGGCACATCAGCAGGCTGGGAGAATCAGGCTTGGTTCACATCCTGTATAAGTGGGACATACATGTCCAGGCTCACCTTCAAAAGGATGTGTGGCCAGAATGTGGCTTAATTTGATATTGTAGAAGACATTTTATCTGCTCAGTTTTTGCTTCAAATGATTAAATAGTACAACCCAATTTTCTAAGCTGCAATGAGACTGCCCTCCCCTTGTTACAGCAGTCAGTGGTTTTCAGGTAACTTTCATATTTCTTCTCAGCAGTCCTAAAGTTAGGAAGAACTGATATTAGTGTACCCATTTGACAGGTGAGAGAACTGAGGTTCAAAGAGAGAAGAGATGAGGTGATTTACTGCTCACTTATTAACTAGGTAAGAAGATTAGGGCTTGAGTCATACCCTCTATGTTTCAATCCCATTTCTGACATTTACAGGAGGTATGATCTCAGTGCCCCCAGCTGTAAAGTGGGAATAATGCTGAAATGAGTGTACCTGTCTTCTGGAGATTTTGAAAAAGCAAATGAATTAATACATGTAAAGTACTTAGAATGGTGCTTGTCACATACTGATACTAGGTAAATATTGCTATTTATTTATCATGCTGATTATTATTATTACCTGAGTTACAATCAAGGCTACTTTGGATGGGATATGGATTCTAGGCCCTTTGGTTGGTAGTCTAATTAAAAAAAAATAGGACATCAGTGAAGAAATTAATCTTATTAATGCCAATTTATATATGTGTATATATATATATATACATATATATATATTTTTTTTTTTTTGCAAAGTCAGTGAACATACAACAATAAAATTTTTTCTATGTGGATCTTCCCCAGGCCTATTCACTATTTACCAGGAAGCTAGATGGATAAAAAGAACACCTGAATAAAGAGCATCACTGGGGAGAATTAGGGGAGATCTATTAGTTTGAGCTAGCTGTTGACTATGGAAGGATCATTAGAAAAATGATTTAAAATGGTCTGTTTGGACTGCTAATGATAACTGGTTTTTTGTTATTTTGTTGTTGGAAAGAAAGGGTCCAGATACGGTGGGAGAAAGTCTAAGTTAAAGGATAACAAAGATTGCATAGTAAAAGGCAGAGTAGGCAGTGGTATCTATATATATCTAAATATCTGAATTATTTCTCTGCCCATCCATCTATTTGTCCATGATCTATTCAATCTTTTATGCATTTTTAAAAAACAAAAACAGGTTAAGTATAAATGCCTGTTAATAATGGACATATTGAATGAATTATGTGAACAGCTCCATACTCTTCAGTAACCATTCAAAATAATGTATTACTACCTCCAGCTGACTTGCAGAGATTTTCTTGAGTTCTTATTGAATAAGAAAGGCATTATACAGAGAGCTGGGTACAATATTTTAATAAAATAAATGTAGATAAACAAACTTCTGTTTGTATGTTGGTATAGAATTATATGCAAATAGAGAAAAAATAAAGAAGTACCAATACTACATTGTTGACATGGATTATCTTGCTGGAGGGAAGGATTGCTGATGGGGAAGGAGATGACTAGGACAAAGGAGCAGGATAAAAACATGTGCATTACGATTTGTGCAAGTGTTTCTATGTATAAAAACAGAGAATTCTTACATTGCATTGCATTTTAAAATCAATGTATATGTTTAATGATTAAAACCTTTTCCTCTTAAAACCTGGTATAAATTGATAATGCAGCAGACAGACCCATTTAGATGTGAGGAAATATAGTGAAAATCATAAAAAGGGGCAGACAAAGCAGAACTCTCAATATTCATTTTCTTGAATCTAGAAGTTTTATGGCTGTGCTGTTTATTACAGTAGCCACTAGCCACGTGTGCCTAGGGGACACTGGAAATGTGGCTAGTCCAAAATGAGATGTGCTGTAAGTGTAATAAATATCAGATTTCAAAGATTTAATATGCCTTTGAATGTAAGAAAAAACAAGTAAAATAGCTTATTAATATTTACTATGTCAATTACATATTGGATGAAAATATTTGGGGTATATTGAGTTCAGTAAAATATATTATTAAAATTCATCTCTTTACTTTTCTAAAGTGGCTAATTAAAAAAATTTTTAAAGTTGTTCAAATTTAAGATAATATTAGAAAACTTAAAATGACACATGTGACTTTCATATTTCTATTATTACCAGCATTGAGGGATTTTTAAAAATTTTTTAAAGTATTTTTTAAAATATTTTATTTATTTATATATTTATTTGACAGAGAGAACACAAGCAGGAGCAGGAGGGGGAGAAGCAGGCTTGCCCAGCAGGGAGCCCGATGCAGAGCTCAATCCCAGGACCCAGGGATCATGACTCCAGCCAAAGGCAGATACTTACCCTTAACCGACTGAGTCACTTGGGCGCCCCCCAGAATTAAGGAATTACAAGACTATAACAAGGTGTTAGTAATGGCCCAGAGGAAACTACCATTTACATAAACCTGGTAGGAAAGAATGCTAGGTGTTGTGGAAAAGGGCATATTTTCAGCACAGGGATTCTCAGTGTGGGCCCTTGATCATCAACATCATTGGGAACATCTTTGAAATGCAAATTTTCCAGCCATGCCAGATGCCAAGTGAATCAGAACCTCTGGCTATGGAACCCACAATCTGTGTTTTAACAAACATTTCAGGTGATTTTGATGCAGGCTAACATTTGAGAACCACTACTTTAGAATAAGGGAGACCTTGGATAAAAACCTTACCATTGGGCACCAGGAAAATAGCATAATTAGTCTGAGTTTTGGAAGATGTCTCAAAATAGACTGAGCTCATCCAAAAAGCAATGAATTCATCATGCTACAAGAACATAGGCTTTTAGCCATGGGGTCATTCCTGAGGAGAAATTTTGAGCAAGTAAATGGTAGTTAAATGGTTCAATTACTTTCAAGTTTCAGCACAGCCTCTGAGTTGTCATTATTGTGTTTCTTTGATAAGTGTGATTTTTACCCACATGACAGCTTTGAGAATCAAAGAATCGTGTGTGAAACTTGGCATTTGGAACCATTTTGGATGCATTAATGACCTCACTTTCCAAAAAACAAGTTGGTTATCACTGGAAAGAAAATAGTATATATTTATCTTTGGGATAGAAACATGTTAGAAAAGCTTGTATTACTTAGTTTTGTCCAACTGTCATATAAAAAAAATTTTTTTTAAGCAACAAACTTTCTACTTTTGACAGCTAACTTAGTATCTTTGAAAATTGCCTACTTCATTGACGAAAAATTGCAAACCTTTTTATTTCCTTAATATGCTTGAGTAAACACACTAAAATGGAAGTCACATCCTTGTTGGGGAGAGGAGTATAAATCAACAAAATGGGCATGACCACACACAGACACACACACACACACCACATCACATTTCATAATGGAGGTAAAGAGAAAAATTTCCATTTTCATTCTTTATCTTCGAAGACACAAAATGCTTTGCAACTGGAAAAAAAGGTGATAGGCAGATTATTTCATTATTGGGTTATATGACCAAAGATGCCTGACTGACATTTCTATGATTTTCAGAGCAATGTATTATTAGACATGCCGTGGGTAAATTAAGAAACAAAGTGACATTTTCTTTAATGTCCATCTAGATAGTTAATAACTATGGTACAGAAATGATGACAAGATTAGTAAAAATAAATAGTATAAATAAGAGTCTAGTCTGGAAACATTTTAGTCTAGCTATATAATGTCCACCAGATAGATGTATTTCCTTCTCATATGCATTTAGCACAAGTAGATCTTGAATATAAATAATGTGATAAAATTATGAAAAATGAAGAATACACCTACCAAGGGGATTTAATCTAGTCTAGGAGTCAGAGAAGGGTGCCTTAAGGAAGCGATGGGTGATAATGGGAGGAAGGGACAAGAGAGTGACATTTGAACAGCTCCTAAGTGCAATGAAAGCTTGGCACGAAGGGAAGCATTTGAGATTCTGCAGAGAATCAATGAGAGGAAGGACCAAGGACAAAAATAGATACCTTTGTAGGAGCTAATTCTTTGTGTGTGTGTGTGTGTAACTATATTTTGGATTTTGGATTGCATCTAAAGGGCAGGTGAAACCATGACATCACCAGATATACTTTTTAAATAGTATACACTGGGTTCAGTGTGGACAATGAGTTGAGTAGAAGTGAAGGCTGTGTTGCAGAAGGTAGACCAATTTAAACAGTTCTTGAATTAGTCCAGGGAAAGAGAATCATGGTTTAGACAAGGATGGTGGCCCTGGCAATAGAGAGCAAAGAGTGAATTTGAGCAGTATTTAGGAGGTGAATCAACATGATTTGGTGATAGACCAAATGTGTGAAATAAAGTAGAAGATGATTTGAGCAAGGATGCAGGACACTGATGAATGAACAGAATTTGAGGGAAGGCAGAAGAGAATGCAGTTAATGTTAGAAAATCTGAACCTATGTGCCCATGAACCATCTAAGTGGAGATGAATAACAGAACAGAACTGACTGAACTGGGCAGAGAGAGTTGGGAGTGTCTGGTAAATGAATGGTAATTGAAGCCAGGGGAGTAGCCGTGGTTTCCCTGGAGCTCAGTGTAGTACAAGAAGAGACTCTAGGGCATCAACATCATTTAAAGAGCAGATAGAGGAGTTGGAGCCCATCAAGGTGACTTGAGAAGTCTTCAAAGAGGAAGAAAAAAAATAACAGTATGTGGCATCAAAGGAGCAAAAGAAAGGACATGTTTCTGGTAGGATAGGTGACAGCAGTGTCAAATGCTCTGGAGAGGGCAACTGATACCTAGATAGAGACAAGGTTATTGGTGATTCATGAGAGCAATTTCTGTGGAGTAGTGAAGGCAAAAGCCAGGCCAAGGAAGATTGAGGAATAGTGGGCAGGAAGGGGAATATAGACTTGAAGTCCAGTCAGTAGCTCTATGAGGCCAGGGTTTAAGATGAGTGAGATGAACATGTTTAAATGGTGGTGGAGAAAAAATGGGGGAGAGAGAGGTTGAATATAAAGAAGCAGGGTTGGAGGGATGGGAAGAATTCTTGATGGGACAGTCTCTGAGAAAGCCAGAGAGCATGGAATAATGACTTTGATAGCAGATAGGGAACCTCCTCCATGGTAATAGGCAATAAGAGGCTGAGGGAGTTTCTGTGACAATTTCTATTTCCTCTAGGAAGTAGGAAGTAGCACTAATCTGTGGAGTGGAGGGAGAAGGTGAGGAAAGAGAGGGGTTGAGGCAGTCTTTTGAGGAAATGAAAAGGCTAACTAGGGAAACATAATGAAATTGTTGCACAGTTCGAAGGTCCAGATGAGGATGGTGACCACATGTAATGGTACCAATTTGATTGTTTGTGCAGTTGTCCCCTCTATACTTCAGCAATATTAAGGAATAGTGCCCCAGGTAGGCAGTCATTATGGAATGACCCTATGACCTTGGGACGAGTCACTGATTCTCTCTGTGCCTCTGTCTCCTCATCTGTGACCTGGAATCCTGATAGGATTGTTGTGATTATTAAATGAGTTAATACCCACAAAATACTGAGAATAGTTAGCATATTGTATGCATCCTGGAAATGTTAGCTATGCTCCAGCTTTGGGGTTTGGGCAGGCGTGTGAGGACAGGAGAAAAGGGAAAGGAGTTATTAACAAGAGTGTGGTTGAAATTGTAGACAAAGGAATTAAGCTGGAGAACAAAGAAAGTGAAGCTTATTCCCAAAATAACTAGGTTATTTTGTATTTACTGGACGTCCTTCTAGTATAGGGCCTAAGAATATAGTAGGCTAGTTTTGCTGACAGAATTATAGTGTTGGTGGAAAGTGAAATAACATTATCTGTGATTTGTCATTTCAGGTCCTAAAGTAAACCTTGACTGTGGTATCCAATGCGTAAAGGATTTACATTAAGAAGATTGTTGTGTTGTTGTTGTTATTTTATGAGAACTTTAGCTTGAAGCACATACTGTATGTCACATTTCATGGTCTGAACTCCTGTAAAACGGGAACGTTCTTAAAAAGAGAGAAAAAAAATCCTAAGCAATATTAAGGGAATCCCCTCAAGTTAAGGCAATTTTGTTTAAAGGCTGTAAATTTGCCAACTGTTTATGTTCTTTTCCTTGAGGTCCACAATGCAATTTAAAACAAAAAACAATCAGTTTGGCCCAAGCTTGAATTGCTGCAGAATAAACAACCTCCAAAACTGAACTTTAGAAGGAACTCTCTGCATTGCTGATGTACTGAAACACTCAGAGGTGCAGTTTTGTCTCCAAGAATATATTTTGTATGGTCATTCAGATCATGCTTGAGACCCTGGCCTTTTATCATAAACATAAATGGACTTGAGACACCAATATTTATTTCTAGGTAGGAAAATTATTGAGGTTTCATATGGAAAAAAATATTATTGAAGAGCCTGTCGAGTTCTCTGAAAATAGGAAAATAGTTTCATGCACTAATAAGCAAATACATAAAATACAATTACCTGCTTGCTGCCCCCTCCCCCCTCCCCATCCCTGGAAAGTCTAGAAGCCTTGATTTTATTCTTGCCTATGGAAATGATTTTTCCTTCAGTTTAGAGGAAACATTTAGAAGTGGGGAGGGTGGGGAAAAGAAGGATCCAGATAGTCTATGTTAGGTACAAATATTGCCAGTCTTATCTCAAAGATATCCACAAATCTGCTGCCTTCCCGGGAATAGCCAATGGCCAGATATCAATTATTCAGGATAGTTTATTTATTCACTTATCCAAAAGCATTTATTGAAGGGCACCTATGTGCAAATTGATAGAGATACAGTGATCATAAGATCAATTCCCATAAACTCTCAAGGAGCTTACGCTCTAGCAGGAGTGAGGTGGATACATCGAAACTGGACTTCTTTGGAGAATGTATGAAGGAACCTAATTGAAACTGAAGACAAGGAAGGCTTTCTAGAGATGTGAAGCCTGAGTGGATCTTGTGGCATGACTGGGAGTTATTCTGTTAAAGGATCAGGGTGTCACTGGTGGGTAAGAAAGATGGTCCAAGGTAAGTTAGTGGAATGAGCAAGAAAAGGTTATGATTCATTGAAAAAAAAAAAACGTGAGGAATTCCATGTAGTTGGGGATTAGGTTTCCAGGAGTCGTATAGGGAGCTGAAGCTAGAAGAGAAGGAAGGGCAGTGGACAGGTCCCAGAAGACCTTGTAAGCTGCACAGTAGAATGGCTTTCACTGTTGAAGGCATGGAACCAAGTACTAAAAGGTTGTTGAGTGGTGGGGTAGCATTATCATATTTGTGCTAGAGCCAGAACCCTCCTGCCCTGTGTGGGGTGGCTTTGGAAGGCATTCAGCCTGGAGGGAGCAAGAACAGTAATTACTTCAGAAAGGAAATGAGAGGGTGCCTGGGTGACTCAGTGTTCTGGGAGTCTGGTTCTCCCTCTACCTTTCCTCCTTGCTTGTGATTTCTCTAACATATTCTCTCTCAAATAAATAATAAATTCTTAAAAAGAAAAGAAAAGGGAAAGGCCCACAATGAACCAGTGGCAACAGTAATGGAGAAGAGAAGACAAGCCAGGGTGATACTAAAGAAAATAGAATTGATAGAATATAGATGTAAGTAGTATGGAAGAGGAAATAAAATGTTTATAGTTCTTGCTGATACAGGGATAGTAGGTGGTGTCTTTCACTAAGAGAAGTAAGGCAGGATAGGTAAGTTTAGGGGAAAGGTCCAGAGTTCAGTTCTAGAACACTGAGTTTTAAATGTCTTTGCTAATAATAAGGTCAGAATAAGTCATGGGATATAAAGGTTGAGATGTCAAGGGAGATATTTGAACTGGAAGCATCAATTCAGAAGTTTTCAAGATATCAATGGTGATTGAATCCATAGAAGTGGCCTCTTAGGAAGAGAGAGAATAAATAACAGGAAGGTTACTATTGGCAGAACCCCAGGGAAATGAGATTTAAGTCATGAGTAGAGAAATGGAAACCTGAGAAGAGGTCTGGGAATGAATGGCTATAGGGATGGTGTAAGAAGATGTATTGGGAGTCAATAGAGAAGGTTTCAATAAGGAGTCAGGTGCTATTGGGAGTGGAATGAAATGAGTTGAATGTATACATTGTGTTTAGTATCCAGCAGGTCCTGGATGCCCCAGACCAAAGCAACTTCTGTGTCCTTATGCGGTGGAAGCTGGATGTCAGCAGGCTTAAAAATGACATGTGAGGTTAAAAAATACCGAGACTACATATTCAGGAAGGCTGGTTTTGAAGAGAAGTTGAGATGCAGGCCAGGGGACAAGAGCACAAACTTACTGAGCAGGAAGGAACTCATTCAATCTATTTGAGGCCTTTCATTTTTCATTTTTATTTTTTTAAGATCAGGGAGATGTACCTATCTATAGGCTGAGAGGAAAGAACCCATGGTGAAGGAAAGCTTGCCTGTTTAGAAAAAAGGAAGTGGTATAGGGAATGAGTTCTAAGACTTGCTAATCAAAGTAAAGTGACATGGTGGTTTTTATTATAAATGGATGTTGAATTTCATCAAATACTTTTTTTTTTTTTTTGCATCTATTGAGCTGCAACAACACAGATGGATATAGAGGGAATTATGCTAAGTGAAGTAAAAGTCAGAGAAAGACAAACACCTCATCTTTATATGTGGAATCTAAACAACAAAACAAACCCAAACCAAATCAAACCAAACCAAAATTCAGACAGAGACTCATACATACAGAGAGCAACCTGGTGATTGCCAGAGGGAGTGGAATGGGGGAATGGGTGACTTGGTGAAGGGGATTAAGAGGAGCAAATTTGAAGGCATAAAATAAAGAAGTCCCAGGGATGTAAGGCACACCACAGGGACTATAATCCATAATACTGTAGTAAGTTTGTATGGTGACAGATGGTAACTAGACTTAGTGTGTATGTAAATGTATGTAATGTATGTAAATGTCAAGTCACTCTGTGGTATACCTGAAACTAATCTATTGTATGTCAACTATACTTTGATAAAATAAAATAAAATAAAATAAAATAAAATGCCACGATCTCAGGGCCAGCAGCAGAGGTATCACCGGGGAGCTTGTTAGAAAGGAACAATGTCAGGTCTCCTCCAGACTTCCTAAGCCAGAGTCTGCTTTTAAGGAGAAAGGAAATTCTACTGAGATATGAAGATAAGGATGATAAGATGTGAAGAGGACAGGTCTATTTCTTAATGTAGGTGGGGGAGTGAAAATGATGTCACTTTGCTGGGAAGGGATGACGCAGCCTACTGAGGATGGGAGGGAGTTGGGGACATGTGGTCCAAGAGAGCCAGCTCATAAGGTCTGAACGGGTAGCATGGAAAGCCTGATTGAGAGAGGAAACCTTGGAGTCTATTGTCATATACAACTAAGTGTGTGAAAGTTTCCACCAGCCTAAGGCTCGTATTGGAGGAGGCAGGGACTTAGGTTGATGTTGTTTGGGGTTTTGCTAGGCAAGTGGAAGTTGATGGGAAAGAGGGTGAATTAATGACTGAGGTCTAGGTTGGAAAGAGTAATCAATAAAAATCAATGGGAACTGATAGATTGGAAGGAACGGGGGATCCATCACAGTCATGAATAGAGATGAGAACTATTACACCGCCAGCAACAGTGGCTGCTTGTCCAAAAAAGAGAGGTTCCTTTTCACTGCACAGTTTTTTGTATGTTTTACAAATAGCCCCTCTAAAACATGCGTTCTCTCCCTGCCCTGGTGACCTATCCAGCCAGTCTGAGACTGTTCCAAGTACTGAAACTGGCTACTAAGATAGCTTCCTCACTGTGAAATCTACTACAACTTCTCAGTTCTTTAAATGAGAATAAGAAGATTTGTAAAATCTGACTGAGGATTTTTAAAGACCAGAATGATGTTCTTTCCTGTCTTGAATGCCCTTTATTTTTTTTTCACAGCCATTTGTGAAATTTATACTTGAAGTATGTTATAAATGCTACACTGATTCTCCTCCTCAAATGTTCTTTCTTTAACTTTTGAACCTCAAAGCACTTTGTTCCTCCCTTATGACACTATTAATATATATATATATATATATATTTTTTTTTTTTACATCGTTGAGCAGTTTTATCCCTTCTAAGAGATTACAAAATCTTGACTAGCAGGAGCTGCCTTGCTAATTTTTGTTGTAGTGCTTGGCAAAGAAGAGGTTTTGTAGCTGACTCACAGGGTTCAAGAATGGGGTGGGGGGGCCAGAAAGGTAATGCTAGAGAGAGGGTTGGTGGAAGATTATGGAAGGTATTTTGTATCAAAATTAGAGGTTTATATTTTTAACCTCTAAAATGGGGAGGCACTTAACCGAGGGAGCCACCCAGGCATCCCAAGCCATCACCCTGGGGTCCTGGGATTGAGTCCTACATCAGGCTCCTTACTCAGCAGGGGAACCTCTGCCTGCCTCTCTCCCTGCTTGTGCGTTCTCTTTCTGACAAATACATAAATAAAATCTTTAAAAAAATAAATGGGAGCCACTGTAAAGTTTCCAGTATTGGGAAGTGATGTGGCATTAACGTTTCTGAAAGCCCACTCTGTCTAGGGGTTAGAGGACTGAGCAGATGTGTGTAGGAGGAGAGGCAAGGGTGAGTTAGAGAACTGTTGTGACTGTCTAGGGGAGGCACAAGACTTTTGAGACAAGGCATAATATTGAGTCTGAACAGGAAAAATCTCATTTAATATATTGTGGGATTTAATGACTGTGGATGTATGGGATAAAGCAGAGGATGAAGCCTGTAGCTCATCCCTGGTTTCTGGATTAGGTGACACAGATAATGCCGTTTCCTAAGATGGACAGGAAGGAAATCAGATTCATGCAAGAGGGGAGGGGATGGTGAGATATGGATGGTGGGTCGGGGTGAGGGGGTTGGGGAGCAGACTGATGAGTTCAATTTTTGATATTTTTAAATGTTTTCTTTGTGGTAATAAATGCTGGCTGAATACATTAGAAAAAAAAATGAATGTGAGACTGTGTTTTGAACTTTAAAGAAGAGCCAAGGTTGAAATGGAAACATGTTATTAAAAAATATTTACATTTATTTCCCCAAGTGGAATTTATAAACCACTCCTATTGCCAAGTCTGTGGTGGGGAAGCAAAACATCTGGTTGAAATTCCACTGACCTTTAGATATACCCAAGTTTTCATATGATGCTCATTTTCATTCCAAATGGCAGAGCACAGCCCTAGGGATGGTACTTTCTGGAGCATTTGAGCAGTAAAGAGAATTTGTGCAACACTTGCATTTCACATGCAGATTTTCGAGCCTGCTTGGTTTTAAACACTGAGTTAGGCACTTTTTAAACATTTGCCTATCTGAGTTTTTCTCTTTGCATCAGAAAGTTTGCAGAGTGATCGTAAAAGATATTAAGAAGCAAAGTCTTTGATCTGGTCAGTGTTTTTCTGAGCCTTAGCAGAGGCATCTAGAGAGGGCAATAACAGGGCATCAGGGATGTTATGCATAGGACTCTAAAAGGAAGGGCCAAGAAATGTACCCTCTAATTCTACATGGACTTCCATCTTTTATAACATAAATATATGGCTGGACCAATTCCCTAATACAGCTTGTTTGCTGCATCAGCATAACTTCATGTTGTCCTAATTGCTTCTTTTTATCTGCGATACCCCAATGCTTTAGAGGGGGAAATAACATCCCCAGTAGGGAGAGGTGTTGCTTAGGTGTCCTTTTCGGTTTGCCACCTGTGGTAGGTTGAATAATAGCTTCCCTAAAATGTCCACCTCCTAATCCCCTGGAACCTGTGAATATGTTACCTTAGGCAGTCAAAGGGAGTTTGCAGGTGTGATTCAGTTTAAGGATTTTGAGATGTCGAGATTATTGCAGATTATCCATGTGGACCCAGTGTCATCACAAGGCTCTTTATAAGAGAAAGGCAAAAGAATAAGGGTCTGTAAGAGGAGATGTGAAGGAAGTAAGAGGTCGCTATGATGGGAGAAAGAGATCATGACAAACCAACCCCGTGGCCTCTAGAAGCTGGGACATACAAGGAGACAGATTCTCTCCAGAAGGAATAGGAAGAGCCTGCCTTCATCTTGACTTTAGTCTTCTGATCTCCAGAACTGTACAAGAATGAATTTTTGTTTTCTAAGCCAAGAAGCTTGTTAAAGAAGTGATAGGCAACTGAAACACCACCACCCCTTGAGTCAACTTGTAGATGATGCTAAAGCAGGAAAGGTAAGTTTAGACATAAAGTAGAATTTCCCAGTGGGAAATTTCAAAGAACTTCAAGAGAATTTCAAACTATGTAATGATTACTAATGCTGTTATTAGTGCTCTTAAAAAGAATTTCTGGAAGGTTAAAGGTTTGGAGGGTTAAACACAGAAGGTCAAAAAAGTTGCCCACTGTAAACTGATCATTTATATGGTAGCCACTTGATAAATTATCTATGTTAACAACTTGGTTGGATTTGACTGGAGCATTTGTGGTCAGCCCTTAGCAGGTTTATGCATATTAGAAAAAAACAAAAACAAAAACAAAAACCAGACTCCTTCAATGCTATCAGAATGGCACCTTGATTCACTGGGTTTGGTTGAATCCCTGCTCAGATTTGAATGTGTAGGCAGCATTTTAGGGTATTTCTATCCTGCAGGGAGGACACAAAATTTTATTTATGAATTGTAAGTCTTGGCTTGCTCTGTTCATTCTCAGAAATCAAAAGTACATCATCTCTGCCAACATGCAGTTTTTTTTTTTTTTAATGCCCACGCAGATCCTAGGGAATATTGACATAATTTTTTTTTAACTTGTGTAAATGTTTTATGCTTGTAAATCTCACGTCTTGTGTTGTCAAAGCAGTGATGGAACACCCGTGACACAAGGAGCGACGGTGAGTCACATGGCTCAGCAGAACAAACAAGAGTTCTGAGCAGTAGGACTGACTCATCGCTCTGCTGGTGTACTACTGGCAAAGCGCCCCAGAGAGAGAAATATCCATAAGTCATATGATTTTTGTAGATTTAATGACAACCCTAGAATTACATTGGCATTGCCTCCAATTGAGAAGACATTTGAAGAAAGCAGAATTCACATTAGCTGGTGTAACTCAGTGTGAAACCTAAATCAATGAAAGAAACTGGAATAAACTCCCATGCATACAGAAGAGAAAGATCTTCCTGTATTTGTCGATTCACTCAACAAGCTCTGCCTAGTGCCTACTGAATACTATGTGCTGTGCTTTTGCAGGACAGAATACTTTGCTTCCACTTCTTAATTAATATGGGAGAACAGTCATGCTCAGCTGTGAATGAATGAGATCTTGGCAAGACTTTTCCACTGAAACCTGGGGGCTAGAGAATGGGCTTCACTTACTTGTTGTCCCTGGAATCGCTGTGCTTTCAGGAATTTGTGATATTGAATGCACCTGAACACCTTAATAATTAAGCCCTGTTACCAGTGAGAAAGCCAGGTCGAATTTTGCTGATTTTGTGCTACGATGATGTTCAATGACTACTGTTCAATTCATCTTCTGCCCCTCAGTAACCTTAATGTTGAGGCCTGTATTTATTATCTAAAAAAATTAATTGTAGTGTTTATTTTTAAAGAGCACCAGGAACACAGATGTTAGCAATCACGGCCACTTGATTAAAAATATTTGAATATCTCTCATGCTTTTGTTTCTAGTATATTTTACCTAGGCCTGGTATAGTAAAACTTTCTGCAGCTCACTTGGGACTATATGCATCTACACCTATCTTTTTTGTTCTACTCTGGCTTCTAATCATCTTTGCTTTCGTCTTAGTGTTGATTCAAGGATTTTAGGAGGGGAAAAGACTAAAGCTTGCAGATAAAACCCCAAGCAGTCTGTTAGAATTTACTCAAGGCCCCAGCCCGTTGTGTTATACAGTGGCATTCAAGGGGGGCCTTTGGATTCAGATTAACGAAATGCTACCAGTTGGAGTTGACCATCCTCTCCACCCTGAAGGGCCTTCCCTGCACTGTGCTCTGCGTCTCTATTATGGAATCTGACACTGAAGAACATTTAGGTACACACCATTTCCACACTGGACTTTCAATACCACAAAGGCACTCAACACAGTATGTAGCAGGAATTCAGTAAATAATTGTAGCATTGATTCAATAGTATTCTTAAAAGTAGATTTTGCCTCTGGTATTAAAATTTAGGTGTCACCCTCCTTGGGATTCCCTTTGTGACACTAAGTTTTGGCACAGAATCACTTGAATGCACCAACCACCAACACCAAGAACACTAAATGTTACAAATCACGGAAGCGGCTGAGTGAGCAGGATTCTCGGTGGTTGAGTTAGAAGGTTCTCACTCAGCTTCTTCCATGGTTTGTAGCATTCAGTTTTCTTGGTGTTTGCTAAAAATGGTTTATAAAAACTGGAACTTCAGAGATGGAAGCATGATATTCATTTCAAGTATGGAAACATTATAAATCGTATGACAAGGTTTCTAACCAATGTGTGCATTTCTCTGTTGTTTAAAACCTGACATTTGCAATAATTACTTGGCCTGCCTATGAACATTATATTTTATTTTTATGAGACTTAACAATCACTGACAATGAGGACAACTGCTGCAGAGAAGTGCAATATTACTCCTACTGTGGCCATTTCTAGAATAAAACAGAGCTTTTGCATGCTCCCCACTAGAGCATTATTGAGAAAGGAAGGAAAACATTAGAATTCCAAAGAATCTAGGAGAAGCTAAAAGAGACAGCAAAGAAGAACTAGGGAGCATTTGGCGGAGAGAAAATTAACACAATGAACATATGGTAATCAAACTGAGATTTTATACATCTTAGCAGCTTTGTGCCAAATACCACAGCAATTCCTTCACACTGCTTAGTAAATTGTGCCTAACCATAAGAGGAAATGAAAGATCCAACACTAGAGGAAGTAGAAATCATTTAGGCTTACCTCACTAGTCTGTTTTAGGGGCAGTTAATTTCTAGAGCAATGCTAGGCTCGTTCCTCCCTGTTTGTACAAATTACCTCCCTCACTTAACCCCAAGAATGCTAATATATGTGTGCTGGCATGGGATCACCAATCAGAGCCAGAAGTTAGTCAACAGGGTTGGAGAGGGAAGTGACGGGAGGGTGCATATAGAAATGGCTTTCGGGAAGTGAATTATTTTTGGTGAACATCCCTCAGTTATTTTTGCTAGATCCAGCATAAAAAATTTGAACCAGTTGATGCTGAATGATTAAATGATTTCATGGGTTTTATTTTCCCTTAGGGCATGGGAGTAAGCAAAATCAGGCATTTCTTCAAATTGTATGGTGAGGACTAGTGGGATATCACAGTTGTCTTTGTGGTCAGATTCTTGGGACACAGTCACCAAGGATATTCATGGAATTTCTTGATTTCCCTGATAATCTTACCAAAAGACAGTTTTTTAAACTGTATTTTCCATTTGCTTGAAATAGATAAAAAACCTTATACAATTGCCACAGAGATATTTCCTTTTCAGGGAAAACATCAATGCTTTTCCTCAGGTTTCTGCCAACTCTGAAATACATTTTTTTGTTTCATGTAAGGTGTTATATATTTGTTTAGACTTAGTGTTAATGTCAGAGATACATTTTGTGTCTTGAGAAAAATGATGTCTTGCTAAAACACACTTTTACAATGATCATGTGTTGCTGTTATACTTGGTTAAAAACTATTTGTCATTAATCTAAAAGGTAACAGCCATGGATCGTTCTATATTTTCTACAACATTTTGGATAGTGTTCTTATTCAGTATGTTGGCAGAGATGATACTTAAAGATGAGCAATTAATAACAACAGTTTTCAAAGTGATAGCTTACACAGATAGCTCATGCAAGTGCTCCTAATGTACCCGGTAGATTTTTTTTCTATTTAATCTTTCTAGAATATTTTTGCTACAGGAGATTCAACTTTCTAGACTGACTTTGACTATTTTACTGATCTGCTTTTATCATCCATAATTGTTCAAAGTTTTGCACGCATCCTATACTTTTCATAGCAATTATTCTATA
Organism: Lontra canadensis; assembly: GCF_010015895.1. NCBI lineage: Eukaryota > Metazoa > Chordata > Mammalia > Carnivora > Mustelidae > Lontra > Lontra canadensis. The sequence continues at coordinate 1,228,471 of NW_022631012.1, forward strand.
ATTTCTAGAAGATGCATTTAGTGGTGAATTCCTGAAGATGGGGCATTTTAGATCCCACTATCCAAAGTAACATGCATAAAAGATTTTCCAGTTTAAGTGGCAGAGAATATGTGAAAAATCAGGATGACTGGAAAGCAGTAAAACATGATGAATCTGGAAGCCCGGGTTCAAATCTCATTTTTGGTACTTACTAGCTGCATAGCCTTGCTCAAGAGACTCAAGTCCTCGATGCTGTAGTTCCTTCATCTGCATAATGGAATCATAACAGTACTCACCTCTATGCTACAGGGCATATAATAATGCCTGATACATAGCACAGTGTAAGAGATTTATCCATTAACATTTTGTATTCTCAGCAGATTTGCAAAGAATATAGTAATGCCCTCCATAGAGACAAGAAAATGGGAACTCAGAGAGGTTAAGAGACTTGTCCAAGGTTAATTCCAAATCCCATGCACTGTTCACCATTGGTTAATCACTTGTCTTGTTGCCATGGCTTGGCTCAAGAATCTTTACTCTACCATGAAGATGGAGAATCAAATGCTTAGACAGAATGTCCTGGGAAAGACAGCCAGGTATATGGGGGAGTTACCAGGAAACTACCAGAACTAAGGGACTTCTAAGTCATAGGAGGGCTAAAGAGAAGGGCTATGATGACCAGTTTAGGTCAACAGCTCCAACTGGCTACTTGCTGGTGGCCAGCTACTAACTTCCTGAAGCTTTTACAAATCAGATCTTCTCACAGTACTGGGTTCTAGCTAAAAAATGAATCAGCAACTCCAAGGACATCTCTTCTGTCCCCAGTATTCTGAATCCTAGGCTTTGGTTGTCCATGCCTGAAGTCCCTACCCTGTTTCCTCTAATAAGCACTGGGCAACACACTTGGAATCATAAACCAGAAGCTCTAGCAGTGGTTCTGTGTCTTTTTAGCTCTATGATCTTTCTGAATCTTAAATCCTTATTTTTAGATGAGGATAGCAATATCATTCTTATATTTTTGTCTTCATTGGGTTGTAGGGCTACCAAGCAAAACAAGTGAGAAGACATTCTCGTCTTTCGGAGCCACTATGGTATTCTTATGTTTTCTATAGTCACAATATTGGCAAATAATCACACTTGTGGGTGCGCCATAAAGTCTACCTTTTCCCCTTACTCAACAACCCAGTGAAAGGGAAGCCATTTGGCAGATCTGCCTGAAAGCCAGGATTTTTGAATGCCCCGTAGGATCCACTTAGCACGTTTGCATCAGCCAACTTAGAACGTTTGCATCAGCCAAACCAATTTGGCTTTAAGAGGGCATGTAGGACATTATCTGGAATTTCCTCGTTGATTCAATTTAATGGAGAGACCTTGTCAACCATCTTCATTTTCCTCTCTTTTGCTTCTCTTGCTTTCTCTGGTCAACAAATCCTCTACAGGATGGCAAATCTATAAGTTTTCTGGGAGCAAATGCAACATAGTTTGTGTTTCTGGAAAGTGCTCTGAATGAGACACATACTTTTTGTTGGCTCTTACAGTCTATAGCTATCTTTGAAAAAAATCTGTTGATGAAATGTGAAGGGAGATAATGGATATCGATTAGGTTAGCCTGATTAACTTTTTTAAATGTGGCATAGAAATCACTATTCTGTATAGTTTCTATTAAATTGAGCAAAATGTGAAATTACTGTTTTCCTAGGTAGGTTTACAGAGTTCAACCAAACATATTTAAAGGAGAACACTCCCTGGAGAGCTGAGAAGCCTCAAGGATGAATTACAGTTTGGCTGGGTTGAAAGTTATGTTTGAACATGTCTGAATGAAATCATTCCTATTCAACCTTCAGAGGAGTTTCTGGAGGAATGTGGGGAGTGGATGGGGACGGGAAGGGTGTTTTTGTATTCTAACTTGGAAGTCACCTTTTCCTATTAACCTGAAAGAGCTGCTGTCACTAGATGGCCACTGCTACTGCGTATCTGCCAGAGAGAGAAAAGCAAACCGAGCACTGCATTCTCTGAGGTGCAAGTCATTCTCTGATCAGGATTCAGATTTGTCAACGAGAACGATCAGAAACTGGCAGAGAAAAGGCGCCGGATGACACAATGACAGCCAAACACGGGGTGGGGGGACAATCAATGTTAGCTGAACAAAGAAATGATCCTCTAGTTGCCACATCACTGCTAAGTTGTGCACACATTTCAGAAATGGGAAGTTTTATAGAAGTATATGAAAATCGTACAGTCATTAGCTGTAATCACCCCTGGGATAAATCCATTCCTGGAGTGGGAAAGGAGGCGAGGATAAAGGTTGAAAGATTCAAAAGGGCATAGGTGAGGCCCACTAGGGGGATAATAAGATGCAGGGAGCTTGTTTTGACCGGTGCCTGCAGCAATTTCCCTTTGCTCAGGGCACCCCACTCACCGCATGGTGGACACTGGCTAAAATAGAAACTCCATGGGCCTTGGCAGCTCTCACACAAGCATCTGTATCTTGCATTAACTGCACATTTCTGAACGATGTCAGGGTCAATCGGAGCCAGGCAGCAGCCGGAGAAGTTTGCCGTCACTTCAACTTTGCTCCCACCTCCGTGTTAGGACCGTCAAAATCTTGTCAGCAGCGATGATTGCTCACTGATGCGGCAAGCATGGAGGATAGAAAGGCAATTGGCAATGCAGGTCCCCAGACGGGCAGAGCAGCTGCTGAATCAGACACCTGAGAGGGACCGCAATCCTGGTAGATTTGGGAGGTGTTTATGTAATTTTCCAAGCTGCCTGGAAGCTTGGTGGGTGGTGTATAAATGATCAGATGCAAATGGTTCCCAGTGGTCACAGCTTGTTTTCCCAAAATTTTACCGCACTGCACACAAGGACAAGCGAAAGGGACTCTGTTAATAATCTACCACAGGAGCCACCTAAACTGAGGGGAAGCCATTAAAGCCAGACAGGCTGTCACTGGCATTATATTCACCCGGGGAGCCAACACTGTCCCATAATGAATGACCTTCTCCACCTGAGCAAAATAAAACAACTACATAGCTCTCCAGCAGCTGAACTTCCCTTCTGGTGGCTGTTTATTATTATTCTGAATTAGATTTAACACTTTTACCTCAGGAAAAAAAAAAAAAAATAACAGTGCTTACTTTTCCCCACAACTGTAATGTCATTCTAAAATTTGTCTAGACTATATCAGATTCAATGTCTCATATTAGAATTCCTATATTATGAGTGTAATGCATGAACTGCTTCCAAGAAAAAATTACAAAAAGGAGTTATTGTTGTGTATTCACTTGGTGTTAGGCACAGAGCTGAGTGCGGAATGTCTAGTTGTTCTAGTTTTAGAAATGGGGAAATTTGGTGGGGTTGAGGGACTTGCCCAAGGCCCTCAGAAATGTGCGTTAGGGCCGGTATGCAAAATACAGACTGCCTTACCCCAAAGCTCACGTTCTTCACTACTATCATGCTGCCAGTTTCATCCACGCACTACTGTGCTCAGAAAGTTCTTCCCGTGCTTATCTTCCATTATAATGTGCAAGTTCATTCAATCATTTCTTAACACATGTTGTTTGAGTTCCTATTCTAGGTCAGGAAGCACGATAATAAGTGAATCAAAATTATATGGAGTCACAAGGCCGTAGTGAGGATGGCAGCAGGAGCCCTCAGATGAACAAAAGGACATATGCCTGGTGGTTCAGCCTGATGTGGGAATAGCTAAGTTGTCACTAGAATTAACAAGACACAATAGGGAGAGCGTTTTGTTGCTGTTGTTGTTTGCCCATTAGGGTGGTACCAAAATTGGAAACAAAATGAGGGAACTGAAAGGGATAAAGAATGAAATATAAGAAGAGCCAAATGACCTTGACACATGATGGTGGTAGAAAGGACACATTGCTCTCGGACCCAGTCCAGGCAGTTATCATATAGCACCCCTACCCCTTTGTGCCAAAGTGTTTCAGAAGTTGGTCTGAACAAAACGTGCTCAATTTTACTAGCTGAAGTACCAATCCTTTATGATTTTATTTCATCCAAGGGTGATCTAACTAGCCTGTTTCAAGAAAAGAGACCAAAACAAAAACTAAGGTGCCCCTTGTGAGGGGGTGCTGGAAAAGCTAATTTTTGAGACGTTGGGGTTAAAAGGAATGGAAATAAATGGGGTCGCAGCTTTATTGGCTTCTTTCCATGTGTTGTCTGAAGAAATGCTTCAGTCCCATCTGGTCACTATTTGGGGCCTGGAGAATATTTGACACTGTGGAGGGCTCGTATGACATCATCAGAAAATCTCTCCTGAGTCTTTCTCCTCTTGGTTTTCAGTGTATTGTTTACTGATGCTAGGCATTTTAGAAGAAAAGCTGTCTGCTATTTATCACACATTTCTCAGGGAGCAAATTAATTTCCTTGGGATTCCTCTCATTCAGATGTAGTCTGTGTTCTCTTGTAAATCATGGTGAGAATTTAACATTCATTAGCATTGAAAAGCATGGAACTCTTGAAATAAATGTTTTGCATCCAGGCACAGATGATACTGGTTATACACAAGAGTTAAAGACACCAAATCTGGTATATATGTACCAGATGGAAGGAGAAACCATCTCTTCTGGGAGAAAAAAAAAAAAATAGTGTTTTGTCTTTACACAGCATTGCATAATGGTTCCCAGTGGGGACGCTGGAACCATCTAGTGTGGGTCTGGATCTGGCTCCACTAGGACTTTGACCAAATGACCTCCCTTCCCTGATCTCCAGTATCCTCAGCTGTTCAATGGGGTATTCTGCTCTTATGTTATTGCGAAGATTTAAGAGATAATGCAGAGACTCTACTAAATGCCTATTAAGTGATTAGTTTTGATGGTATAAACTATTATGTTGTTTCTGACTCTTTTTTTTCAACCATGGTTTCCAATACCAAGGGCTTATGTGTTATGTTTAAGAGACGTGGGTTCTATTCAATAACCACTAGCGATTATCCCCTAATTCCCATGGGCATGATAATTCCAAGTAGGGTTTCTTGGGAGGGATGAATCAGAGGTGGTAGGTTCTAAACTTTATACTGTATACCTTTAGGTAATGTAACTGGTATTTTTGAGTTTTCCATGTATTTTACCAATGCAAACTACATAAAGAAGCCCCTCATAGCATTAAAAAAATAGATACTTAAGATCAAAATTAACCTTAACTTTTACTTTAATCATTTTAAGGCAAAATTTAAACTCTTAATTAAATTGTGTAATATATTGTACTTTCTAATATCAGTGATGCTTCAAAGTTGTAATTTATTTCAAAGGGTGATAAAATGATCTGTTCCAGGAAAGCTAGTGTCTTTGTTAAAATATTAGCTATAAAACGTTTATGCAATCTAGTTACAAGTTGCCTATCAAAAGGCAGCAGTACATCAAGAGAATGTAGAATACAAAGCAAAAACCCCAGTTTAGATTAGTTACTAAACAAGGCCAGGATAAGTTTGGTATTCATTCATGAAGTTTTTGGATAACTATGAAAGTTGTAGTTTCTCCAGTTAATGGTTCAGAAGAATAAGTCAGGCAATAACGGAACTAAAAGGCTCTTTCATTCTCATTGATCTTTTTTTTCCTAATTAGTACAAGGCGCACAGAAAGATTTCAGCTAGCAGTGACAACTTTACTAACAGTGAACTAATCACAGGACCTATTTTGCCTTTGCATTTTGAATGGGACAAATTTTAGAAAAAGGAATGGGGTTTTGTTAGAGGTTACCAAAATAATTTTATAAACTTTCCCGCAATTGAATTGAACACATTTAGGGAATAAATAATTTCCCTGGATGCCAACTGGGTTATGCTTTTTTGCTCCTCTGAGTTGATTTACATTTCGTCTGCAATGTTATCAAGTTTTTGTTATCATTCTTAGTCAAGCACAGTAGTCCCCAAACAAATCAGAGACAATGTGGCATCCAAAGAGAGCATCATCATACTGCCTTTTAAAAAAATTTAATTGATTGTATAGCTGCTTAATTTTATTAGGAGGCACTGCAGCAAGCATTACTAGATATGAAGCCAGATATCCATTCATGCAAGGAAGATCTATAGATGCAATTTAAAAGTGCTCAGTTTAGAAATTATGAGGGTTTTTCCCAATTGGAAATTTTAATGTGAGTTGTGCAAATAGGCCAGACAGCTAATTCCCCTCTCAAATAACAGAACTGAAGATTTTTGACCGAAGTGGCTCTGAATTCACCCAGTTAACCACTTCTAGCTCTTAAGTAACGTAAAATGGACAAAGCAAATTATCAAAATTAAGGTAGCAGGAAGTAAAATATTTTAAAATGTACTTGGGAAAAGGTAAATAAGACATTCTGTTAGGGGAGTCTGGGTGGCTGAGTCAGTTAAGCCTCTGCTCTTGACTCTTGATTTCAGCTCAGGTCATGATCCTAGGGCTGTGAGATGGTGCCCCGCGTTGAGCTCTGTGCTCAGCTCCAAGTCTGCTTGAAGATTCTCTCTCTCTCCCCCTCTGCCTCTCCCCCAACTTGCTCTCTCTTAAATAAATTTTTTAAAAACCCATCCCATTACGACATCTTTATTTAAGTAAAAGTATGCTATTATACCAAATTATATATGTTAATTATATATACTAGTATGTATATATATTAGATTATTCTAAAAATATGTTGACAAATGGACTCTAAGGATCTGTTTGCATTTTGGAGTTTACATTGCAATAGTCATCTGATTAAAAACATATGCTTTGGTGAGGATATTTTTAGAGTATGTTTTCTCCTATAGCACTTGAAGGTACAAAGTTATTTGCTCCATACATTTTTGTTGACCTGATTGAAACAGAGACATTTGTAACATAATAGCACCCATTTAACCTACATAATACTGGCTGAGCATCTCACTGTCTCTCTACTTGTAGAAGAAGCCAACTTTACTCCCCTACAGAGAGTAAAAGGCTGTCTATGGGTGCATCTAATCAAAGTGATAATTTTCTAGAGTGGTAAGAGCTCCCAAATATGTGAGAGAATTAATAGTTCATGAAGATCCATTCCATAGTTGTCAATGAATAGTGTACTTAGTCTGTCTCCGAATCTCTATTTTGTCTGTCAATGCCATGCAGACATTGGAATATAAACTGGTCTCCTTGATTGCTATATCGTCTCACAATCTAGTTCCAAGAAGAACCGAACGGTTTTTCTGAATGATCTCCTATCATACTCTCATGAAGAATGGAAATAAGAATCCATATGTATCAAAGAGGAGACTGGAGAAGGAGAAAACTGCTTGGGGGCATGATGATGTACATGTATTTGCTCAGTGTTAAGTTCAAAATCTTGTGTATAGAAAGTTCACCAAAAACCAGTGTACTACCAATCTTTTGGAAGCAATCTGCTTATTCCTGATTGCTGTATTTTTTTTCCATTGAGTTAATGGTTTTATTTTATTTTATTTTATTTTTTAATTTATTTATTTGACAGACAGAAATCACAAGTAGGCAGAGAGGCAGGCAGAGAGAGGAGGAAGCAGGCTCCCCGCTGAGCAGAGAGCCCGATGCGGGGCTCCATCCCAGGACCCTGAGATCATGACCTGAGCCGAAGGCAGAGGCTTTAACCTTAACACTGAGCCCCCCAGGCGCCCCAGTTAATGGTTTTAATAAGAATTCCATACAGAATCTTTTGGGAGAAGTAGAAACAAATAAAGACATGGGCATATTTGTTCATTTATTCCATTTTTATTGAGTTTTGACTATAGTAATAAGGAGTATGTTGGATGTTAGCAATCTAAAGACATTGACTCAGGTCCTGCCATTCAAGACCTTACAGACTCTTGGTAAAGAGGAGGGGATGAACAGACAAATGGGTTATGATAGTGCAGAGTCCATCTAAGAGGGCTACTCACTCCAGATTATGGAAAGCGGGGATGAGGGAAGACTTGTGGTTTGGAAGAAAGATCCCTGAGGTAATTAAAAAAATAAATAGAGGTTAGCTTGGTGAAGTGTGTGTGTGTGTCTGTGTGTGTGTCTGTGTGTATGCATGTATGCATGTACAGGATGTGAGTTTGTGGTGTGGGGAGAGAAGCATTTTCATACAGAGAGATAAGAAGAAGAAAAATGAAATATATTTTTGGGAACTTTAAGTATTACAGATTTATTTGGTAGTGGCAGTAGTTACTATTGGGAATAGTGCTAGGACATGAGTTTGTAGAATAAGCAGGGGCCAGATGAAGCTTTTGGCAAATCATACTGTGAATCTTGACTTTATTCTGAAAGCATTTGGGGAATGTTAAGGATAGAGTGAAGAGATCAGATACGCATTTTTAGAAAACTCTCTTCAGAGGCAGTCAGGGTAAAACACCTTTGCAGGATTATAACAACAATGCTGATAATTTTTGTCCTAGAAAAAGAGGTAAAAGAAAAAAAAATATATATATATGTATACATACACACACATACACACACACATACACATACATACACACACACATATACATATATATATATCTATTTTTCTCTAAAAGACATAGATGGTAAATCTTCATTTTTTTCCCTATTTTAACTCACAAATATTAAGTTTCTGAGCTTTAACTAGATGTTCCCAAAGTATGAAATTTCTCATTGTGAATTAAGTAGGTACCAGCCTAGAGGAGACAGTCTCTTAGCTGGTCAAAAAGTACACAAACACTATAGGAAGTAGCCAACACCATGAAGCTTATTCCTACTCATGGTGATCATGAGAAACATGGAAAGGACTGCTGGTCTAAAAACTGAATTCAATCCCATCTAAGGTTCTTTCTCATCCTAAAAAGCTTATATTGAATTGAAACTGCACTATATTTTACATATCTATTATTTACTATGGCTATATGCCAGGAAAGATCAGATGCAAGGGGGAAAAAAAAGAACTCTTCCATTCAGTATTCCAACAAAACATATTTACTGAGTATATACTATGTGTTATGCAGTGTGCTAGCTATTGGGACTCCAAGGTGAACAAAAATCAGTCTTCATGTCTTCATGGTACTTAGTGTAGTATAATAAAGGACAGATGAGAATACATCTGAATACATCTGAGGATATTGGGAAATATTTAAATGGGCATTCTAGAAGGACTATTCAGGGCAAAGATTAGATTGGTAGAAGGCTTGAGACACTGAGATAATTTATGTCCATTCTCTTTTGGAAAAGAGTATATGTTATTTACTTCGTAAGGGTAAAGCCCTGTGTCCTTCTCTTCTCTACTTGGGGACATCCAAGATGTCCATTATGTGTGTGTATTCACTTTTATAACTTGTGTTTGAATTTCTACTATGATTTTTTTTTTTACTTCTGTTGTAAAACCCTATTTAGCTAATTGAGCTCAATACTCTGTAGCTATATCCAACCTGAATTAGGCTGTCAGCCCAATACCTAATTCTTGAAATTGGGATGACTTGCACAATTTTAAGAATTGCCCTTCTGTTTATATTCCTAAAACAAAAGCTCATGGCTTGTAAGCAATCATAGTGCCACTTGGATTATAGTCTTTAAAGGGGATACAAAGTCTGTTTGAATGTAATGAATTTGGTGCTTCCTTTCAGGAAGCCAAGCTCAGTTCACATTTCAATAGGCCAATGTGGATACAAGGAATTTTAAATTCAGAGATGCAACACCATATGCAGTAGGAGAATCTTGGACCAGGAGAGGACATGGGATATTTCACAAAAAATGTGTTGTCAGTATATCTACTAGTTTTAGAAATCAAATAACAGAATGTAGAGCTCTATAATTAAATAATTAATAAAATAATTAATAAATGGTTTGGCTGGTGGTATGCAAAAATTAGAGAAAATCACCTAAAGCACATAGGATTTTACCCCCAAATCAAGGAACTTATTTTGTTTGTGTTTGATGTGAAGTAGGCTTTATTATTTAGCTCAAAGAATATGTTTCCAGCTTGGGAGAAACATACCTCCTAAAATCATTTTTGAATTGCTGCCTATGTTGCTTCAGTGGAACTTTCCTTTTCTTTAGGATTCCATTCCATCTTTCATTTCTGTGCAGTGTTATTATTAGCTGTGAAAGAAACTAAACTGGTCTGGGAGTCCTGGGATTTTACTTCCTTCAACTTCTTGCCTTCAACTTTAAAAAACAATGAGGGATCACTTGGAATTTCTTCCTGTTTTCTCTAATATACTAATTATAAAGACAGCACTTGGCAGAAGGAAGCATTTGTTTTGGTCCTCTCACTTGATGCTTATTGGTTGGCCTTGAATCAGAATCCAGAGTTTAAGAGCACAGTTTATACTGGAGATGATCTCATGAAAGTAACTTTCTTGTTTAAGATGAGAAGTCAGATCCAAAGAGTAGAAGAACCTGAACCTCCATCTCCTAGGTGGCCATTTCTAATTTATTCAAGTCTGTTTTTCTTTAGGAGGATTTCCCTAGGGATCACTGTGATCTTGCAGGATTTATTTACTGCACAACTCCAGGGGCGCCGTTCATGTTTTGATATGATTTGAATAAATATTGGCCCTTGGACTTGTGCAGCAACTTGAAGTCGTACATTATCTGTATCTCCCACCATTGCTTTCTCATTGGTGGTGATGAATGGCTTTCTGTTCAAGTGAAAGGTACTTGAAAATTGTCTCCAAGACTCTTTTCTCAAAGAACACAGAGGTCCTACACAGGGACCTGGAAACACAAGGATTGTAGTAATTTCTTTGAAATCCTCAATTTTAATTGCAGCACGTGCAATTAAAATGCATAGCGCCCAGGAGGGGATGACCTGAGCAGTATGCGTGGCAGCATGATTGGCTTTAGGATGTCACATGGCTTTCCAATACAGCGCAAGTGACGTGTTGGTTTATCTTACCATCTTGGCTGCAGCATTATCAGTACCTCGGACACTTACCACACATCTCAGAGATACACGGTGTGAATCGGAGGGTCCAATTTGGCCCTACGTATGTCCCCTCTGTGAAACTTTTCAGGGGCCTGGCCACCAATATCTGCAACTGAAGGGAATCAAGCAGCGCTAGGGTTCTGAAGCTATGACCAAGAAAGAAAAAGAGAGAATTGAAAGCGTTCCATCCATTTTATTGGCAACGAGTCAAGGAAAACAGGTTAGAAATATTTGTTAGAAGAGGGGCTCAGGAAGTCACTATTACTTGGAAGATTTATGGCCAAACTGTGCTTGCCGTTATCCATAGATAACCCAAACAATTTAAATTATATAAGCACATACAAGTGATTCAGGGCAATGTTACAGACATTCCCTAAACCCTCCTGTTCTTCACTTGGTTGGCTAAAACCAGAAAAAATGTCTGTGACTATTACTAGGCAAATGCCTTAAATCAGAGAATTTCATGTGATTTTACTCATGGGCTGAATTTGCATTTATATGAATAGAAATAACAAGTGTGTATTTGAGGGATGGATCCTGTCTGTTGTTTTTCAATTACACATATTAAATCCCTTGGCTTTTTTTTTTTTTTTTTCCGCCCCCTCTCCTTAGCCCGGCAAGGAAGTTTATCACTTGAGATTGTTTTAAGGATGAATATTGAGGCAGAGAGAATCCAAAGTGGAAGTTAGAGCAAATCAGTGGCAGAGCCCAAGGGTAGAGACCTGGGAAGACCAGCTAGCTCTAAGTCATGCTATTTAACAGTAGCAGGTTCTAATGGAGAGCAGAGCATTGCAGCTGAAGGCTTATTTGATTGTTCTAACTTTATCTTTCAATATTGCTAGAACACCTTATAAAGCTAAAGTGCTTTTTTTTTTAAAAGCTAAAGTGTTTATACACACATACACACATATGTATATAGACACACACATACATGTATGATTATCTATGTATTTGTAATTACTGCTCAGAGCAATCCAATGAGGTAGATTTATACCTTGCAATGTTTCTGGGTTACAAAAGAAACTGGGTATGGCGAGGTTAAGAGGTTTGTCTGGTAATTGTGAGCCGAACTGTGAGTCAGATACAGTGATGTAGGCTGCATTTCCTCCTGCTCACTGAGAGAGGTTGTGGGTTTTACCTGATTTTCATTCTATAAAAGGAGACTTGAGTTTGGAAGTTGGTGTATGTATCAGAAAGTGTTTGGGTTGCTGGGAAGTGGGTCACAAAAGTGAATGCATTCTCAGCCTATCAGGGTATCACTCCTCTAGCATGAGGTCACTGGGTCCAGCGTCTGTATCCAGCCTCATGGGCTAATGGGGTTGCTTCTGGCTCTTCCCATTCAGTCACAGCTGGCAAAGACTCTGGTGGGAGAAAGTTGAAAGTGTGTGCGTGATGCCTGAAATGAACTCTGCCCATTGTGCCTCACTCCATCTCCTATTCCTGTTTAGTTGAAACTACCAAATAGGTCAAATTGCAATTGTCAGATTTTTATGTTCATAAATATTTGACTTAAAAACAAAGCACACAAAAAACAAAAAATACGATTGTTTTGTAAAAGCCTGCAAAATTACCATAGAGCTAAAAATTAAGAGATGTTAGCTTTTCCCCTTTGTCTCCTAATTTTGGTACCAGAAGTGTGAAAATAGATTTAAAAGACATTTCAAGACAATCATAAAAATTAAACTGTGGAGGAGAAAGATGGGAAGTTGGTTGGTCATTCATGTCTGTGGAAGGGCTACTCAAGAAAAAATGTAGTATCTGTTTCTTGGTGTGGGTCCAGAGAAGTGAGTTATTAATTTTTTTCATAGAACACTTATCAAATAAAGCACATTCTTACCTCAGTAATATCCATGTGAGCAAAGCAAGAAATCAGGTATATTATCAGTTTTTACACTTAGAAGCTGAAATAATAATGGTAATGATACTCCTAATATTACTACTCTCACTGTGCCTTCTAGCTATTTATTACTTCCCTACTATGTACCAGCGGCTGTGTAGGCATTTCACCATGATCAGAAGTGGATTGTATTAAGTCCTAGAGCAGATTTTAGTCAGTCTCTGGTCTGTGTTTATCTCCATGGCTACCTTTGCATTTTGTGATCGCAAGGTTTATAACCACGTTCTCTGAAAATTCCTAAAGAAGTAGATTTCTTTTTCATCCCCTTCATCTCTAGTCTTACCCTACAGAGAATTGCAAGTATTGTGGGATAGCTCCTTTTGGAGGAAAGTTGAAAGACTGTGGATTGCAGAAATATAAAACTAGTGCGTGAGTGGAAAAGCTATAACACTGCAATTGGATATGTTACTGTGGTTTTCATTCCCACTCATCCTTTAAATCTGATAGTTAAGATAACTCTGGGAACCTGAACCCCTGGCATTCAAACCTGTTCATTTCAGTAAGAAAACAAGAAATGGGTAGCTTCCAATTACAGTTATGTTTGGTGTGGACTCTCCCCTGGACAGTCAGTAACATCAGAAATTGCTTTGGTTGTGGGGTCCCATGGGGCAGTCGTGGCTCTGAATCTGCCTTAATGTGAAACAAACCACTTCTGCAAAGAGCTCACTTAAGAAATAGCTTTGCTTGACATCTGTCTGCTGAAGAGTTCACCCTCCCTGAAAAATAGAACATTTTACTCACAGAAAAGTTGATTACCTATGGAATAGACCTAATATTCCAATACAGAGAAAATGCAAAATTGCTTCTTTTATTTTCACATTTTCTCACCATGCCAGAACAGATTACCCATTCCTCTATACTTTTGGAAGAAGGAATGGCATACTAAGGAAGAAATAACTTGATCTAAGAGGCATTTGTTACTTCCAAGTAATAATTATTTGGCAGTGTTTCTTCACATCCTCAGCAGAAAAAAAAAAAATTGTCCTAACATAGTCCACACATAATCAGAATGTGTTTGCACATGGAAGTCCTACAGATATGTGCTCGTTAGGTAGGGCTGGCTAGTAGCTCTCCTTCTGCTCCTGCACTGCTTGCGTTTTTCATGTTTTCTGTGATCCCAACACAATTCAAGATTTGTAGAAGTGTTGGCTGGAAGGTCCATAGGGAATAACCACTTTCCTTTTCAATCTTCCTGAGTCTGTGAGAAAGTTGCATGATCAATGCCAAAATACAGTAAAGTTCACTTAAGAAGGAAAATGGAAATAGCCTACATTTGGGAAACAGTGAAATTGCTGTGTGGGTGACAATATTAAACCATTCCTACTGCAGACATCACTATATTTTTCATTTTCATTTATTCATCTCATCATGGTTATCATGATTACCAATGCTGCTAACTAACACACACGAAGTTAATATGGCTGTTTAAGCAGTGGTTTAGAAGCTGTGGGGTCTCCATTTTATATGGTTGCCATGTTAATGTTGTTTTAGCAACAAGCTTGCTCACGAGTATGTATAAATTTTATGTTTATGTATACTGTTAAGGAGCTATGGGATGGAAATATGTAACCAGATACTTGTGACACCAATTTATTTTCATAACCTGCACAGGATAAGTATAATTTACTGAGATTACTTTTAATCTTGAATCTTTCTCTTTAAATGCCCAGTACTGCACTGCTCCATGTCTGATTCCCCAGGTGGTTCCTCCTCTAGAGCTCCTGTCTTTATTTCCACAGGTAGAGGTGAGCCCACATGTCAGGAGTAGTTGGCCAGATCTGCCTATCTTTCTAGCTTCATCAGTGCTAAGAATGTATTTGTAATAAAAGATCAGCTGCTCCAACATTGAGGCAAAGAAAGATAAATGTTATCTCGTGTGTATTGTAAACAAATGACTAAATGGGGATCAGTAGTTAATGTTAGAAAATGAGGACTCTGCCATCAGGTCACTTACAGCTGAACTCAATAGCAATCTCAACAACCCCCCCTCCCTACCCCTGCCATGCTTTTGGCATTAACCTGCCCTCCTCTCAAAATAATTCCTGGATGTCCTTGTTGCTTATATACCATAAGGCCGTGGAAATGGTGGTACTGTCACAACTTGCACATTTTAACTAAGAAAAGGTAAGCTGTGGGAGAAAGAAGTTTTGGCTTGAGCCCCTTGTGGCACAAATTCATTTTAGAAGTACTTTGCAAAGGAAATGGGGACCTAAGTACAGTGTAATTTAATTTCTTCCCTGCATGGTAAGTTATTCTCTGAACTGTTATAATTCTCATGATTCTGACATGGTTATTGCCATCTTGGCCGCTGCTGTTAACTGAAGAACCACCAGTTTTGGAGGATGCTTATGTTTTTAAACTTCAGATGCTATTGAATTCACTGATTTGTGTGACTTGATGATGGAGCCTTCTGGAACTGCTAGTCCCTCACCTGATAGTAGGTGAGGGATGAAACTATCATGTATCTGAGCTTAAGCATGAATCACTTTAACAGATGTGCGTATATGATTTGATAATTCCATCGATCTGAGATATAAATTAAAGAAACCATAGCGACTATTTGACTTCCTCAAACATTATGCTGATACCCCCTGGTAGAATCAATGCAATAATGGAAAGGACTCAGCAGTTTCCTTATGAACCCAATTTGTAGAAAAGCTTCATAATTTCGATATAAAACTGCAATGGAACAAAACCTGGACCTAGTAATGACTTTGGTACAAGTGTTTTAGCCTCTCAAGATTTTCCATATTGTCTCCATGGTTTCCGCTGCCTAAAGATGTAAAACAAATATGTATTCTCTGTGTGCTTGGAAGAAGAAATAGCTTATAAAAAATGCATTCAACAAGAAAACAGATTTTAGTTATTTAGTTTCTGTTGACTGTTTCAAGTTAAAATTCAGAGGCCCCAGAAAACCAGACACTATTAATAGCTAAGGCAAATAGTAACCATGAAATACTAAAATGGCTGCTCTGGCTAAGAGCGCCTTGCCCTGGACTCAGAGCACCTGTGTTCACATTACCAGCTCTCGGACCTCTAATTTTGGTTAAGTCAATAAGCTCTCTGAGATTTAGTTTCTATTATTTTGTTTTGTTTTGTTTTTAAAGACTTATCCATTCATTTTAGAGAGAGCACACATGAACAGGGGAGGGATGGCAGGGTGGGAGAAGCAGACTGTGCACTGAGTGCAGAGTGCATTTTGGGGCTTGAGCCCATGACCCTGATATAAGGACCTGAGCTGAAACCAAGAGTCAGATGCCCAACTGACTGAGCCACCCAGGCACCACCCCCTTTCTATATTTTTAATATGAAGAAGATGGTAGAATTCGTCTCACCATACAACACATTGGCCTTCTCTCTAGGAATCCAAAAGGCTGCACTCAGCTAAAAGCCATATGATATGGTGACAAAAGCCTTGGATCAGGAGTCTGGTTTTTGATCTTGGTTCTGTCATTATCTGCCTTGTGATCTTAGGCAAGCTACTTACTCTTTTTTAATGAATTTCTTCACCTGAACAATGTTGATAGTGTACTTTATATGTGTATACTTGATATGTTGGGTTAAGTCCTAAGAAATTGCTTTATTTCTAGATTTATTGAGATATACTTAACATATATAACATGTAAATTTAAGATATGCAACATGGTGATTTGGAAAATGTATATATTGCAAAATGATTACCAATGTAGAGTTAGCTTACACCTCCAGCCCCTCACACAATTAACATTTGCTTTTTGTGCTGAGAGCATTTAAGAGTTACTTTCTTAGCAGCTTTGAAGAATATAATACAAGTATGATTAACTACAATCACAAAACTGTACATTAGATCCCCAAAATCTTATAACTGAAAGTAGACACCCTTTTACCAACATCTCTCCACTTCTCCTACCCCCAGCCCCTGGTAAACAGCATCAGAGTTTCTGAGTTTCATTTTTTAGACTCCACATATAAATTGTCTCCACATATAAATAAATAAGTATTTGTCTTTCTCTGTCAGATTTATTTCACTTAGCGTAATGCCCTCGAGGTCCAGCTATATTGTCACAAATGTCAGGATTTCCCTCTTTTTCATGGGTGACTAATATTCCATGTATATGTAGCACATTTTCTTTATCCACTTATCTGTTGATGGACACTTAGGTTGTTTCCACATCTTGGCTATTATGAATAATGGTGCAATGAACATGTGAGTGCAGAGATCTCATCAAGATTCTGATTTCATTTCAGAAGTAAGATTGCTGGATGATATGGTAGTTCCATTTTTAATTTTTGAAGAACCTTCATACTATGTTCCCTTGTGGCTATACACTTTATATTCCCACTAACAGTACACAAGCATTTCCTTTTTTTCACATCTTTGCCAACACTTGTTATCTTTTGTCTTTTTGGTGATAATTGCTCTAACAGGTATGAGGTGATAGCTCATTGTGGTTTTGATTAAGAAATTACTATCTTTGTAAATTAAAATAACTACACTTTTGTAATTTCATATAGTTTGAGCTAAGTAGAATCATCTCTTTAAGCTTAGGGAGAGAGACACTATCATGGTGATCCATGCATCTTACTTTGAAAAACAAAAACAAAAAAAAAAACAAACACCCAAACCCCAAACCAGACAAGAAATGGTTAGAGAATGGTGGGGATGGGAGTAAAAGAGAGGTCAGTTTTCTCAGGTTCTTTCCTTTAGTTTTTTCCCCCGCTCTCTGTGTTAAATTCCTAGATGGCTTTATATGCTTTGTTGTTGTTTTGACATCATGAACATAGGTTTTGACAAACTGCTTTATTCTGCTATGATCTAGTTATTTGTGGCAAAGGGTTTATTTCTGGGCTTTACCGCTAAGAAGGCTATAGAGATAGTGGTGTAAATTAAGAAGATTGCTCCCTGGTAAGGATTTGAAATGATGGCGTGTTAAGAATAGTTGAAAGAACTGAAGATATTATCCCAGATAAAAGTTAAGGGGACATTACAACTGTCTTCAGAAACCTGAAAGGCTGTTGCATATAAAAGAGATTAAGTTTATTCCATTGAGATTTAAGGTACTGAAATAGGACCAATGGATAGAAATTACTGGGAGGCCTGTCTTATCTTTTTAGATTTTCTGAAGAGTCAGAAATCTCTAAAGAAAGGGTTCGAGAGGCTCCTTATTGATGGTGAATGTACACCTGGTAGGAACATCATAGAAGGGATTCAACTATTAGATGATTGGCTGGTTCTAAGGCTTTTGTGTTCTCTTCCGATGCCGAAATTGTAGGACTTCATCAATTCCTGATCCTTCAGTGTTGTCACAAGATCAACCAACAGAATAAACTGGTTCATTCTTTGAAAACTGTAAAAGACTTGGAAAGTTTAATAGGTGAGCTTCAGTTTTCTGTATGTGGTGCTGTGACTCCTATACCCAAGGGATTGCTTCAAAATTAATGTTCAGAGTTGAGCGATTTATTGTGAATGATAAAAAAATGCATTAATATTTATCATCGTGGGCTGAAACTTATAGGTCAATAATAATAAATAAGGATGACATCTCCCTAAGGTCAAACAGATATGGAAAACTTCATTTGTGTCATGTAGATGACTAGAATGATTTGAGTACAAATATTCATTAATAGTAATGTCAAATAAATATTGACAATTTAAGGAAATAAAACAGATAGTATGATAGACAACGCACAGGGAGAAAGGTAGAAGGGCTTCCTTAAGTAGAGAAGTCAAGGAAAGGCTGTTGGGAGAGATGTTATTTGTCATCTCTTGGCAGCTCAGAAGGTGGGATGGAGTCAGACCACATACAATCTGAGAGAGAAACTTCCCATGCAGAGGCAGTGATAAGTGCAAAGACTCTGAGGCAGGAGGGAGCTTGGTTCAAAGAACAGAAAAAAGTCCATGGTGGGGAAGAGAGGTGTGAGATGAGGGGCTAGGGGCAGCAGAAGTCCACATCATGCGACATAGGTTGAGTTAAGGATTTCCTTTTGAGCCCAATGAGAAGTGACTGGAGAATTATAAGCAGGAGAGCTAGCAGGCTATTGTGTTTTAAGTAGGAAAGAGAGCAATGGGAAAGGGAGACCAGTAGGAGAAATCAGCAATTTTTTCCAGTCCCTCCTACTTGGGTTTGTGATGAATCAGGTTAGGATGTAGTTAAGTTTGAGCTATCTGTCAGTCTTATGCTTTTTTAACCTTTAAATAAATAATGATGACTGTTTTCTTATAGTAGGCTGTGGTTTTGCCATTAAATGCCTCAGGCTGTAATTGTGTCATTTATTGTAGTCATACGGTGAAGAAACTAAATAATGCCAAAGCAGTATTGTATGAAGATGGGGAAATGTTGGCAGAGAGGATTGCTCTATCTTCATTTCACTCTTTCTTAACCAAGTTTCTAAATGTTGAGTATATATACCTAAGTAAAACAAAGTGAAAATGTTTTTTTTCCAACTCTTGGGATAAGAAATGACTGTTTTTCCCAAATATCTGACTTTTTTCCCCAAAATGTTTCAATTTGCATTCAGATATTCCTAGACAAAGTAGTTACCGCCTGCTTTTGAAAATAATGTTACCTATTACCTCTCTGTGGCTATATTAAATATTCAGAGCTAATCAAGTGATACTTAAGCAACAAAATATATTAATGTAATTACAGAAAATAAAAGTTATAACTAATATTGATTGGGCACTTCTATGCTGGATACTAGTCAAAGTGCTTTACATATATTAACACATTTAATTCTCACAATAATGGCAGGCAGTAGATACTATTTTTATCCATATTTAATACATGAGAAAATTGAAGCAGAGACAGGCTAAGAAGCTTGCTCTTAACCACACCCATGCTGCACTTAAGAGGCCAAAGGTTTAAATGAAAGGTGAAAAGTTCCATCTATACAAATGGAGGGGTTTTTTTTAATGCCTATGTCTCAACAATCATTGACTATTAATCTTAACGTTATTGACTGACTTCTGCCGTAGCAGATGATCTTCAGTCCGATTCAGTTGATGGGAGCATGGTGGGAACATCTGGAATGAACTATTTCTCAGAGTGTTTCTAGAACACCAGTTAGAAAAGGTGTTTCAAATGTCGATGTTGAAAGCAGAGAGGTCCATGCCCAGTGCACTTAGGGAACAGCTGCATCAACACCATCTTCTTAGGGAGGTATCATGCACATGAAAAGACTCAAGGGTTTATAAAGATCATTGTGAAAAAAACAATTTTTAAGCCCACCATTTCCCAGACTCATTCACTATGGAAAGAAACATTTTCCTCACCAAGTACCTGTTTTGGTAGAGAGCACTTAATGAAATATAATCTTTTGAACACTCTGATAAGAGTTGCTTAATTTGGGGTCCATAGATTTTCTAGGGCTGTATGCAAAATTTTGTATCTATGTACTTATTACATGTATATATTTCTCATCTGCTCCTTCCCATCTGATCCTCAGGGTCACTGCCTTTCTCTCATTCTCAAAGGGGTTTCTGATCCCAAGATGGTTAAGAATCCCATGTAGACTGGATAGGATGAAATCCTTTTTTAGCTAGTGTAAAAAGAATTTTTGAGGAACTAATCAGCTCATTATTTAAAGTTAAAAAAAAAAAAAAGACAGGATGTCTTCCCTACCACCCTTGCCTCCAGGCTTTTCTAAACACAAACTACTCAGTAAGTGTGTAGACCTGTCTTGTACTTGGCACTTCTAAAATGCCATAATGTCATCTGAAGTGCCCTTGGCTCTGAAGCTGTCAGTGAAGAAATGAAAATGAAATCATTCTGTGTTCATCTAACGTTTATTTGAGCCAAGATGTTATGATAATTGTCTACAATATATTTAGTTTGATGGTCAAACGGCCTGGTCCTTTCAAATAAACTGTAAAGAGTGTCATCTCTCACTTGAAGAGACCAGGGCATGAGTGAGAAATGGCAATAACAAGGCACCAGTGTAAAACGAGAGCTCTCACAAGGGTGAAGCAGGTGTGGCCAAGGGGACCCTGTACTGCTTTTTCACCTTTGTGTCCTTAGTACTTAGCACAGTACCTGGCACATAGCAGGTCTTACTAAGTATTTGGGGAATTAATGCAAAATAGGTTAGAATCAAAATGGGTCAGTGGCTCAGTTGGCTAAGCCTCTGACTCTTGATTTTGGTTCAGGTCATGATCTCTGGATCATGAGATGGATTCCTGCATCAGGTCCACACTGGGTGTTGAGCCTGCTTGAGATTCTCTCTCCCTCTCCTTTTGCCCCTCCCCGCTGCTTGTGCTTTCTCTCCCTCTCTCAAAAAAAAAAAAAAAAAAAAAAAAAAAAAATTGAGTCAACTTTCATTTTATGGCCAAGAAAATTTAGGGAGTCATTCTGGCTTGTTTTTTTGTTTTTTTTTTTTTTTTTTTAATGTGTGAGAAAATCTAAACTTCCATGGGAAAAAAAAATTCTAGGAACTTGGTTGAGATCTAAGAATTTTATGGAGGGTAGAAACTTTTGGAAAAATAATTACCAGAACCAGCTTGGTCATCTTTAGAAACTAAGATATAGTTCTTTCTAAGATATTGTTCTAGTGTAAGGGCATTTTATGTGTTTGAATTTCAATGTTTAACAACTGAGAATAACTCGGATGGATAAAACCGGATAACTGAGAGATTAGTGAGACAAAGGGGGAAAATATGAGTTTTATTGCTATTAGGTGATAAAGTATTTATGATGATAATCTGCTTTTTAAAAATTGTTCTATATGACCGGATATGGTAGGGTTCAGTGTATTTGAAATTTCCTTTTTTTCTTTGCTCATCTATAATGAATAAGCAATAATTTCTTTAAGCTTATGGCTATATGAGATATAAATTTCTTAGTTTTCCTGCCCAAATTAACCTAAGTCATTCTGTCCACCATACTTCCTTCATAGTGATAGCTAATCCCAGGAAGTAACTAGTATCAGTAAAAGCAGACAGTTTGGCAAATCTTGAATCTTTTAAAGACTTAAGCAGTAATTTCATATGTATTTCTCTTTGGCATCTCAATTTCTCTTTGTATCTTAGAAAATAAATCTGTTTCTCAATTTAAAAAAGTGGGACATTATTGGGGTGCCTGGGTGGCTCAGTGGGTTAAAGCCTGTGTCTTCAGCTCAGGTCATGATCCCAGGGTCCTGGGATCGAGCCCTGCATCGAGCCCTGTATCGGGCTCTCTGCTCAGCAGGGAGCCTGCTTCCTCCTCTCTCTCTCTCTGCCTGCCTCTCTGCCTACTTGTGATCTCTGTCTGTCAAATAAATAAATAAAATCTTAAAAAAAAAAAAAAGTAGGACATTATGATTTCTAAAATATTTTCCTTTTCTAATAAGAAATCCTCACATTTTGTGGAAGTAAATATGTTGGACATTTTAGGATAAATGGGGAAAAACAAAACTTTATCAGATTCTCAGACTTATATTTTCTCTTGGAAAACAAGAAATTGGCAACTCAGTTGGCACTTTTCTCAAGAATGTAAATCCCCCAAAGTCTTCTGTACATTGATACATGTTGTCACAGAAGGTAAACGATTAGCAGAAAATTGGAGCTAAAATCAAATGAGAAGATGGCATGGGACCAGGGGAGTAGGGTCTGGATATTGACATCATAGCCTTAGAAATAGAAGTCACTGTGAAACGATAGAATCAAGTAATTTCTCTGCTGACAAAAGTCAACAGAATATATTCACCTGAAAGTTTACTAACAAAGTCTCATTTGTTAGTGCTTATTTCTGTATTGATATAATGTCTGATGATGTATTTGAATATATTACATTTACAATCAACATGTTTGTTGAATATTAAAAAAGTTAGCTTTGGGACTTTTTGTTCACAAATATTCTTTATTTCTTCCTTATTGCTCTGTGTATTGTGTTTTCAATATATTTAACATATCAAGATTTAATAAAACCCAAAACAGAAATAACAGTTTGAAAAGTAGCTTCTGACTATATAAAATGGCTGTTGTATTCATTTCTGTTCAAGCATGTGTTTTTATAGCTTAAGTGGTCATGAAGTAGTGTGTTTTTAAAACTTTACCCAAATGTGTATTTAAAAGACAAGTTAGGATGGCTCCTTTGCAGATATGACATTTTGTTTGTTTATCTTTAGCATTGGTAATGCATATTGAAAGTATTGTATGAAATTGTCTAGCTGTTATCTGGAATTTAAGAAAAATAGAAACAAACATTATTTATAAATGCAAGAAAACATCACATTTACATCATCACTTCCTGTCTTTTACCTTCTTAAAATTATTAAAATAATAAAATTCAGTATTAATACACAGAAAGTACAATCATACTATGGCAGGAAGGGCAACAGCTTGGATTCTGACTTTGTCTATGTCCCTAATACACTCCATTTGATCACAGAGGCAACATTTCTCATGGCCAGAGTGATTATTACCAGCCACGGCCCAGTTAATATCTATAGGGGAACCCATTTAGGCTTCAGGAGTGTCAGAAACTGATGCTTCAACTGGTAATGCTGATGATCCCTTGCATTCATGCAACTCATGACCACTGTGGGTCATCCAAAGTATCTTATGTTCATACCTCCTTGAGCTGCAGAATGACCTGCTTTTTGGGGGAAGCTGGTCACATTTTATTGGCAACAGTTTTAGTAAGAGACCCTTTTATTTGTGAATGACTGTAAAAATAACTTTTGTTGCTTCTTATGGTTTTAAAAAGAACACATGCTACTTGGCAAAAATATCAGAAAGTAGAGAGGGAAACAGGAAAAACAGGAGCTGTGGAATTAGTTAAGCTCGGGTTTAAATCCAGGCCTCTATCTGGTTTTCTAGGCTTAGTCATGCTCTTCTATAAATGGCACAATAAGGCTTTGTGGGGTTTTGAGGATTAAAGACTCTGCACATAAAAATTACTTAGCATGTTTCCTGAAATATGGTAGCTTTTGAATAATTAGTAGATATATTGTTATTAATATTGTTATGTGAAAAGAGCAGTAATCCATCATTTTACCACTAAGTGCTAAATATTTTC
This sequence comes from Lontra canadensis, assembly GCF_010015895.1. Taxonomy (NCBI): domain Eukaryota; kingdom Metazoa; phylum Chordata; class Mammalia; order Carnivora; family Mustelidae; genus Lontra; species Lontra canadensis. Next base: position 1,252,159 of record NW_022631012.1, read on the forward strand.
ATGTATTTCCTTCCATTGACTTTTTTCCTAGGCATAATTTTATATCCTTGAGATTATATTGCATATACCATTTTGTATACTTTGTTTTATTTAAGATAATATAACTTCAAAAAGAGATCCGTTTTTTTTTTCATGAGTCAAATTTGCAATGCTGATAAAAGGTAACACTGAAGACAAAGAGTTAAGAGTGCCGTTGTACACCGTTGGTGAGAGTATCAGTCAGTATAACCTTTCTGAAATGCAATTTAGAAAATATATTTCAAGAGCATTACAAATCATTTACCTTTTGACCTGGTAATTTTACTTCTATGCAGCCAGTCTCAAGAAATAAGTGAATATATGAACAAAGACTTATGGTCAAGGAAGTTCATCAAAGAGTCACTTATAACAACAAGAGGATAATAATCATTCCTGTCCACTATAAGGAAACTGCTAAAAAAAGTTATACGACATTCAAAGGATGGAATATTATACTGAACTGAAAGTAAGATTTACAGAGAATAATTAGTAATATGGAGAATTGTTCTTGATGTGACGTTACACGGAATGAGCAAAACCCCAGTGTTCCAATTTAGTTTTTAAAAAAAGCAAGTGGGTATGGAGAATGGCCTGGAACAATATACGCCTAACTATTAGCAAAAATTATCTCTGGCTGTTGAGATTACATATGATATTCACTTAGGTATTTCGTTATTTGTATTTTTCAAATTTTCTACTTTGAGCATGGGCTTATATCAACATAAATGGTGAATATGTGTGTATACATGCAAACATACACATCTATGCATGTGTATACATATTTGCTTATGCTATGCTTACATAAGCCCATGTTCAAAGCAGAAAATTTGAGAAATACAAATACATACATACAAGCATGCTTGCATATATATATATATACACACACACAGGTACATATGCGTGTGTGTGTGTGTATATATATATATATATATATATATATATATAATGTAAATATACTCACATATACATGAAACGGAAGCAAACATTATATCCTAAGAATTTTCCCATGCCATTAGTTTTAAAATTCCAGAACTATATATTTTATTTATTTATTTGACAGAGAGAGAGAGAGAGACAGTGAGAGAGGCAATACAAGCAAGGGGAGTGGGAGAGAGAGAGAAGCAGGCTTCTCACCAGCACAGAACCTGATGTGGAGCTCCATTCCAGGACCCTGGGATCATGACCTGAGCTGAAGGCAGCAGTTTAACCCACTGAGCCACCCAGGCACCACAGAACTATGTATTTTTAATAGCTTTAGGTATTTCATTTCATGCTTATACCATATTGTCCTTAATCCTCCTTGGTATTATTTAAAATATGTAAATAATGTCAAAGTACATCTTTGCACATACACATTTTGATTGCGTTTGTACACCATCTCATTTTTGGTGCAGAGGCATCATTGGGTCAAGCAAGCAAACCTGGAGGGTATATGTTTGGGTGCGTTCATACATACAACTGGACATGCACCTTAAAGAGCAAGAGTGAGCGGCACCTGAGTGGCTCAGTCGTTAAGCGTCTTCCTTCAGCTCACGTCATGATCCTGGGGTCCTGGGATCCAGCCCCACATTGGGCTCCCTGCTCAGCAAGAAGCCCGCTTCTTCCTCTCCCACTTCCCCTGCTTATACTCCCTCTTTTGCAGTCTCTCTGTCAAATAAATAAATATATATATATATTTTTTTTTAAAAAGAGCAAGAGTGAGAAAATGAGACTGTTCATTCAGATGGTGGAGAGAAATAATGTGCCATTTCTGGGAAGGATGGAGAAGGTTTTTCTAACTAGAGACCACAGTATTCTGAGGATGACCTCCTGCTTGGAAGGGAACATAATCCATATGCTACTTGGGCACTTCATGGGTTGTTTGGTTTGTTTTGGCTTTATCTTTTATTTTGAACACTGATAGCAATTTTTTTCCCTGGCTAGGCTGTTACCTCTAAGACACACATGTGGTGTAATGGTTTCGAACATAAGCTGTGAGCTGTGCTCTCACAGACCCTGTGCCTCCTTCCATCTTTGCAATTTATCTTTATGTCAAACTGATCTATTGAGTTAAGTGGCCTGCATGCCATACTCTTTTGCATGTTTCTCACTATGTCTTACTTATCTTTACGTCTCCAGTGCCTCCCTCGGAAGGTGCTTGCCACTTAGCGGGTGCTCCATAAATGTGTCTTGGGACCAGCAGCATATTGGCAGTTAGCAGAAATCCCAAGTGGAAGGACATGATCTGACATTGGACAGGTTTATGATTCTAGGGACACATGAATTCCTGGGTTTCCTCTTTTCTTTTTGTTTCCCAATCACACTGATTATGAATAAATCAACATGATTTTCCTGCTAAGGTTTTTCAAAAGAACAGAAACTTTCACAAGCAATCTGCAAATATGCTTTTTGGTACAATACTCATTGCAGCTCACTGCGGTGAAGTCTCTTTCCTATAAGCTGGAATTAATGTGCTTCTAGCAAGGAATGTTGACCTTCCAGTAACATCCATGCTTTTTTGCTAAGCATGTGGCAAATAAAGCAGGATACTCCCCTAAGCAATTCAAGGGCTTTGCGGAAGTAGGATATCCAATGTCAAGGTTAATATTTGTATTGTAATTTATAAATTAAAAATGATTTCATCTACATTATCTCACTTAATTTGCTGATTGCTAACATTCCTTTGAGGATAAAGCCATTCATGCCGCAGTTTCAGATAAAATTTGAAGATAGGGGAGTTCTACGGAGAAAAGTAATCCCAGTAATGGTACTGCTTATCAGGTCATTTTCTACTGGGAGGTATTTGCAAGCAGAAAAACTCTGGTCTTGAAGGACAGACAAAGGGGAAATGCCATAAAGGAGACTGAACTCACCAAACAGGTATGTTTTTCATGATTCACAGTGCTCCTTGTGCTAGTTCTGGTTGGAGGAAGAAAACTCAGCATCTGTCATGAGTCTCCGAAAATTGAGAGCCCAAGCATGGGCCCATTTCTTAGCTTAATTCTCTCAACTTTTTCAAAAGCTTGCATCATCATCATCATCATCATCATCCACATCGGTCAACATTTAATGTGTTTACGATGTGTCAAATGCTGCTCTAAGACCTGTATATGAATTATCTAAATGCTCTAAAAGACTTATAAGTTCACTCTTATATACATATTACAGATGAGGAAACTGAGGCACCTTGACCAAGGTCAAAGGAAGTGGTGAAATAGGAATTCCAATCCAGCCAATCTGACTCAAATTTCCCTATCAATTGATACGCAACACTATTTCTCTTAATTTTCACCTTTATATACTTAATCATGGACCCAAATCATCTCTGTTTTCTCTGAATCTTCTAAGTAGTATTTTACAAATATACTTTTTGTAACATCTTTTAAGTAATATTGTCTTGTGTTAGTCATTAGTGTACAAATGTTACACTTTCTTTACTTCAGCATCATTGACCTTTCTCAGTCTTACGCATTCATTTATCTGCTAAATCTTCTGTGGAGACTTTCCATAAACTACTTCCTTCCTTTGGCACCTGCTTTTATTTTTCCTTCATCTAGATCAGTGTCTCAACATAGGTTGCACATTGTAATCACCTGGGAGCCTTAAACAATAACAATTCCTGGGTCTCACCCCCAGAGACTCTGAGTTTCTTTGTGTTGCCAGGACATTATGAATTCCAGAAGCTCCCAGCTGATTCAAATGTGCAGCCAAAATTGAAAAACACTAGTCTGGACTCTTCCTCCTCATTATCACCTGCAGCATCTCCATTTCCTTCACTAGGGTCCAATGTCCCAATCACAGTATATCATAACATAATGTAACTCTCCTTTATACTGGTTAGGACCACTAGAATTGGTAGTGTCCTCACGGAGGAGGAAAGCTCTGAGAGGCTGGGATACTGAAAGTCAAATAATATTGGGGAGGAGGGGCTGATGAGCTGTGTCATATGCTAAGTCAAGTAAGATAAAAACAAAGAACTGACCAATGGTTTAGTAATATGGAGGTCACTGGTAACCTTGACAAAATAGAGAGAGATCATTGGAGTGATTGGAAATAAAACCCTGAGTGGAGGAGGAAAAAAAGAGAGAGAGAGAAAGGAGGAGATAGAGGGAGAGAATTGCTAGAGCAAAATTTTGGGGTGGGTAGGTGGGGTGGATTTTAGTGCATTTCATCTCATTTAATCCATGCAGTAATCTTAAGAGGTAGCTAACTATTTTTATTTACATTTTATACATCATGAAAGTGAAGCATGATGAGGTCACTAAGTTGTTCAAGGTCACACAGGTTAGTTGCCAAAGCTGGGCTCAAACATTAGTCTACCTGCTAACAGAGCTCTTAGCAACTGTATTTTCTTGCCTCTTGTTGGTAAGAAGTATCCTTTTGGTGGTGGTTGAGTCAGCTTTCTATACATATCCTCCTCAGTGTCTTTTCTTAAACTCAAGATTCTGTTTGTCCTGCAGCAAAATTCTACTTAATGATAAGCTATACATGATCTATATAAACTGAAGATACCAATGCACTCTTTAGATTAAAAGAAATAAATCTTTGGAAACTGAAGCTCTGACAACTACTGACATGTTAGCTTTCTGTACATAACTGACAGAACCGCGTGTTCTGCTATCTCCTGATTTTAGGTGTCCTGGTGGAGCTCTAACTCTCAGAAACAGGTTATCCTTAAAATCCATATAGGATCACGACAGGTCCTCACAAGCTGTGCTGTAAATACAGAGAGTTAGTTACTGGAGACTGTGAGAGAGCAAATGAGTGTCCATAGGTGAGAGCAGTGTTACGCCTGATCCCTGATGAGCTAAGTGCAGTAAGTGATGTGATGTGTTCATACATGTTTAGCATCCAGCTCCAGGGAAAAGAAGAACCTCAGTTTCTAGCATTTGCCCATTTCTGTGCTGTCAATACTCCCACCAAGGCTAATTTCAAGCTACCAATGTGAAGTCACTAAATGCACGTCAGGAAGAGATATCCATCAACTCTCCAGAGCCTGCCAACTGGTTCCAGTTTACCATCAGATAAGAAACAAGTTTACCCCTTTGTCTCTCAGTAGAACTAATCACCCATTCTCTGAGGTGCCAAGCTCTGCCTGAAGCAGTGTATAAGAGGTAGAAAGAACCTTGTATTCAAATTCTGGATCTGATTCAGTCAATGATTCAACCATGTGTCATTGGTTTTCTTTGGACCCCAATTAGGAAATGAAGCAGCTGGTCCTTTAAGGCTCTTGAGAGTTTAAAGACGCTGTGATGCAGTGGTACTCAGCCCTTTCCTCTGTCGGCGTGGAGAAAATCTCCTTGTAAAGCTGCATGCTACATTGTGCTTTTGGGTTTCAGATGAAAACCTTGTTATTCCTCAGCAGCTTACCCATGCTGTTCTCTATGACTGTGGCCTTTGAGATTTCCAAAGAAACCAGCAGGGATGTTTGAGGTTGTTCACGTATAACATCCCCAACAAGGCTGTCTGAGTAACAAAAAGGAGCACGCAATCGGACCGGAGAACTTCTCATTTTGTGGAGAGATAGAACTGCAGTCTTAACCTTTAATTTTATGGCTTTCTCATCTTTTGCTAACCCTTTAACGTTATATTAACAAAAGATGGACTGGGTGGGGGGCAGGGAGGAACTTAATGCTCTTTATGATCTATTTTAACGTTTTTATCTTTCTTTAACAAAATAAATTTGCTGTAAGAATTAAAACTGTATTTTATCCTTTTAAATGCAGCGCTAGATGATGTATATAACTGCACTGGCAGCAAGTCAAGTCTACACAAAGCCCAAATTGAATCTTCCTTCTGACTACAGCTGTGCATGATATTTTATGCAATTTTTTATGCTGGTCATAAACGAGGTGGAAACTGTGATTATGCCAATTTTGGAATAACACATCTCCACCAAAAAAGCGACTGCCAGTTTTCAGACGTGTGTGTGTGTGTGTGTGTGTGTGTGTGTGTGTATTTACAGGATCCAGCCCTCCTTTTCTCATCACCAGATTGCATGCTGTTGACCTAATGAAAGATTTCTAGATAAAGTGCTACAGGCACTTCCTATGCCATTGCTGTAGAACGCAGGATTACAAACAAGTGTCATGATTTCCTCTTACAACACTATCTCTGGCAAAATGTAGCTCCTTTGCTACTGAATATTCTGAAGTGGAGGGTGGGATTTCATTGTAAAAATACTGTCCATAAAATATGTAGGTTGATTTGTCTGTCTGTCTATCTATCTACCTACCTACCTATCTATCTGGTCAAAGGCCAAAATGAATGGAAAGGGAGGTTTAAAAATACAGAAATTTGCCCTGATGTTCAGATATCCTATTTCACTGTGTTACATTAAACAGTATCAAGAAAAGAAGAAGAAAAATATTACCTAAAGATCAGAAGTTGATACTATTATGTTTCTCTTGCCTACACCTGACATAACATGGATGCTTTCTGGTATTCACACAGCTTATCTTTAAACAATTTAAATTGGAAGGCTTGAGAGAGAAAAATTAAGATGTTAAGTGAATGATTACAGAAAAAATAAACCTCTGATATGAACCTTAACAACCGTTTATCCAAATTAACATGGCATTACATTTAGAGCTGTAAAGATGAAGCCATTAGCCTGAGTATATGTATATGGGCTGAACCATCAATCAGTTCTCACTGATAAATAAAACCCAGAGCCAAAGACATTTGCTCTACCAACACCCTGCTGTTATCCTGTAGACCACTTCTGGCAGAATGGCAGCCCTTCAAGTTGCTAACTGAACTGAGCATGCCATGTGACCAGCATACAGCATTGTGGCTGCTAGAGATAATATTAGGGGGCAGGTTTCTTGCATCTGAGAATTTGTCTTCAGAGCTTTCTGAAAGGTTTTAACAGAGACTGCATGACCACTTCCCAGGGGTACTAAAGATGATACTATTGCATTGGATAGACACTTCTATTCCATGGATTGTAATCCCCCCCCAACTTTCCTCCCAACTCTTTATTTGATGAAAAAGTAGACCATCAGTTGCAACCTTTATTTGTCATGAAGTAGCTCTCCAGAATTACATGTTGAATATTTGGATGAATGAATGAATGAATGAATGACAGAATTGGCTAGTTATCATGTTGAACTCTGTTCAGTTCATGTCATATATCTGAGGAGCATCAATAATGAGAATCTTCTGCTACATTATGAGTGATCATATATAATTTTGTGCTATAGATGAAATACCATGAAATACTGTGATGAGAATCGTCTTCACTCTGGTATTGGCCTAGTGGAGATATGAATCATACTTGGTTTATTTTCAGAAATGTTATTCAGGACTGTTTTTTTGCACCTTAGGTATCTTTTAATAATCCATTTATAAACACATTAGCTCTGTTTGCATAATGTTGGGTGTTCTGATTGGGAAAGGTAGATTTATTGAATTTCATGGTGAAGGAAGTAAAGTGTGAAGGTCAGGTTAAAGGTCTAGTGTGTATACTGACTGGAGAGACATTGCTCTCCTTGACTGGTTCTCTTTGACCTTGCAGGAATCACTTGTTTGACCAAGATGACATTCATTTCTAAAATGTTATCATCAGTACTAGGACAGTGTTAAGATTTCTCTTGTTTATGACTGTGGATTAATCTTTTATCTGACTGAGCTAAATGACCAGGATGCCAGCTTCCTTTTTCAATAGAACTTTGTTGCCTTTGTCTACTCCTTGTTGTTGGATTACCATTACAGAGGATTCTATAAGCATTCAACATTAAAAATTACCAGAGATTCAGTGGATTCTATAAGGGGTCATCCTTGAAAAACACTGATGTTTCAAGAGAAACTTTCTAGCACATATTTCACTTAGATATGGTGGTTTATGTGATCATTTTACTTCTAGCTACAATTCATCATGCCAACCTTGATGCATAAAGTTACAAATGATTCAGTTTTCAGTCGCATTCACATTATACATTCTTCTTGTAGCATATTACTGTTGTATTGAGAAAAGTACTCCTTTTGACAGCTCTTAGGCTTGAAATTCTTGGGTGTTGAATTTAATGCACCTACTCTCGAGTTCTATATTTTGACCTGATAGCACTGGTCTTTGGTTTGTATCAAAATCCCTATTATTCATCAGCAAGTACCTGTAACATTGACAGAATAATTTTTAGAAAGTGATGGTAAGAGATTTTGAAATGCAGATGATTCTTATCACATCAAAATAGTAGAGGTACTGTGAAGGTAGAGTAAACACGGAAAACAAAAGATCTGCTGGCCAGTTTTTGTTTGAGCAGCCAGCATTAAGGTGCTTCCCAGCTAATTTGTTACAAAAAGAAAAACTCACTTAAATCCCTCTCATGTGCATTACCTGAAACTGTAATCAAATGAGATCAAGACTTAATCAAATGAGATCAAGCAAAATTGATGACCCATTTGTGAAAGAGGGATTGTTTGTAAATAATATGTCTCAAAAAGAGAAGCACACATGGCAAGGATAAGGATTAAGTTCATTACCCCTCGGAAGCCATGACAAAATATCATAGGCTGGGTGGCTTACACATCAAAAATGTATTTCTCACAGATCTAGAGCTGAGAAGTTTGAGATCAAAGTGCCTGCCTATTCAGTTTCTGGTGAGGATTCTCTTCCTGGTTTCTAGTATTGTTCTCACATGGAGGACAGAGATCTCTTTCTCTCTCTCTTTCTCTCAGTATCTCTCCCTTTCTTCTATAGCCATGGTCCTATCAGATTAGGACCCCATTTGACCCTATTTGAGTTTTATGACGTCATTTAACTTTCATTACCTCCTAATGACTTTAAATACGGTCACCTTGGGGGTTAAGGTTTTAACATAAATTTGGGGAAACAATTCAATTCATAGAAGTGTGGTTATAAGTCTTTATTTCTTGATCACTTTAACAAATGTTTACATACAGGTTCAAGGTGTTATATTGGTGGGTAAAAAGTAAGACATGGTTTTTACCCTTGAAGGTCCTTATAACAAAGCTTGTTGGTTTCTAGACTTAAAATGCAAAATAAAAGGTTAAGAGATAGCAAAAGAAATATCAAGGTAAGCAATAAAAGTAAAATGGAAAGATCAGTGCATTTGGGGAGGGGAGACATGAAAGGGTTCCTGCAGAAGTAGCATTTAAGATGGGTTCTAAGGGATGGAGAGACTATTCAACAAGCAAAAACAAAAGTGAAGAAATTTCAGGTATAGAGGTCAAAGTTATATTATTTTTCTATTGCTTGCTGTGATAAATTATCATAAACTTAGTGACTTACAAACACACAAATGTATTAAATTATAGTTCTGTACGTTAGAAGTCTGTCACACTAGGGTAAAATCAAGGTGTCAGCCAAGCTGCATTTCTTTTGGAGGTCTTATGGAAGAATCCATGTCTTTGCCTTTTCTACCTTCTAGAGGCCACCTTAATTCCATGCCCTCTTCCTCCATCTTTAAAGCCAGCAATACTGTATCTCTCTGGCCATAGCTGGGAAAGAGTCTTTCCTTTTAAAGACTGATGTGATTAGATTGGGTCCACCTGAATAATCCAGGATATTCTCTCCATCTCTAGGTCAATGATCTTAATTATATTTCTAAAGTTCCTTTTGCCATGTAAGGAAATGTATTTATACATTTTTGGGATTAGGATATGGAAATCTTTGGAAGAGCCCTTATTCTGCCTACTACATGGGCCAAAGGGTAGAGCTCTTCTAGGATTCAATTATGTATTTAATAATTATCTGTTCGGGAATGATTATATGCCAGGCAATGCACTTCACTTTACGGTTACTCATTAAATTCCCACTGACTAGAGGGACCATAAGAACTGCATTTAGGAGAGTCAGTAAAAGTCCCAAGTAGGATTAACCTTTCTTTCAGTATTTACATCACCTTAAACAGCTCTTCCCAAAACTGTGAGAAGGGAAACTAGGAGTAAGTTAATTTTCCACATAAAGTCTCCTTTTAAACAGAGGGGGAAAAATACCTTTGCACCAATAAAGTACTTTGTCTGCTTTAGCTGGAAAGATATATTAAAGGATAGGATGGTGAAGAGAAACTAACACTAATAAAGTTTTCTCAAGAGACTTCTAGAACTAATAGAAAGCAGATCCATAAAGAGGAGTTAGAAAACATGAGGATGAATTAAATACTTAATGTATAAAAGGAATAAATTGTGATTTCTAAATATTTCAGCAGAACCACCGAGAGCCCAAAAGCATAAACATAATTGATCACTACAATCTGATGGTCCATTCAGCTTACATCTGGATCCCAGATATAAGTTATTAGGATTCAAAAGTTTTCAGGATGAGTATCGAATGACCTTCTGATTCTGAAGAAAGGGAGACAAAATTTCAGGTATAAAACTATGGTGAAGTTTGGGATATAATAGAGATTTAATTAAAAATTAAGGTCCATCAAAATTGAGTCAGGTGTTTTTGACACCAAAATTGTATATATTTTATAATCCTCTAGTTACAAATGGGATCTTATTTTAGTTGTTCATGGTTATATAAGATATAAAGCAAATATCATTGATGACTTTATTTGAAAAAAGAAAACAGCTGGCTTCCATTTTAACACAGTACTCTGATCATACATGTTTTTCTTTCCTTCAAGAGGCCATCCTTAGCGGTGCCTGGGTGGCCCAGTTGGTTAAGCACTGGACTCTTAGTTTGAGCTCAGGGCTTAATTTCTCAGGGTCATGAGATTGAGCCCATGAGATTGAGCCCAGCATGAGGCTCTGTGTGCAGAGGAAAGTCTGCTTGAAATTCTTCCTTTCCCTCACCTCTTCCCTCCGCTTTCTCTCTAAAAAAATAAGTAAATAATAAACAAATAAATCTTTAGGAAAAAGGAGGCCATCCTTAAATTGATTATAAAGCAATTGACTTAAAAAAGTATGTCTCCAATAATGTAGAGAATAGGGAGCCATCATCACTAGTAAATTTTAGCAATTATCTGGATGAAGAATAAGTGAGCTCTAAAGTGAAGCAGAAAACAAACAAACAAAAAAAACTATTTCTGAAATTAGTCAGTAAGGGGTTATTGCCATGCAGTTGCTATACCCTTTAGGACCTCAAAGCAATTCAGCTCTCAGGTAAAGCCTAGGTGACAGAGAGGAAGAAGGTCATATGGTTGTCCTCATTTCCATTTTATCCCTCTTACCACCCCCACCTCCCATCCAAATCTGCAACAGTGCAGAAGTGAAGACATTCACCTCCAGGCAAATTTAACATACAAAGCATTTTTTTTTAAATAGTGAATTTTTTCTTTAAAGAAATAGGAAAATAAAAACTATCTTGGAGGCTAAAGGGCAGTGGCATAGGAACCAAAGATTATGACAAGTAGTAAAAGTATTAATCTCAAGGGTAAACAAAATACTAAATTTGGTTAAATACAAATCCTCCAACAAAATGAATGCTTTATCACCATCTACTCAGTTGCCTCACAGTTAATATGAATGGGCAAGTAAAGATCTGATACACTTTAGAATGCTCACTGTTTGTTTAGATGAAGGCAGTTTAGGGGGTGATCTCTAGAAACTCTAGTGGTGAAGTGAGACTAGGAATGGAAGGAGGTCAGGAAAAACCTGGGCACAAGTGGGGCCCAATCTCACTGAGGAGCTTGGATGATTCAAGCTGGAGGCAGGCTTGAGCTGCAGTACCCAGAAAATGAAAGAGAAAGACAAAGAGGGAGGAAGGGATGGAGGATAGAAGGAAAGATAGGAAGGAAAGAAAAAAAAGTACACTGAGGAGATTTGTCCCTTTTGGAGAATGGGTTAGAACTTCCAAGATAAAACTGAGATTAAATTCCCAAGTACATTTGAGAAAAAAAAAAAATTATAAGTAAAAGAAGAACGGTACAGTATATAAAAAGTAAAATCAGAAAACTTGAAAGAGCTCTTTGAAGTTAAAAGTGGTTGTAATTAAAAAAAAAAATCCATGGAAGTATTAGAAGAAAAGTCCATAAGTTTTATGAGAAATGGGGAAAATGGGGAAAAAAAGGAAGTGGAAAACTCCAAGTTAAAACAAACATACACTAGTTGTATAGGAAAGGAAATGTGATTGTAGCAAACGATGTCGTTGTTAGCGAAAAAAAAAACACCTGACAGTTATATAATGTTACTCTCTTTACAGTTTTGCATTTAGAATCATCCTGTGAACAAAACTTGACAAACTGTAAATACTACTAACTTTGATCATGTACAGTACAGTTGGCAGTTATGGGAGGTAGAAAAGGAAAGGTGGGGTCAGTGAAGGGGAGACACTAATATCTTCCATCTTCCCAGATGGTGAAACCGAAGGTCATTTCTTCTTCTTTTTTAGTCTTTTTTTTTTTAGATTTATTTATTTATTTTAGAAAGAGAGTGAGAGCAAGCACGTGTGTGCAAGGGGAGGGCAGAGGGAAAGGGAGAGAGAGGGAGACAATCTCCGGCAGACTCCTTGCTGAGTGCAGATCCTTAAGCAGGGCTGGATCCCAGGACCCTCAGATCATGACCTGAGCCAAAATCAAGAGTCCATGGCTCAACCAGCTGAGCCACCTAGGCGCCCCCAAGAGGTAGTTGACCTCTGTAGTTTGGGAACGAAAGAAAAGTGGCTTATCATTCAAACATTCAAAAAAGTAGTGATAATTTAAGACCTTGAATTAATTGACTTTTTTTTAAAGATTTTATTTATTTATTTGACAGAGAGATCACAAGTAGGCAGGCAGAGAGAGAGGAGGAAGCAGGCTTCCCGCTGAGCAGAGAGCCCGATGCGGGGCTCGATCTCAGGACTCTGGGATCATGACCTGAGCTGAAGGCAGAGGATTAACCCACTGAGCCACCCAGGCGCCCCGAATTAATTGACTTTTAAAACGATGTGAATGTAATATCTGTTAAGATTTTTCTTAAATTACATTTTGGAAATGTGGCAAATGACTGCAAATTTCTCTGAAATCTATTTGGAAGGTGAGAACAGGCTACACGCCATCTAGTGGAAATTTGAGCCCTTTCCGGGCTCATGACTGTCTCCAAGGCTATTGAATAATGTGGTGTTTATCTACCTCACCAGCTACGGATGATGTTATACTTTAAAAGCAAATATTTTTGGTAGAATCATATGAGTAGATAAGAGAGAGTGATTATTTTAGGATGCTATCATGGAATATAGGCATGGACTTTGATTCAGGATCAGTATCCAGGGATACAAAGTCAAAGACCTGGTTGCCTCATGGACTTGCCAAGAGACCATGGAAAGCTCCATTAATTTTACTCTAACAAATTTCTCCATTATTTGTAATCAGGAAAGCATTATTCCTTTTCACAAATATGAGGGTCAAATATAGTAAGATATATGAAAATGATTATTAATCTTTATTGCTATGATCATTCCATATATTCCTTTGTTCTGATTCATTAGTAGATTTCCAAATTGTTTAGCATAGAATTAATGACTCCAAATAAAGTTCAATTGGAAATTAAACTCTATCTGATAATGTTGGGTAGATAGATAATGATATTTGTCTTTTAAAATTTATTAGAAAATTCTTTAACAATGTTAAAATATCTGTGGTTTGAATATTGAGTCCTTAAGGTTTTCAGAGACACAGATTAAATATTATAAATATTTTCCATTACAGATAATTGTGGCAAAAAATTAATTTTTAAAATATGCTTCTGCTATAGTACTTTCTGCTCCAAAGAAATATATTAATCTTGATATATAAAATCAATTTTATATTTTGTAATTATAAAATAGCACATTTTCCTTATAGAGCATTTTACAAAAATTGGAGGAGAAAGAAAATTTCCTGTAATTCATCCACCTCAATATAACTTCTGTTAATATTTTAATGTAATTGATACAGGTATAGCATTAATATTTTATGCATATATTAATGTTATTTTAATGTAATATTATAATAAATATTAACACTTAGACATAATTTTTTTAAAAATCTGGGTAATACAGTTTTATATTATATTTTCCACAAAACATTGCATCATGTGTCTCTAGGTCATTATATACTCTTCAGAAATAATTTTTTTGGCATAATGTTCAACTAAATGGATGATCAATATATATTTTAAACTTTACAGTTGGCATTTGGATTATTTCTGTTTTTTTGACTTTACCAATTTATTATGATATTTGCTATGATAAAATAACTCATCATTTTCAGTTTATCTTTGAAAATTTCTTTAGAAAAAATTCTTAAAAAGGTAAAATTACTGAGTGTTCACAAGCATGTGCTCATTTCTAAAGCTTTTGCTACCTATAGCTGACTTGCTCTCCAGAAAGATGCACCATGTGTGGAACCTAACCTCTCCAAACATTGGGTATTATACTTTTAAGAATTTCTTAATGATAGAGAAGTTAAGTGTTATTTTCTTTTGATTTGTATGTCTTTGATTACTAGTAAAATTAATCTATTTTATTTCTATTAGTCATCAGTATTGTTTGTGTATGATTCTGTCTGTTCATGTTCTTTGCCCACCTGCATTGGTATTTTTATATTATTTTATAGATTTGTATAAACTTTTAATTTGCTAAACATATATATCTTAACCTATCATACTTACTATATTTGATATCTATATTTTGCCCAAATAAAAATCATTATATATCATCTAAAGTGGAAAGATAAAGTCTAAATAGGTCCGTAGAAAATGGCTTTTTGAAAGACTGAAGATGGAAAAATAAGGTAGTATTTTCTAAATTATTTATTAAACTGTCCTTCATGGGACCTTGTTATTGTTGTTATAATTAATTATATGTATAATATTTCCATGTATATTATTAAAGCAAAAGAGGCAGGTAGCTAGGTATGGACATAGGTTCATCTACTTCCCCACACTCTTTGCTATCCTTTGCCTTCACCCCACTATCACCAAGAGATTTGGAGATTTTAAAAAAATCTCCAAAATCTAATGTTGTAGATGGGAAATTTGATCATTTAAAACAAGCTTACTGGAATATAGGTCTATGGGAACATTCTTTATCCCTTTTCCTGCCCTCTCCCTCTGACCATTCTTCTTATATATTGGCTTTTTTTGTTGTTGTTTTTCCTTTTGGTGATTGGGAATGCCATTGAATTTAATACAGTGACAGAACATGACCTACAAAAAAGGATAATGTTATAAGATAGTTAAAATTTTCTCACTGACATTTTCTATTGTAACTCACATGCCAATTAATTTCTTAATTCATTAGCAATGTAACAGAAGAAAAGACTTTGAAAACACTGTGTGGATGTCTTTTAATTACAGCTAATTAAATACTGTGGAAGGACCTGATTATACCTTTGAGTATTTCTTAGTCTGAAAAAGAGAAAAGGAAAAAAAAAAAAAAAAAAGGCCTCATAGTCATGAATACATTGGACAAAAGCTGAATTCAACAACTCTTATAAAAAACAAAAACTGCAAAAAAAGGAACAAATTATAGAGTAGCACTGAGGGAGTATTCTCTAAATATGTGTGCAGATTCTCTGTGGAGGCTTATGCACCACTGTTTATTTTGGTTATTAGGCAGAATCTCAAGTAATCCCAAGCAGAAATCACACTGCTTCTGGAAATGAAGAGCAGTGCCAATGGGTAAACAGTTTCAGGGCAGACCGAAGCAATACTCCCTGAAGTTAGGAATGGATTTTTCCAGATGGCCACTGTGCATATGGCTGGGGGGTACTGTGGTAGCCAAAATAGGAAACGGGAACATGATTCTTTCCAATTAAATCAACACTGTCCTTGAGAAAAGAAATTTCACAGAACATGTCCAGGGGGATGTGGGCAGACAAGAAATAGCATTCAAGTCCATCAAGACATCTTTAATTTAAATAATTATGATATCTTTTTAAATGTTCAGACCAGTCAAATTTATTTTGGGATTTTAGGCGAGCAGAGCAATGAGCTAAATGATGTGCTAGAAATTCACAGCTCAAAATTGGACTTGTCTATCCTTTTTCATTCTGGAACATTGGGCGAGTTACTTAATCTCTCTCTGATTGTTTCCTCCTGTGTAAAATGGGAATCACATCCCAGGCTGCCCAACAGGCTTGTTGTGAAGATAAAATAATGAATGTTATGAGGCACTTTGCAATCATGAAAAACTGGATTGCATTTCCTGGGACTTGGAGGGAATAACCAATAATTCCAGTTCATGCTGTGGAACTCATCATGGTTTCTCCTAGGGAAGATGTTACTATTTATAATGGGGTAAAGATTTCTAGCTTTGTTCAGGCCCTGCCCCCTGACAAATTCTTTGGTGGTTATTCAATTCATCTTAATTAAAGAATAATTTGCTGCCCTGTGCATAATCAGCTTGGCTAGAAACTGGCTTTTTTGCTGGGCAATCTGGTTGAACTTCTTAATAAATTTCAGCTCCCCCAAAGACCGCACACATATGCAGCTGTTACATACCCTCTCATGAGTGAGCAATCAGATGAAGACACTAAGTACTTAATATATGGAGAACAGCCTGGCTTTGAAAGGCTTTTTATTCATCCAGTGGGTGCACGGGTGACAGTGGCTGGCTTCAACATCGTCATTTGAACCCAAATAATATCTTGTATTTTCTCTTTGACTCGTGCATCTTAATTTCACCCTTCTTTTAGGGAAATGAAAGCATCTGAATCTATTCAATATTAACAAGAGAATCAATCTACTTATTTTGAAACCCGCCTTTCTTTTTGTTTTGTTTTGTTTTGCGTTTGGATCATCTACCCAACTGGTCCTATTTGTACCCAGACCCTGCTACAGTTGGACTGGAAGGTCAGCTATTTTCAAGATTAACCTGATATGTCTTGTTTACCAGTGTGCAATTTAGTTGACTACCAAAAAATCGCTGAATCTGTGCTCTTGCCCTGCAGAATGACCTACACACAGATAGGAGAAATTCAAGGGAGTTCCAGGATGCTGCTGATTCTGGAGCCAATAGTTTCATAGTAGGCATATGCATGGAGTAGGAACAAATCATTTGGTACAGAAAAGATATAACAGAAAGCAACGTATATCTTATTTGTCCCATTCCTCAGCTCTGTTCCTTAGAGGCAAAACTTTCATTGTTTCTCCTTTTGCTGCTTCAGTTTTCCTCTAATTCAGTGTGTAGCAGAATTACCTAAATGATCATTAAGAATGCAGATTCCTGAGATTTATTCTAGCTTTGCTTAACAGAATCACTGCTATTGTGGCTGAGAAGACATAAAAGAAAAATCACAGGAAATTCTAATGCCTTCTAAATTTTGAGAACAATTCGCTTAACAAATCTTGGGCTACATTATGACCGTCATGCGCTCTAGGCACTTTGGCCTTTATGGGTCTCTTCCTCCATTAAAAAAAAAAAGCATTTAAAATTATATTTTATTACTACATTGGTATATAGATAAATATATTAATATTAAATATTAGTTTTTTTTTCAAACTAAGTTTGATTTCGTGGAAATAAGTTTTTTTTCTCATGGGCCCATAAAAGTATTGTGGATGTTAGCACTGTTTCTCCTATAGCCCAGAATGAATCCAGGACTAATCGACATAGAGAATTGGCAATCTAATATTCAGAAAATTGAGGCCTTAAGCATATCATATCTTTGGCATAACATGATAAAATCCAAGTCAATACTTGTTGAGGTTCAGAAGATACAACTCTGCATGAAGATAATTTGCAGGTGGTTCTTATGTTCAGAGTTGGATGCGTAGCTACGAAAGCAGGCAGTGAGCTTTCAATGGACTTCTCAATACTAGCAAATGCAAAAGTGGGGAAAATACTGGGTCTCAACTTTGCTCAAGTATTACCATCCTATTTAGGTGACATGGACAAATATATATGGCAACTGCATACAAATAAAAGTCTATGAAATACTAGGTTATGGGAATAACACCTAGGGTCCAATGGCTAGAGTCTGGCAGAATTTCTCATTGGAAGCAGGAGAATGGGAGGGAAGAGAAAGGGATGCTGAAAAGCACAGTGTAGATGGAAGTTTATAATATGAAGCAGGAACAGTACACACAAGAACTTCTAAGAGAAAGCAAAGTATAGCCTTGTGTTGTACAAAAGTAGAGGAGACCAGAACTGATAGAAGACCATAAAAATGACAATTTTAGATCACTGTGAAGACTAAGTATCATCTTAGAGTTTTGAAAAGGCAACTAGCAGCAAACAGTGCTCAAAAATGGTAATTACTCTGAATATTTACACTCACATTTGCCATTTACAAAGTGGCTTACATAATAATAGCTAATATTTATTGAGAACTTGCCAATATTTCAAGTTTACTGATAATACACACTGAAGCTGAGACTAGATAGGAGGGAAACTGTAAGGAGTACTATGGAAGAAATAACAGTATTTAATTGCTGTGGTTATTGATTGTTCTGTAACAAACCACTCCAAAAGGTAGCAATCTAAAACAACCATTATTTCATTTACTTGCTCCAGCATGCCACCTGGGCTGACTTAGCTGCGCAGTCCTTCTCATCTTGCTGGTGGCCATGCATGTGGTTGCTCTTAAGCAGGTGAGTCCATAGAAAGCTGGGCTTAACTGGAACTCTGGGACAGCTGGACCCCTCTTTCTCTGTATCTCTGTTTCACCTTCTTTCAAAGTAGCTTCTCCTTATGGCCTTTCCAGAAGGGTAACTTAAGGCTTAGGTTTAAAGCTGAATCATTCTTTCTGTTCAGGAAGATTCATGGGGTGGTGGGTACCCCATGGTACCTCAATGATACTCCATGGGTGAGCATGAATTCTGAGAGGCATGATTACCCAGGGCCACCAGCGTTCCAGAACCACAAGTGCTGGGAAGAACTTCTTTCCCACACTTTTGGTTTCTTTCCAGTTGTTAGTGGCAGTGAAATACTCAGCTACTGGGGCAGTGGAGTGGCTTATCTGATTGTCAAGTCTGTGAAGAATGGCAGCATGTTTGCCTTTGGGAGTGTGATTTTCCTGTAGAAGTCCATTGCTGGTAGGAAAGTCTGTATTATTTGAGATTCAGGATTAGCTACTGGCCAATAAACTTGAAACCATGCCCTCTAACTTGGTCTCCATGAGGAACGAGAATGATAGTTGGCTTCCATCTGCTACTGCATTATTTTAGGGAAGAGATGCTATTTATAGTTCTCCCTAGGGATTATAACAACCCGAGGAGATTACAAATGATGAGATACGTGTGGGAACTCAATAGAGATGAAGGGTAAGTGATGAATACATTGAGGAAGGTGTTATATAACCTAGGGACAACAAATAATTGGCAGAGTAATAAGATTTCAGACTCATATTTGGTTATGAAATGGAGGCTAATCATTTGTGTCCACTTCTTGTAATTGAAACAATAGTTACTTGGTTTCAGTGGTCTACTGTTATTCTCTTCTTATCCTTATATAACCCTGATCTCGAGGAGAGTCATGAATCAAGGTTAAAATATATTTCTTAATTTCCCTGCAAATAAAGAAGCCATATAAACCATTGACCAGTGACAGGTAAATAGAAGCTGTTAGGTGGACTCATGGGAAAGTTCCTTCTAAGCTGGCTGTAGGAGTAGGGGATAGCAAATTCAGATAGAAGCAGATTCAGAGAGAGGGTGATTATTTACCCTTCTGTTCTACTGGGAATGCTTAGTGCTATAGTGGCCATATTGGGACCATGAAGTAAACTTCAACACGAAATACATGCACTAAGAATGGAAAAGCAAAAAGATAGGAGGCTGGTCTCCTGGTGTATGGGGTTCTTGTACCAGTTGTCCATCATCTGCTCCCTGACTTGAGTTTACATGAGGGAAAGAAAATACCCTTTTTGTCAAAGATTTTTTTTTTAATGTTTCTATTACTTTGCAGTTGAACATAGTACTTAATTGACCATTTGATTGGAGAAGACAAAAGCATGTAGTTGATTTTTTTTGCAAGAAAGATGATGCCATGTAGGTGAAGAGTTATTCAGAATCATATGGGAGAAATTTCTTCTATGTGCATATGTTAGAGATTTCTCATATAAGATACAGGCATATCTCCTTTGGTGGTGCTTTGCTTTACTGCACTTTGCAGATACTGTGTTTCTTACGAATTGAAGGTCTGT
The DNA here is from genome assembly GCF_010015895.1 of Lontra canadensis. NCBI lineage: Eukaryota > Metazoa > Chordata > Mammalia > Carnivora > Mustelidae > Lontra > Lontra canadensis. The sequence continues at coordinate 1,272,168 of NW_022631012.1, forward strand.
GGCAGCCCTTTGTCGAACAAGTCTATTGGTGCCATTTTCCTGATCGCATTTGCTCACTTTGTGTCTCTGTGTCATGTTTTGGTAATTCTTGTAATATTTCAGGCTTTTTCATTATTATATTTGTTATGGTGATCTACGGGTGGATTAGTGATCAGTGATCTTTGCTGCTAGCATTGCAATACTTTTGGAGCACTCCGAACCATGCCCATTGGGACAGTGAACTAAAGTTGTGTGTGATCGCTCTGCCAACCAGCCATTCCCCCATCTCTCCACGCCTTCTCAGGTCTCCCTATTCCCTGAGACATAATGATATTAAAAAGAGACCAATTAATGACCCTACAATAACCTTTAAGTGTTGAAATGAAAGGAAGAGTTGCAAGTTTCTCCTTTTAAACAAAAAGCTAAAAATAGAAAACTCAGAGATAGTACTTTTAAGCAATAAGGCGTTTTTAATTAAGGTATGTACCCTTTTTAGACATAATGCTCTTGCACACTTAATAGACTACAGTGTAGTGTGAATGTAATCTTTCATATGCACTGGGAAACCAAAAAAGGAACCTGACTTGCTTTATTGAGGTATTGGCTTTGTTGTGGTGGTCTGAAACCGAAGCTGCGACATCTTTGAGGTCCGCCTGTACCCTCTTCCATCAGAGCATTAGACCCTCACTTTCTCTCACCTCTGCCTGATACTCTCTTCTTGTGAATATTCACACAGCACACGACCTCCCTGGAACAGGCATTTCTGCTCCAATGTTCACAGCTCAGTCAGGCCTGTTCTGATCTTTTTCCTGTACACTTGTAGCTCTTATCATTTTCGCTAACCGTACTCTGCTTCTTACCTTGACATTCTTTATTATTGTCTCCTCAGTGCTTCGGAGATGATCTCACACTTAGTCGCTGCTCAGTGAATATTTAACAATTGCACTAATAATGAATAAACGTAAAACTAATGCATGCATGTTTGATTCCGAAGGTGTTCTGATAAAACTGCCCACAAATCAATGCATGTATAAAGACATGTGACTCAGAGCTCATTTTAGGTTGAGAACTTCAAATATACTGTCGAACTTCGGAATGGTGCTGTGCTTGTTAAAATAATGTGTCTCTTACAATGGGTCTGTGTAACTGGTTAGTGTTTCAGCTAGAAGGCAGTTTTTCAAACTTTGTTGATTTTTCCCCTTCAGTTTTATCTGAAAGAAATAGAATGGCAAGATATAAGCCTCAACAGGCTCATGAAGGCATTCATAAATCACCTTTATGTTGACTTGGCCACATAGTCCCTAATTTTCTTGGGCTGAATATACTGTGTATCTCTTTAGTAAAAAAATGAGCACAAAGCAAGGGTTTGCATTCATGAGAAATACGTCTGTCATTGGATTTTGTTTTTTATATACACACCCTAAAAGCCAGTGGCAGATACATATGCAATACACACATATAAATATGTACACATATGTATGCATAATACATATATGTGTGTGTATATATGTGGACAATTTTCTTTTTAAATATCAGAAACATACTGGAAGATTCATGCACTAATTTATTTCAATAGCATAGTACTAATATAGCTCATTTTCAAAATTTAGTAAAATCTGCCTGTGTTTCAAAATAGTCAGGAAGATATGCTAAGAAAAAGAAATAAATATAGAGATAAACCACAAGGTGATATCTGTTTTTCTCCCTGGGTGGGAAATTCTAGAAATGAGGTCTTTGAAGAATAGGTCTCTGGTACTCCACAGTGTGTTGTGGAAAAATGCACTTTGTTTCTTTACCCTCTGGATGTCACTTAGTGGCAGATTCCAGGGTCCAGCTGAGTTTTGCTGCATGTCCATGGTACACAGTGGTAGCTTGGAAGCAGCTGCCCAGAGCCTGCATTTCCCAGTACTTCCCAGGCCTCCAGGTTGTCTTACATTTTTACCATGGGGATATAGGCAGAAGTGATGGCAGCCACTTCCCAGAGAGGCCCATAAACGTTTTTTATGTTTTGTGTTTTATTCTAGGTAATCCTCACCCTCTTTTCCTGGGTTGACCAGCTGGATTTTGACATGCGGGGTGATCTTGGGAAATATGTGTTGAAAAAGGCAGAGCCACTATAGTCTTAGTCACATAAAAACTCCAGAGGAGAACTGCTTTCCCCACATGGCTATGAAGTTAAGCCACAGAGATTTCAACTTTTAATCTCTTTTAGCCTCTAGTACTACCTCAACTACTATCCCTGTGCTACAGCTTTAACAGAGGTTATGAAACTACCATCTTTCTAGAAGTCTGACCCAGCAGAGAGCAGTAGTTCTCAGACTTCGGAATCTTCTGGAGAGAGTTTGTTTGATAACAGATCTCCAGCCTTCACTCCCAGATTCTGATTCATTAGAGCTGGGCTGGGGCCCAGAAATAGGCATTTTAATTACCACTCCTGGTGATTTGGATGCACACTGGAGGAATACTGATAAAGAGTGGATGTGCAGAAGTGGCAGCTGGGATTCTGGGGTTGGTAACGGACAGTGGGAATTACTCAAGCCAGAGTATGAGCTGGACGCAAGTCAGAAGTAGGAAAATTGTCAAAGAAAAGTTCCAAATTGCAGCAGAGAGTACAGATAACCTAGGCACCTGTGACCCTGCCGTGCTTTCAAAAAGGATAAAAGCACAAAAATGGGCCATGAACTCAGGGTGAACACAAAAAGGAAGGTCTTGACATTTAGAGAAGGAGGCGAGGATAGTTTCACTGTAAAGATTTGCAAACGGAAACCCCTTAAGCTGGCGAAATACAATTAAATAGACCACTCAGGGGACGCAGTGGTTTTGAGGCCAACATCATGATCAACACCAATTCGCCTATCATAGAAGAACAATATGTGGAAAGGCAAGAGCTTAAAATGAATGTTTTTTTTTTCTTTCCAATACACTATCAAATAAAAATGTTACAGGCCTAAATCCAAAGACTATTCTTGAATTGGATCTTTTCCAATGCTCTAAATTTAGCCAGCTGGGATTCTGTTATGAGCCTATTCAACCTTTTGAAATGTAGAATTTGCCTTTTAATTGGAAATCTGCGTTTCACCTTAACATGGAACACTCTCTTTTCCCCTCAGAGAAATATGATCTTTTGGTGCTCTATAATTAGCACAATTAAAGGAAAGATTGTAGCAAGGTGTGAAAAGACCAAAATATACAAATCCGCACATGTAATACTGAGGACTGTAAAAATGTACCTTTATTCTCGGTGAACTACAGGCCATATCGTGAATACTATTAGGCATTACTACCACCAAATTTTCATTGAGAACCAAGTACTTGGTGAGAAGAGAATTTGAAAGAAGTGCACTTTTAGAATAAATGGGTGAGAAAGGTATACTTTTTGCTTAAATGAAAACATCACTCCATTATTGAAGATGTAATCGGTCAGCAACGACTTTAAGCAACAGTATACAACTGCATAGGATTTCTCTTCAACCAGGCTTCCTTCGGGAAATCAAGTGCTCTAGTTAGAAACATCTTTGCTCTGTAGTAGTGAAATCAAACCCCAAAGTGGATGAAGCAGAATGGTGAACATGTTCTTAGAAATAGCCAATTAATTAAGGGTCTATCAACGCTCCAAAAGCTTGTGCTCTTGTGGATTGACAGGACCGGAGACCTAAGCATAGCTGATATTTGTAAAATAATATAGTACGGCTCCCAGGTGTCACGGTCTGTGTGAAGATGCCTGGTGTCTTGAGTAAATTTAAAACCAAGTCATGGAGAGGAAGATGTTTCACGTGCATGCAGGCCTTCTAGTGCATCTTTCTTTTCAAATATGTGAGATACTCAGTTTGTGAAATATCTGAACTGACTTTGTTGGCTTTTTTGAAATATTACTTCCTATCATTTATATGTTCTGAAGGTCATGAGGATTTCAGAAACAGGTCATGCAGCTTTTCAAACTTGTATCCCTTATGTGTAAGATGATGGAGTTTGAATGTGAATGTTTTAGGTGCTTGCATTCTTTTTAGGAAAAATGGTCATGGCATTTTCAATATTACCAAATATTTTGATGGAGGAAATTTGATATTCACAACAAGACCCATGTGGTAGATGGGGGAAGTATATTGTTGGAAGTGTATTGGTTCTCATTTTACAGGTGAGGAAACAAACAAGGAGAGATTAGGTCATCTGAAAGGTTGTCCCACTAAACTAGCAGGGCAGTGAGGTGGTCTGGAGGGTGCTCCCAAATGCTGCTCAGCTGACTGAGCAAAACTGAGGTTTGAAAGAGCCCCTGGATTCATTGTCTTAGCAAATAAACAGAAAAATGAAAGCATTTGAACTAAGAAGTGTTTTTTGAGAAGCTACTCTGGCATTTTATTTTATTTTATTTTATTTTTAAGATTATTTATTTTAGAGAGAGAGTGGGGTGGGCTGAGGAGGGGCAAGGGCAGGGGGAGAGAACCTCAAGCAGACTCCCCACTGTGCGCGGAGCCCAAGGCAGGGCTTGATTCCATGACCCTGAGCTCATGACCTGAACTGAAACCAGGAGTCAGACACTTAACCGACTGGGCTACCCAGGAGCCCCTGTTTCATTTTAGATGAAACAGCAATGTGAAAGCACAGTCCTTGCCTTCAAGAAGCTCCCAGTTCTCTGAGGGAAATAAAGCAAATACTTACGGGACAGTCACTTAGCGTCATGGCTGGCTCAGCATTGAAAGTGGCAAATGGAGGTGGAAAAGCCACAGTGAGGGGTCAGCAAGTGATGGGGAGCAGGCATTGGCTCTTTGCCACTTAATTTAGCTTTTGCCACTTAATTTCTGTAACTCTTGGTGACTTCACAGTGGGAGGAAAGAATTGACAAAAATTCCCTCCTTGACCAGACTTGACTCAGGCTCCTGCGAACCTTCTTTTCAACTGGGCCTTGACCTTTGGACTTTTGTCCATTTCTCATCAAATTTCCCATTCCCCAATCCTCCCAGGTGCTATTTGGTCTGCGTTTAGCAAGAATCTTGTCGAGTTTAGCCAGAAATCCCCCATCACATTTCATGTTTCCCTCTAGTAATATTCCATTCACTGACCTCCTTCCCACCCCTTCCCCCCTTCATGCAACCTTAGAAATTCCCACCTGTCCATTTTGTATTTGGGATTGAGGCCAGTTCTATACTGATGTCTCTTTTCCTTTGGGAAATAGTTCCTGAATAATATCTGTTTTTACTTCCATAACTACCATCAGGCTCTATTTGTTTCTCTTTAAGAAAGTATTAGCAGAATATTTCCTAATCCAGAGAATTACAAAGGCAGGTTAATATAAAAAAGTAAAGCATAAGAAAAACCATTAGACTAGTCATCACCATTAAGGTATGAGATATTTGGTTGTTTTTGAGAATTCTAGATAAACCAGACCACCTCAAAAGCACCAGCTAAAGAAGAGGATATATTAGACAATAGCTGAGAAATAACTAAAGGCCTTGAAAATCTAAGACTTGTTCTAGATAAAAACTTTATTTAATGGGAAAACGAGAGCAGTAGTGTATTTGTTACTTTTCCGGAAAGTTTTTCTGCTTGAAGTATGCCCTTGAAAGGAAAAACAAGAAGAAAACACCCAAGACACTGAATTAGAAACTCAAAAAAAAAGTACCTAGTGCTATAAAAAACAGTTGTATAACATTTCAAGGATGAATTTTAAGCACATTCAAGTCTTGAAGCAGACAACACCTGCTTAGTTTCTGATAAACTTTAATTTCTGATTTGACTTTAAGAACTTCTGGAGGAAGCGGCAAACAAAGCTGATCTGAACAGACTTTGAGACTCCAAGAGGAGCTGAGAGATTTCCCCCCCAAATGGAAGAGACTCACACATGTGAGGCATTAAGGAAGACTGGCTCAAAAGAGGGTGAAGGTCAAAGTCATTCCTGATCCTCAAGTGAGAAATTCTTCAGCACCACACAGAGTAGAGTTTTATTGTTTGGTTTGCTGCTGAAAAGCTTTTGGCAGTGTGGTTGGCAATGTTTATCTGTCTTAAGTCATCCCAACAGCCTTGTGCTTACTCTGCATAGGAAAGCAGTTTGCTTTGCTAAAAAAAAAGAAAAAAAATCAAACCAGAATAATTGAGAAGTACTTTATTTCATGTCTATGAGAATAAATTATAATATTTTATAACACTTAGGACTGGATAAATAATTGAAGGCATTGTAGCAAGAAACAAAGCCTTAGATAAGCAATTTACAGTATTCCCTGCTCATATGGGAATGAAGTTATGCTAAGTAAGACTACTACAGTCTTATCATGCACTAATAAGGCTAATGGTAGATGCATTTAGCATAAAATATAATAGCTATAGCAAAAGAGACAGGACCTCTCCACTGATTTCCTTTTGAACTTTAGAAAATTAGGAATAAGGTTGTGGAATTTGGCTGTATGTTAGTTCTTTAGCTTATTTAGGAATTGGTGTACTAGACTGGTTGGTTCACTGTAGAGACAGAATGAAAGAAATGAATGACATGTGGTGAATAGATTAAAGGATAACCTCACTTCAGAAATATTTACAGGTAGGGTGGTAGATGTATTTTGCTTGCTTATTTGTTTGTTTTCTGCCCAGCGTCTTCTTGGGGAACAACTTCTATGTCATCTCTGTAACAATCATATTCAGTCCAGGAGGCCCATGTGACCTTCTCACTCCTACCCCTTGCTCTCATACCTTAGATGGGCTGGTAATCAAGACTTGATCTCAGAGTACTCTTTCTGATTTCAGAGGTGGACTCATGACTAGAGCTGAACCAGATAGATCCTCCTTGGAAATTTTGCCAGAGCTATTAGGAAGATAGTTCCTTTTTTCCACTATGTTGCTAGGTTGGGATATGAAACTGCTAGTGTGGTCTTTGCCTCAAGAAATTGATGGGAGTAGGAAGTGTGCCTAAGAATAAAGGGAATAGAGAGGCAAGAAGGGCCAAAACACAGAAGGACAAAGACACAGAATCCTTAAGTTATTTCTGGGTCCCTGGGTCTAGCCATGCAGAAAACTACAACTATGCTTGGGTTTTTCAGTCCTGTGAGTTAATAGTTTTCCTTTGGCTATCACTAACTTGGAGTTGGGTTTTGTCATTTGCATAGAGGTGGCTGCCTAATTTTATGGTCTATGGGTTAATAGGAATAATACTGGTGAACTATTTATACTTATGTGAACCCTTCCTCTCAGAAGTCATTAAGTTCTTCACTCAGTTACTCTTCTGACATGGCAAGATATTGTTACATCTTGTCTGGTTTTCTCACAGAGGCTAGCCTGATCTAACCTGAGCTAGTATAACTTTTAAAGTTAAACAGGTATGTGTGTGTGTGTGTGTGTGTGTGTGTGTGTACCACTTTAGGAAAATAAATTATGATAGATTTTAATATAGTCCTTAATGGTCTCCCTCTGACAATGAATAGCCATAGTTTGAACAGTAAAACAATTCTATTTCTCTTCCTCATTGACACAGTTTTGGCTTGGTGATTTGCTTTGACCAATAAAATGTGAGTGGAAGTGATGAGTCCCATGTATAAGCAGAGCCTGTAAGACCCATCAGTTTGTTCTGCCATTGTTTTCTCTCTCCTCTGCCAAGAGAAGCATACATCCCAGATAGGGAGTATTCCTTCAGCCTTAACTTCAGTATGAAGAAATGATGAGAATCAGAGTCATAGCCAACTCACATCCAACATGTATGTGAGCAAGGAATTTGTTGTAAACTCCTGAGATGAGGGCTTTGATTGTTACAACAGCAAAACTTAATAAACACTGACTGATATATAAAGCATAGCCAGACTCAAAATTAGGGAAAAATGATTATTTAAAGTTAATAATTCATAGTACCTATGGGTGGCTTCTTTAAATTATAAGTTCCTTTGATGCACCGTAATATTCAACTTGCCAAAAAAAAATTTACAGAAGATAACTGAACACATTCACCACAAATTCCTCGATTTTCTTCCTTGGTTGTCTTTTCTGGGCTCTGGTTGTTCTGTATGTCTCACAGATACAGTACTCTATGGAACCGAACTGTTGATTTGGTGGAGCTCTTTGATGTATTGTTGTTCTAAGCTGACAGCTCCTCAGGAGCACTGCCAACAAATGTCATGAGAGAAGGCACTCGTCACAGCAGCACCTCCTTTGTAATAGCCTTTTGTGGTCATGGTTGATGGACTGTGGAGTTCTTTGAACATCTGTTCCCCATTGTCACACATCACATTCTGAGTGCCATGTATATCTGATACCAGCCCCTGCCTCTGGGGATAGTCATCACATGCCCTCTTGCTGCCAAGAGGCTTCATGTTGCATAGTAGGTCACCTCACGTCATAGTGCGCATTCCAGAACTACACACAGAAATTCACTCTTTGACTTCTTCCTCTTTGATTTGTTCATCATGTTTAATTTTCCAAGATCAGCTGTCATAATGCTTACTTTTATCCCTCTGATATTATATTCCTGAAACCCTAAAGTATTTTGAGTTGTGCTACTCTTCCTTTCATATCTTTGATGAAAACAATGTCAAATAAAAACAATAACTTTTTATCAGTTGCCAGATTTCTACAAGTTCAGCTATTTCATAATTGGGAGGGAACTAGAAAGTGAAGCTGAAATACAAGAGGAAAAGAGGAGAAGGAATCCTGTGATATGCCTATTATGGGGCCAGAAAATGTGGTCACTAAAAAGTAGATAGCATTTTCCCTATTTCATACATAAGGGAATAAAAATCAGAAGGTTAAATAATGTGTCCAAGGTACCATAAGTAATGGAGCTGGGATTCCAACTTACTTTTATCTGACTCCAAAGTTCTTCTCTTTCTTCTATGTGATGTTGTTTCTTAGAATTAGGTGAGAAAGATCTCAGGGCATGAAGGGAAATTCATAATCTAGGGAATATTATTTCAGCTTCATAGTTAATGACAGAGCTGAGAAAATTTACTCAAATATTTCGGAGCATTCTGTGACTCTAAAATGGTTATCCCAAAGCCCATACTCTTTATTTTATTAAAGAAAAGCAGAGATGTTTCTTTAATTCATGTCCTTCTCCTCTCAACATTTTGGCTTAGGATTCATCCTCTCCTGTTCCCTGGTGGCGAAGGTATCTTTTCTCCTGTCCCAATTTAACTGGTTACTTCTGCTGTTCATCCCAAGTATCCTTATCCAGTCAGGCCAAAGAATCAAACATTACCCCTTTCTTTTGCATATTTAATTCTGCCCTACTTACTGTGTCCTTCAGTGGACAGGTAATACATTCAAGACTCTCACATTTAAAAAAAAAAAATCTCCCTCCCTCCCTCCCCAAACCACAGCCATATCATTTGCCATGCTTTCACAGGCTAGATTTTTTCAAAAATTTGAGGTAAAATTCAGGTAACATTAAATTCACCATTTTAACCATTTTAAAGTGTACAATTCAGTGGCTTCTAGTGCATTTATAAGTTTGCTCTGTTTTTACCACTGCTTGCAGAACATTTTTATTCCCCTAAAAAGAAACCCCTACCTTTAAGTGGTTATTCTTTGTTCCCACCCATCCCCCACATGGCAACAGCTAGTCTGCTCTCTGTATGGATTTACGTATTCTGAAATTTCATAGGAATGAAATCATGCAACATATGGCCTTTGTATTTGACTTCTTTCACTTAGCATCATGTTTATGAGATTTGTCCTCATCACTACGGAGCAGCTTTTAAAAGTATATGGTCTAGAGGCGCTTGGGTGGCTCAGTTGGTTAAGGATCAGATTCTTGATTTCAGCTCAGGTCATGACCTCTGGGTTGTGGGATCAAGTCCTCTGTGGGCTGTAAGCTCAGCAGGGACTCTGCTTGAGATTTTTCTCTTTCCCTCGCAAAATAAATAAGTCTTAAAGCATGCAGTCTATTGGCATTGATTCCAACTCTTGACCCTTATTCCCTCTATTTTTGACTTCCCTCTATGCATCATTCAAGTGCTTGGGCCCTTCTACTTTTTGAGCCTCTTGCTTTCCTGGGCATCACATGTACTTGAAGTTCTTCTTTTGTAAATTTCTTTGCAGATTCCTCTTCTTCCGTCTGGCACTTACATAGTGCCATAGGGAAATACAGCTGGGGCGTATTTCCTTTAATATACTTCTAATGAGTCTCAGTAGTAGTTACTCATTTGGTTGACTGCCCAGTCCTATTTCCTGCCCCTTTACCCACCCACCCCCAAGTCTCTCAGGCTTGATCCTCCTCCCTCCTTCATCCATATAATATAATGAGACTCCTAGCAGCCAGTATCTTGTGACAAGATTGGCTCAATTGAACGGTCATGGTAGGGATATGATCTACAGAGAACCAATCAGAAAGCATTCCTAGAAATTTGTAATTGGAAACAAACAAAAAAAGATTTATATTTAGTCTTTTTTCATGTGCCTACCTGAAGCACATGAAGCTGGTAGCTATCAGAGGTCATGTTTTTACCATATGGCTTAAGAAACCAAGAAGGAGAGAAGATGTAAGAAGAGTGATTCTTTACAAGCCCAGGTCTGCTCCTGGAGCTTGGCTGCATCTATGCCTTAGGGATCCAACTAATCTTTTCCCAAATATATCATCAGCTCAAGATTTACTCTATATTCATTTGCCTCTGAAAGTTCCATTCAGCTATTTGTGGCAGAAACTGGATGGATAAAGGCTGTTTCTTCTTCTCAGATACACAGCTAAACTACTCTCAGCAGCCTTTAACCCTAATAATCCCGTAAATTCTGGGATTAGGTCTTGTGACTAAAGGTGATATATTACCTCTGGGATTAGGTACTTAAGATTAGGTATGTTTTCTTCACTTTTTCTCTTTTCCCATCTAATGTGGGACACTGACAAGGTGACCTTGAAACCACTCTTTGAAGATGGAAGGCCCTACATGATTTTATGGAACAGATCATCCTCCATCCCAAGACCAACTAAACAAGAGATACATTTTTTATGGTGTTTGGCCTCTGAGCTTTGGCAGGTTTTGTTATGAGAATTGTAATAATATTCTTTGCCCTGACTAATGTTCTGTCTCACAGGCATTCTAATTCAACATGCTCGAACCCACAGGTATAATCTTCCCTTTCCCTCCAGTGCTTCTTATCTTAATGGTTCTGTGTTAAGTAGAAGCCGGTCTTCCCTCCTGAGTTTCTCCTTTACTCTGACATGACTACCACACTCACAAAATGTCTGATACCAGATGTATAGGGTTTTCCCCTATCAGGCAGTTCCCTGCAATACCAGCCAAGTATATTGCATATAATATAACTCAATTCAGACTATATATCTAGACATTATATCAGATACCCCAGGATAAAGGCTCAGTCCCACAAGACTCCTTCCACCCTTTAGATGCCAGTCTCAAGTCTAGGTGATCACTTTTTCTTCTGACCAATTAGCTATAAACGTGAGAGTCATAGACCACCTCCTCAGGTTCAATTAATTTGCTAGAACAGCTCACAGAACTCAGGGAAACATTTACTTTTGTTTATCAGTTTGTTAAAAGATATGATAAAGGATACAGATGAACAGTCAGATGAAGAGATACATCAGGTGAGGTCTAGAAAGGTCCTGAATGCAGGCGCTTCTGTCCCTGTGGAGTTGAGCACGTGTCACCTTCCAATACATGGTATGTTCACTAACCTGGAATCTCGCTTAACTCCATGTCATGGGGATTTGATGGAGGCTTTTATTAATTCCATTTCCACTTCCTTTCTCCTCTCTAGAGAAGTGAGACTGGGGCAGGGAATGGGGTGAGGCTGGTGTTGAAAATTCCAAGCTTCTAATCTGTCTTGGTCTTTTTGCAGACAGCCCCTATGCTGGAGTCCACCCAGAGTTGCCTCCTAGTACTCTTATTGCTTAGGAATTTTCAAGGGTTTTATATATATATATAGATAGATATAGATATAGATATATATCTATATCTATATCTATATATATATATTTGTGTTTGTGTGTGTGTGTGTGTGTATATATATATATATATATATATATATATATATATATATATTTCTGTTATGTCATAGGTTCTAAAGTCCATTAATCTAGAAATCTCAGCAGGGGAAGGTGCAGAGGGAGAGACTCCTCAAGCAGACCTGATGAGGGAGAAGATGTAGATTTAGGCAAGTAGAATCTATGGTCAAAAGGAGTAAAATTTAAGATGTGGTGAGTCCCTGGAATAAGAGTAACAGACACCCATTTCAGAGGAGAGGAGTTTTAGTTTTGCTGAGAATAAATATACATAAGCATAGAGCTGTTACAATAGGGTGATCAACATTCCACTTTTCCAGTGAGACATGACAATTTGGATTATTAGAGGTTTTCTGTGTTTCTTCACTCCTCCACTGAATCTAAAGCCCCACTGGTTGAATTAAACTGGGTATTGCAGCACGGTTGCTTGGAACCAAAAGAAATCATGGTTTACAACACACCATAATTTGCCCTCTGCTTGCCTCTTTAGTTTTTTCTTCTAGTACTTCCATTCACATCCCATGTTTCAGTCGTGCTGGCTGTGCAGCATTCATGAATGCACTGTGCTCAGAGACTCTTGCATTTTTAAGTGTCTCCCTGTTTCATGGAAGGCCCCCTTGTCACTGGCTGATTTCTACCCGTTCTTTAAAACTCTGTTGAGGATGGATTTCCTGATGTCTTTCTTACATAGTTTGGATTGTCTGTCTCTTCCCTCTGTTTCTGTGGTACATTGGTGTGCCTCTGTTTTATTGCTAATTTATCATGGTGTGATAATCATCTCTTCCCTTGTCTATCTCATCTTGTAGGCTTGCAAGCCTCCTAAGGGCAACAGCTATGTCTTGCTCAACACTGTATGCCCAGCAACTGGACAGAGCCTGACACACAGTAGATGCTCAGTAGTTAAAACAATAGGGGTGTTCACTATGTGACAGATTCAATACTTTCAGTTCTTCAAGCCAATGCTTGCCAATTAGTAGTAAAACGTAAAATTAAGATTATTAATTGTATGAGTTTGCTAGTGTGACCTAAACAGAATACCACAGACTGAATGGTTTAAACAACAGAAATTTATTTTCTCACAAATCTGGAATCTAGAAGTCTGAGGTCAAGGTGTGAGTGGGGCTGGTTTAAGGCCTGTCTTCCTGGCTCATAGATGTCTGTCTTTTCTCTCTGTCTGTAAGGGTCTTCCCTCTGTGTATATATGCTAATCTTCTCTTAGACGGACCACTTATAATGGATTAGGGCCCACCCTAATAATCTCATTTTAAATTAATTACCTCTTTAAAGAACAGTTATCTTCAAAGACAGCCACATTCTGTGTTACTGTGGGGTCAGGATTCAACCTATGAAGATACAATTCAGCCCGTATCACTAAATCACCAAATTCGGTCAGTTATTTCCTTAGAAGGTCTGAGTTCTGGTTTAAGTTAAAGTGCAAAGCAGATTAAGAACAGAGCATGGACAACGTAAAGCAGACCCAGGGATTACCCATAGAAATTGCCCTTGACAGTGAGGGGAACAATAAGTGAAAAACAAAGGCCCAAAATGGACATCCTCATGCAAACAAATGAATCTAGACACAGACTGTATAAGCTTCACAGAAATTAACTCAAAATGGATCCCATTCTTAAATATAAAATCAGAAAACTCCTAGAAGATAACAGGAGAAAACCTAGATGACCTTGGGTATGGTAATGCCTTTAGATAAAACACCAAATACATGAAAATGAAAGAAATAATTGGTAAGCTAGATTTTGTTAAAATTAAAAAAGAAAAATAACAAACTTCTGGACTATGAAACACAATGTCAAGAGAATCAAAAGACAAGCCACGGACTGGGAGAAAATGTTTGCAAAACACACATCTGACAAAAGACTATTATTCAGAATCTACAAAGAACCTTTAAACTCAGCAATAAAAAAAAAAGTTGAAAATGGGTGAAAGATTTTGATAAAGATTTTCGGATGGCAAATAAGCATATGAAAAGATGTTCCACATTGTACGTCATCAGGGAAATGGAAATTAAAACAAGAATGAGGGGCGCCTGGGTGGCTCAGTGGGTTAAGCCGCTGCCTTCGGCTCAGGTCATGATCTCAGGATCCTGGGATCGAGTCCCACATGGCTCTCTGCTCAGCAGGAACCCTGCTTCCCTTCCTCTCTCTCTCTGCCTGCCTCTCTGCCTACTTGTGATCTCTCTGTCAAATAAATAAATAAAATCTTAAAAAAAAAAAAAACAAGAATGAAATACCACTATACACCTATTAAAATGACCAAAATCCCTAACCCTGACAGCACCACATAGTGACAAGGAGGTGAAACAACAGTAACTCTTATTATTGCTGGATGGAGTGCGAAATGGTGTAGTCACTTTGGGACAGAGTTTGGCCATTTCTTTTAAAACGAAACCTATTCTTACTATACAACCCAGCAATCACATTCTTTGGTCTTTTCCAAAGAAGGTGAAAATTTATGTTCATTTGAAAACCTTCACGTGGATGTTTATACTGGCTTTATTCATGATTGTCAAACTTGGAAGCAACGAAGATGTTCTTAATGAGTGATAATGAAAGGTGAATGGATAATCTGTGGTACATCCGGACGATGGAATCTTATTTGGCACCAGAAAGTAATGAGCTATCAAGTCCTGAAAAGATGTATAGAGGAAACTTAAATACATATAATGAAATCGAGGACACCAATCTGAAAGGCTGCATATGTATCATTCCAATTATATGACATTCTGGAAAAGGCATGGAGACAATAAAAAGTTCAGTGGTTGCTAGGGATTGAGAGTAGGGGTGGGATGAACAGGCAGAACACAGAGGATTTCTAGGGCAGTGCATATACTTTGTGTGATATTATAATGATGGATATATATATTGTTATACATTTGTCTAAATCCGTACAATGTATACCACCAAGAGGGAATTCTGAGGTTAAACTGGACTTTGGTGGATTATGATGTATTAGAGCAGGTTTATCCCTAGTAAATACTGGTGATTAATATTGATGAGTGATGATAATGGGACGCATAGGGTGGATGGGACGGGAGGTATTACAGGAAATATTTATAATGTTGTAAACTTAAACTTGTTCTAAATAAGACATTATAAAAAACAAACCTCAGCTGTAGAAAGGCCCAGATTACAAAGTCTATGGGCAGCAACTATCAAGATTTCCTCTATGTTTCCAGTAGGGTTCTTGGCCCTGCCTCCCTCATCAGTGACTAATTTCTACTCATTGATGCAGAGATATGTAACCAACAGGAAAGTAAGTGTGTTGTGCCGAGTAATTCTATGAAGCTGGCAGATAAACAAGATAGTCTACTTGGGGCAGAAGAAGAATTAAGGGAAGGTGGCAACCTGTCTCAGATCAATTTTCAACCTCCAGTCTCCCAAGATTTCTTGTTAAGAACATAGAATTATAAATAGCGGTAACTCATGTGCAGTGGTGCTAAGTGATAAATAAAGGATTCCAGGGTTGCAGGCTCTAACTCCTGCTTTGCCATTGATTCACTTCATGTGCCTCACTAAGCTACTTAACCTTTCTATGGCTCAGGGTCTGCTCTGTAAAAAATGATGGCATTGGTGACATTCCTCATCAGGCTGTGATAAATAAGCAATTAAAAGGGCTCTGAGTATATAATTATAGCTTAATACAGCAATGGCTATTTTCTGTTTATACACACACAGCCTGCACAAATATATTACATGATATAGGAAGGGGTGAAAAAAAAGACATCTTAGAATTTTTTTCAGATGAAATGATCAAATAACAAATTCATCAACTAGGGATTAGGGTCTATGACACCTGTACCTTTCTCTGAACAAACTGTTTCAGGCTTTATTATAGCTTTTAATATCTACCTGTGAAATTAAAATTTCCCTAGTTTTTATTTCTTTGTAAGTTACTTATTCATTTGAGAGAGAGTTGACTTTCCTGGGCAATGGAGAGAGAAAGATGGAGACATGGTAGTCATCTTCAAGAAGAAACACAAGACCTGTTCCAGTCCTACCCTGAGTGTAGGTAGAGATATGGGTATAGTAGTGCTGGCACAAAGGAAGAAGAAAACTCATTTCCTAGGGAATGGGACAAGGGTGTGAATTTCAGTCTCTTGCCACATTTTTTTCAGTAGGATTCTTCTTTTCCCCCTTCTTTGGTGAGAATCATTGAGCTAAGAGAGTTTCATGTGTACTTTTTCATCTCTTACAGACATCCTATGTGTCTTTTTTTTTAGCTTTTATTAGCTTTATTTTTATTTTATTAGCTTTATTTTTCAAATGAGGAAAACAGAGACTCAGAGAGGTTAAGTGATTTGTCTAAAGCCACCCAGCTAATGAATGGCAGAGCAAAATATCATATTCAGGCTTATCTCTTTTTACTACTGCATGTTACTTCTTCTCCAACAAGTTGTGTTTAAGATACAGTGTTCTAAAGGTAGGGAATGTTCTTCATGTCTCAGCTTTAAACATCCCCTTAATCACTTTCATGATGATACATTTTTATGTTTATAAAAATACAGATGATCCAGGCAAAGGTTTTGTTTAAAAGTTCATTGTATGTTTGACATCGACATTACCCTGATACCAAGAGTTGTGAGAACACATAGCTTGCAAAGACCAAATGCAATTATGAAGAAATATAACACAAATGTTATCATATTGCTTCACACTTTACTATGTCTTAGAAAATATTTTTCAAGGACATTTACATGCATGTATTAGGAATAAATCCTGTTTTTTGGGGGGCCATAAAAATCCATTGGTTTCTACTTGGTGCTGTATCTTAAGATAGAACCCATGCGATGGCCTAATTGAAACGTATGCTCTCACTGACTAAGCCTCCTAACAGGAGACCATTTACCATTGTTCTGTTGCATGAGGACTGCTTCTCTCTGGCTGGCCAGCTGGCGGTAAATATATGCTATTGTTTATAAGGGGAAATTGGGACAGCTGAAACTGAGCACAAGAGAATCACAAATGGCTAGAGTTTGGAGGGCTCTCTGAGAACATCTAGTTCAAAAGCTGTACATATTAAGGCAAGGCCCTGAAGTCTGGAGTGGTGAAGGGAGTTGGCCATTGTCACACAAGTAGGTAGTGACAGATCTCAGGAAGGAATTCAGATCATCTGAATCCTTCACTAGCATCCCTATAATGGAGAGAGTAATGTCTCCCCCAAATTCCTATCTACCCAGAATCTCAGAATGTGACCTTATCTGAAAATAAGTTTTTTGCATAAATAAGTTGCTAAAATGAGGTCACACTGTGTTGGGCCCTAAGGCAATGACTGGTGTCCTCATTTATTTTTTTTAATATTTTATTTATTATTTATTTGAGAGGGAGAGGGAGAGAGAAGGAGAGAGAGCATGAGCAGGGTGAGGGGCAAAGGCAGAGGGAGAAGCAGACTCCCCACAGAGCAGGTTACCCCATGCAGGGCTGGATACCAGGATCCTGAGACCATGCCTTGAGCTGAAGACAGGAGCTTAACCGACGAGCCACCCAGGCGCCCTGACTGGTGTCCTTATAAGAAGAGAAAACAGACACACAGACACATAAAGGAGAAGGCTATGGAGGCAGAGATTGAAGTGATATATATGTAAGTCAAGAAACACTAAGGATCACTGGTAACTACCAGGAGCTGGAAAAGGCCAAGGGAGAGTTCTGCCCCAGAGCCTTCAGAGGGAAGAGGGTTCTGCCAACACCTTGATTTCAGACTTGTGGTCTCCAGAACTGTGAGGGAAAAAAAAAATCTGTTATTTTAAGCCACCCAGTTTGTGGCATTTACTTATGGCAGCCCAAGGAAACCAATACAAGCTCTCTGCTTAACCATGGCTCCTCTTGGGCATTCTTCTTATTAGATAAAATAAAGAGTTTCAAGTGTACTGCCAGTAGGGTAAGAGTTGTAATGGCAAATATGAAGGATAGCATTTTAATCTATGAACAGCTCTCCCACTCACACCTGACAAACAAATTTACTGTTGTTTTTGTTTCAATTAACTATACGTCACCTTAAATCTCATCATGGGAAGCAGTGATCTATTTCAATTGAATGTAAATATATTGCTGCTTGCTTTTATGCCCAGCAGGAATACAATGTGGAGAGACTACTTCCTAGGTGCCATGGGTCTTGAAATGTAGAACTGATAAGAGAGCATAGATTGTGGAGGTCAAGGAAAGAGAAATACTGATCTTCTGTGTACTAAATCCTCACAGAATTGACTGGCACCTTGCAATTGTCAAAATCACTTTTTTTTTTTCAGTTGCTCAGATTGTTTTGATTTTTACCATGCTCGTTGAAGGTAGAATTCTAATGGAGAAAAAAAATAGTTGAGCCATTAACTCAGATTACTGTATCATGGTTTATCAGAGTCAAAACTCATCTCCAGCTCTCCATCTATTTGCCTTTTCAGACGCTGCAGCAGTAGCTGGGTACTCTTACTTAGTACTTCATCGGCAGCCACACAAGAGTAAGATAGGGTTGACAGGTCAGGCTCTGTAACCAGAAATGCCATTTTAGACTCAAGCTCTTGAGTTTTGCCTACATGACATGTAAACAACCAGCAAATTAAAGCTTCCACATTCAAGCTCCCGCTTTCTTATAATGGGGTTGCTGGAAGAGGGAGTGTGTATTGATTTCAAGCCCACCACTAAAATATTGCTGCTTGTGATTAAAGGGGAGGGAGAGGATGGGGTAGACGCTTTGTGGTCAGGAGTGGGCTGATAGACTGAACACAAGTACTTCTAATGAAAATGGTGTTTTGATAATTTTACTTGCCCATTGATTGGATAGATGCTTCAAATCCAGGATAATGGGTCTTGCGGGGGAGGGGAAGGGGTGGCAATCAAGCTGGCCATCAGGTAGGTAAAATCAGTGTCAAATGAATATTTTTAATTTTACCTTATCTTATTTTTCTATCAGTTTGGAACAACATGCAGACATAGGTATTGCTCCTGAGGGACAAAGAAGGAGAGAAACAAAAATTGTTGAGGTCAGTGTATGTTTAGGAGGAAGCTGGTCTGCTTTTCACGGGGATCTTTTATTTAGCTTTATTAGAAGCTTTTCCCCCATCTATGAGGTATTGAATGCAATTGGTGAGCATTGAGGAAGATGAAGGCTTAAGGTTTGAAGGGTTTTGTTAAGGTTATGAGTATACGGATTGTCCTTTTTGTCTGTCTTCCTTACTATTCATGTTAGTTATTCTGCCATGTCTGGTGTATCTGCATCACTTTTCTTATATTTTTGCCAATGTTTTGAGCATCAATATCTCAGATCCTAACACTATTTGTCCCTTTGGAATAAACTAAGAAGTTGGTTTGCTTTTACCCATATTTCTTCTGTACCCCCATTTATTGTATTATCTTTCTTATGTTGAACATTTCCTCACCTTGTTAATCAAGAACATTTTCTTCTAAGTTATACTAGGACTGGTAAGAGATGTTAAGAGATCTTGCACAAACTGGTAAGAGGCTTTACGTTACTTTTCCCTTCAAGAATCAAGTATTTGTGATGCCTTTTCAAGAAGGTGAACTTGATAGTCCCAATACTATTGTATACCAAAATTAGAATTCAATTCAATGTTTTCAATATTTGTAATAGAGTTTAATGTCAGAACTGTATTGCTTGTGTAAAATTTAAAAGCCAGCATCTCAAAGTATGTCAGATATCAAACCATTATGGGGGATGATTTTCGAATATACCATTGTATCAGTTGTCTGTGGTAGCATAACAAAATACTCTAAAACTAAGTGGTTTAAAGGAGCAATGATTTGTTATTTCTCATGTTTGGTGGCAGTGGACCCCTTCAGATTTCACTCCCAAGGCTTTGGTCAAATGTTAGCTCAGATGGTGCTGGAAAGTCTAAAAAGAGATATATTTACCTGTCTGAGATCCTGGTGCTGACTATCACCTAGGCATTCTCTATGCGTTCTCATCAAATTCACTAGTCTAACCAGGCTGCCCCATGTGTTGGTGGGAGTGAATGTAAGGATGAGCACAGAAGCTTGCAGGGTCTCTTAAGGCTCAGCCACAGAAGTCTTAAAGGATCACATCTGCTACATTCTACTGTCAAAGCAATTCACAAGATCAACTCATATTCAAAGAATAGAGAAATAGATTCCATCCTTACTCAGTGAGAGGATGAAAGTGCACAATTGCACAGAGGGAAGGCATTGGCGTTACTACTGTGCATCCCTAATATTGGTTTCTAAGCTGGCTCCTTCTTTGGGAGTTTGCATTGCTCTGTCCTTTTAGTCTTCTTCCCACTTGGCTGAGTACTCCATATTTGGTCTTAAGTTATAAGAGTAAATAAGTTGCTTTATCTTTCCATGCCAGATGACTGCTAGTTGTCTTTTAAAGTCCATTCTTTCCTTCTCTGTCAGAAATAAATCCCGTGGGTTTTTATTTTTGTAATTTTTTTTTTTCCAGCAGGGCACATGGACCTCTGGGTCTCTGATCCTAAGAAATGCTATATAAGCTCTAGACTGATTTCTTCTAGATTTCTTGAATGTGAAAGACAAATACATTTCTAAATTGTCTCAGCACTGTTTCTTGGGCACTATTGCAGATTAACCTGAATTAACATATCCCCCTTTGTTTTATAATTAGAAAGCCATTCAGAATGTACTAAGCCCATCATCAAGTCCTCATCTCTTCCCCTTTTGATATCATATAGGGATGTAAACTTAATTACCTTCTTCCTTGCATTTAGTCAACCATAACTTAAAAAAATACCACCCCAAATCAGTGACTTATGGATTTTTCTAGTTTCATTAATTCAAGTCATCTCTTTTTATTAAGATAGAAAATCAGGAGGTAGTCATTATTTAAAAAAATATTAACATGGAAAATATTTAATTGGATTTAATCTTACTATTTGCTCTATTTTCAGATTGTAAAAAAATAGGAGTAGTCAATTCTTTGAGAAGGTAGCCTCTTCCATATATATATATAAAGATTACATATATGTAATCTTTTAAGATTTTATTTATTTATTTGAGAGAGAATGAGCAGGGGAAAGGAGCAGAGGCAGAGAGAGAAGCAGACTCCCCACTGAGCAGGGAGCCCAATGTGACGCTCAATCCCAGGACCCTGAGATCATGACCTGAGCCGATGGCAGCTGCTTACCTGACTGAGCTTCCCAGGTGCCCCCAAAGGTGCTGTTTGGAGATATTGTTAAAGTTAAATGGGCTTGAGCATTTTTTCCCACTGCATGGCTATGGGCTACATGATAAAATGAACCCATGTGAGGTTGTCTTGGGTTCTGTCTATTGTTACCTGGAGGATGAGTAAACCTCAGTGGAAACTGAAGTTTGGGAACAGGTGAAGGAGGTAAGCATGGGGGAAAGCACACAATAGTAGGACCACATCTTCTCACCCATTCCTGGCTTCCAGGCTGAAGCGAGGGAAGTGGAGATTTGGAATTAAATCAAGTTTAGAGTTTTGATTAATATCTTGGACTAGACATTTTCTTTAGTGAGTCAAGGCTATCTTTGTGATTTTAAGTGGTCAAAGCCCTTGATAAGTTTTTATCTAAGACCTAGGAAAGGTAACTTAGAGTAGAGAAATTTAAAGAGAGGGTAAGAGTGAAAAGTATAGTTGTGGTTGTTCATAATCTATGTTAGCCTTGACTGATAAACTACATACATGCAGAACATCATGTGAAAAAGAAAATCAGTTTGAAAGAATTGTTTTTGAAACCTTTCAACAAAGAAAATGCCAGGACTTCATGAGAGAATTCTACCAAATATATAAAGAATTAACACTAATATTTGTCAAATTGTTCCAAGAGATTGAAGAGGAGGGAATACTTCCAAACTCATTTTGTGAGGCCAGCACTACTCTGATATCAAAGCCAGACAAAGACTCCAAAAGGACAGAAAACTACAGACCAATATCCTTAATGAATATACATTCCCAAAAATCTCAGCAAACTACTAGCAAGCTGCATTCATCAGCACATTAAAAGGATCATCTTACACCATGGCCAAGCGTGATTCACCCCTGGGATGGAAGGATGTTTCAACATATAAAAATCAATTAATGTAATATATCATAACGACCGAATAAAGGATAAAAATCACATGATCAAACCATCTCAATAATTAGAAGGTGGAGGAGGCACACCAAAGTATACTCCAAACTGAGAAGGCATTTTGAGACTGAAAAACAAAGCAATACCATTCACATAGAGTTGTATTTAAGGTAACCTACTGAGGAGTAGATCAGGTAGATGATGGTGTAGGTGCTGTGCATCTATTCTCTAAGTCCAGACCTTAATCCTCAGATTTTATAGAGCAAGGGAATGTGTAGAAGTCACTATAGTGAGGTCAATGGGTTTAACCTTTAACAGACCTCATGGTGCTGTCTGGGCACCAGAGGGTAGAGAGGGAAGAAACCATGTTATCTCCACTAGTTATCTAAGCAACTTCAGAGAGAATCAGAACAACATTCTGGTCAAGGCATACATTAACCTCCAAAGAGCCTGGAACATGTAGCCCCAAGGGAGGCCATTGGATGTACATGAACAAGATCGAGTCAGTATTGTCAGCATGCCTACACTGAAGAGATGCAGAGAAAGTGTTTGACATAATTCAACATCCTTTCATAATAAAAACTATCAACACACTAGGAAGAAAGGAAATTGCATCAACATAATAAAGACTGTATATAAAAAGCCCACAGCTAACATCATAATCAACAGTTAAAACTAAAAGCTTTTCCTTTAAGATCAGGAACAAGGGAAGGATGTCCACTCTCACCATTTCTGTTCAACACAGTGCTTGAAGCCCTCCCTTAGACAAGGAAAAAAAAAAAGACATCCAAGTCAGAAATAAGTAAAATTGTCACCGCTTGTAGACAACATGAGCATATGCATAAAAAACTCTGAAGAACACATTCCCCACCCCTGCCTCTGAGAATTGTTTGAACAAATTCAGTAAAGTTGCAAAATACAAAATCAACACAAAAATTCATTTGCATTTCTATACACTAACATTGAAACTGTCTGAAAGGGAAATTAGGAAACAGTCCTATTTACAATAGTACCAAAAAGAATAAAACAGGAATAAACTGTGAAGATAGAAGACTTGTATACTGAAAACTACAAAATATTGATGAAAGAAACAAGACATAAGCAAATGGAAAAATGTCCTGTGTTCATGGATGGGGAGACTTAATATTGTTAAAATGTCTGTGCTACTCAAAATGATCTATAGATACAATGCAGTCCCTATCAAAATCCAAAGGACATTTTTTTATTAAACAGGCATAGATAAAAATAATACTAAAATTTATATGAAACTACAGAAGACCAGCAATAGCCAAATCAGAATAGAGCTAGAGGGATCACCCTCCCTGATTTCAAGCTATATTATAAATCTATAGTAATCAAAATACTGTGGTATTGGCATAAAGACAAACATGTAGAACCAAATGGAGAGTCCAAAAATAAATCCATAGATGTATGATCAACTAAGCTGCAAGGCTGTCAAGAATACATAATGGAGAAAGGATAATCTCTTCAACAAATGGTGTTGGGAAAACTAGTATCCACTTTTATCCACGTGTAATGGAATTAGGATCTTATCTTACACCTTACACAAAAATCAACTCAAAATTGGATTAAACACGTAAGCATAAGATCCAACTATATAAACCTCCTAGAAAAAATAACCATAGAGGAAAAGCTTCGTGACATTGGCCTTGGTCTTAATGGATATGACACCTAAAGCACTGGCAATAAACACAAAATAAACAAATGGGACTATATCAAACTGAAAAGCTTTTGCACAAAAAGGAAACAATCAACAGAGTGAAAAGGTGATCTGTGGAATGGGAGAAAATATTTGTAAGCCATATATCTAATAAGGAGTTAATCTCCAAAATATATATGGAACTCTAACAACTCAGTAGTAAAAAAAAAAATTAATAACTGATTTAAAAATGGACTAAAAATAGACTTTTTTTTTCCCAAAGATCTACACATATTCAACAGGTTTATGAAAAAAATACTCAATATCACTAATTAGGGAAATACAAACCAAAACCACAGTAAGCTGTAACCTGACACCTGTCAGGATGCCCATGATCAAAAAAACCCACAGAGATAGTATTAGCAAGAATGATGTGGAAAAAACTGGGATCTTTGCAGACTGTTGCAGGAATGCAAAATGGCACCATTGCTATGGGAAACAGTATGAAGTTTCCTCAAAAAATTAAACATACAACTATTATATGATTCAGCAATCTGACTTCTGGATATTTATCCAGAAGAGTTTAAGTCAGGATCTCAAAGAGTTATTGGCATTCCTATGCAACACTGTTCACAAGAGCCAAAATGTGGAAACAACCTAAATATCCATCAACAGATGAATGGACAAAGAAAGAAAACATAGAATAAACATGCAATAGAATATTACTCAGCCTAAAAAAGAAAATTCTTAAATGTGCAATAACCTGGATGAATCTGGAAGACTTTATGCTGGAAGCCAGCCGCTGAAAGACACATACTGTATGATTCCATTTGTATGAGGTCTCTAAAATAGTCAAATTCATAGAATCAAGGAATGTATTGGTTGTTGTTAGAGGCGAGGGGAGGGGGGATATGGGAAGTTAGTAATCAACAGGTAGTAAAGTTTCAGTCAGTTAAGATGATAAATCTCTAGAGATTTGTTGTATGACATTGTACCTGTAATCTACAAAAATATATTTCACACTTAAAAATTTGTGGAGAGTGGATCTCAAGTGTTCTTACCACAATACAATACAATTAAGTAGTAAAATATAAACTATATATATGAAAATTAAAAATACAAGCAAAAAATCCCACCAAAAATCCGAAAAATCATGGCTGGGAAATAGCTTAAATAGTACTTTTAATATTGTAATGGTATTTTCTTTCTTTTTTTTAAATAATTTTTTTAAAGATTTTATTTATTTATTTGAGATTGGGGAGAAAGGGAGAGAATACAAGAGCAGGGAGGCATAGGGAGAAGCAGACTCCCTGCTGAACAGGGAGCCTGACTCAGGGCTCTATCCCAGGACCCTGGTATCATGACCTGAGCTGAAGGCAGATGCTTAACCAACTGAGCCACCCAGGTGCCCCTGCAATGGTATTTTCTAAGAGTGAATTTGCCTACATTCAAATCCTGCCACATTGCATACTAATGTGATTTTAGGCAAGACACCTAATATTTTGAAGACCTTGTTTCCTCAGCTGTGAAATGGGGATAATAATCACAGCTACTTCATAAGCCTGTTGTGGGGATTGAGTGAGCTCCTCCATAAAATATTAAGTGCTCTGACACATGTTAGCTGTTGTTTGCGTTATGGTTCCAGGTACAGTAATGAAACAAAGCAGGACTGGCCCCTTTCCTAAGGCTGTAGTCAAAGGAGCAAAGGATACTTTCTTATGAATCAAGGAGATGTTACAAATCCCCTAACAAAGATTTGTGCCAGAGAAGCAAGTCCCTATTAGAGTTGAATGAAGGATGACCTCTGCATATCTTCCAAGGCTTGCCTGCAATATGAATGCACAGCTGTAGCTTCCAGGAATGTGATGGGTTGAAGGAGAGAACATCCCAGACCCTTTCATTTCTTGCAAAATTTTCCAACATTGTTATTAGTGTAGTAAAGACTCAGTTCACAGCCTCATTAGGGAGTGGAGTATTCACACAAATGGCTTTTTCAGATTAACTGAGATGCTTTTTGCCCCTGATATATATGTATCCTTGATGATGTAGTTCTCCTGAAGAGATGATATTAGCTGGAGGTGTCCTAGAGCTTTAGCAGATGGAAGAGAAATTAACATTGGCCACCTTTTTTCTTCTTTTTTCCCCCCAGTCTTCAGAACTTTTGATTTTATTATAGCATAAAAGCAAGTCTCTGTGAGTATAAGGTTCTCAAAGGGGTTTAGACTCTTAAAGGAAGTTAATCAATGCCCTTGGATGGGGAGAGAACAACTTGGTTCCAGCTATGTAACCAATTGACAAAATGAATGTTTGAAGTTCAGCTTTTCTTACTGAATTTCCACACTATTAATAAGTAGATGAAATATATAAATACTTCAATAGCTCAAAAGGAAAAAGAGAAAGAGAGCCTACTTATGAGAAAGGCAGGGGAAAATGTGGTTTCTCTTCCAAATGTGCTGAATAAATATAATTATGGATGTAACGAGGCCAGCTGCAGGTTTTAATCACTGTTTCCCCACTACCTAATAATTTGCTATTCAGCACCTGCTGTCATATAGCTCTTGGGTTGGGTGGCATTAGCTTACCAGGTAACCACAAGTAATCTCTTTAAACCTGTGGTGCATTAAAGCACAAAAGGCTGGGAAAATTAGCTGTACTATGTCCAAGAAAAAATTCTTTTTATTAGTATTCGGAATTTGATGTCCTTATCTGTAACCAAATGAGTGTTTTTGCAATTGCTATGCTGTATGGAAACTATCATTTTGACCAAAATGTCAATATATGGCCTCTAAGTTTCACACTGGGTATTAAAAACTATGCAAGCTAGCAGTTAGAATGTGCATGACTTGTTCTGAATATATATCATTGAAAATATTGATTCAAATGATACAATATGTGCATCTTGTACCAAACCTCTCTGCATGTTGGCTGCAGTGTATTTTCTTAAATCTACAAAGACATTTGCTATCAAGCAGAATATTGTTTTCTGTGAGTGTGAGAATTACTATCACACTATGAAAGGAGAAAAGGGGTTTTTATCATGTTCTGGATAATACATGAGAAAATGAGGACATCTCTTTAGGAAAAAAATAAGGGGAGGAAGAATAAGAACACATATATTTAACTGCTATATTCTGCTATCATGCATTCTGTCATTCCGTCATCAACAATATTGTGGCTGGTTTAAATGTGAGAAAATAGACTGATTTTTTCCTGGGCTTGGAGGTCAGGAGATCCAGGTTCAACTTCCAGCTTTGCCAATATCAATGTGACCTTGAGCAAGTCACAGTCAGTTACTTCTCTGCAACAGGGGTCTTGGACTTGTCAGCAATCCCAAAGCCACATTTGGCCTACAGATATTTTTTGTTGACTTCATTATGTTCTTAATATTTTTTGGAGCCAACACTAAAAAGTTGGGATAGTCATTAAAAAAATCAGATTTCTGGCTTTCTTTCAAAAATTGTAAGACTTAATACCAATCTCACATTTTTGCATGGCAGAATTGGCCAGAGCAGAATGGTGCCTCTGTTTCAAATGGCATGGGTTTCTTCCATTAGTCTCAGTGTTTACCACTTCTTATTCTCTCCCTCATACTGGGGGTAAATGCTAGTATCACTTTGCCTATTGTTGAGTTTATAGTATAGGTATATTTTTTAGTTTCCACATCTCCATCTAAAGTGGAAAAACTAAAAGTCAAGACATTAACAGGGTTGAAAAATATATGGAAAGAATACAATTCTTTTAGTAATGAAGGCTATCTTTTGTTTTAAGGATTTATTTACTTATTTTGGGGGATGCGTTTGGGGGGAGGGGGAGGGGGAGAGAATTTCAAGCAGACTCCCTGCTGAGTGTGAAGCCTGACTCTGGGATCAATCCCAGCACCAATGAGATTATGACCTAAACCCAAATCACCAATTGGATGCTTAACTGACTGAGCCACCTAAACACCCCTCTTTTTGGTTTTAATATGTTAACAAAGAAAATCCTTGTTGAAAGAATACAAGCCCTACTTCTCTTATTTATGTTACTTAATGGCTCCTCTGGGCATTAAGATTTGTCATTGGTGGTCTATTAAGGTGTAAAATGCTACAATTTTATTACTTCACAAAGCAACTTCTCAATAGACCCCTTCTTTGTAATGTCCCATTAATGTACAACAAAGAGAATTTCTTTGGGAAGGTGTCTGGGTCCGGAGGAAGACTTTTACAACCACAATATAAAGTATTTAAAAGAGGGTCTCTGGGGACCAGATGAGTAGCTTGATATATAGTTAAAAGTAATTTGCATCAATTCAAGGGCCTTGGGAAGACCACTGTGTGCTAGAGAGAATGGTTTTCCCAAACCAGATTCCATTTCTCCCTGTATTCCTTTAATTTCTACAATGAACCAAAGATATCTGTCCTGCTTGGCACTGCATTGAGCTAGAAGAGTAGAAGAGAAGCCAGGAGAAGCAAGCCCAAGGAAAATAGAATCACAAACCTTTCTGATAATAGACACAATAAATTGCTGGTATTTATGGTGTGCCAGGCGCTATGCAAAGCATTTTACCTACATCATCTCATTTAATCCTCATATTTTCTTTTCAATATACAAGGGGAATCTAAGGTGATAAAAGTTTGAAAAGCTGGGTCACAGTCACATAGAATAGCACTGGAGAGACGGTCTCTCTATTGCCACAGGCTCTGCCTGAAGCCACTTCACTGTGTTATACAATGGTCTTAGTGGTTTTGAAAAAGAAAGGTCAAGGAACAAACTGAATGGTTTACTTACACAATAATAGAAACTATTTGTCCTTTCAAATGTTGTAATTTTTTTTACAAGTATGCATTTTTTGTGCATACTTGTAAAAATATTGTAAACTTGTAAAAATATTTGGTAAAATATTTTTCATAGCACATTTAACTGTCAGACTCAGGAGGCAGGCAGGGCAGGTTTTATTGGCTTCATTTTGCAAGTGAGCAAATGGAGTTCTCTACTGAGGAAGTGACTTGCTCAAGGTCATGTTGCTAATGGAATTGAACTATAGTCCTCATAGGCCACATCTTCATCTCTTGCTGGCATGCCATTACCTCCCTTCTTGTAGGCTAGCTGGTTGGTAAGCTTCTATATGTGAAAGAACTTCTTCTCTTGCAAAGTGAAGAAAATGACCTGCTTTCTAAGTAAATAGTAAAATATTTTCTTTCCATTTTTCTTTTCTTTTCTTTTCTTTTCTTGGGAAGGTTGCGATGTGGATGACAATAAAATAAAAATATTATTGGAAATTGGGTTATATTGATACAGATTCTGTTCATTTGAAATTCATAGACTATCCTATATCTCATGGAAAAAATCTTCAGACTGTCATGACATCTTTCAGAGGTTTCTGTGATGATTAAGTTCTTTTCTCATAGTGTCAGGGAAGCTATTTGTTATTGATTAGCTTACCTAGACATATGCTAATGAGACCAAAATGATTATTTAGTTTTGCTCATGTCTACAGATTATCCCCTGACCTTGACTGTGTTCCCACAGGTCACAGGAAGAACAAGAAAAGTGGGCCAATTTTTAGATACCAAAATTATAAAGCTCCATGCTTTCCTTCCCAAACTCAGGACATCAAAAACTATTCATAAACTAGGTGTATCTCTGTATATATTTCTATATGAATATTCACCAAGGAGATGAAATAAAAAATGCAAGATTTCTCAAACTGTGCTTCATGAAATGCTAATAGATGTTCTGAGCATCTATTCTGAGGGTATTATTACCATTATGGTAACATGGATGCTAGCCTATTAAAGACATGACTCATGTTCTAGGTCTCTTCATTTTGGGGTAATGTTCTCCATCAGAATTTTTTATATCCAAAGGTGGTTCTCCCTCCTCAGGTATGAGTTGAACATATAGCAACATGACCATGGTATATTTTATATCAGAGTTTGCTTGGTCTTGAATGATCTGGGATGTGTTTGTCACAGTTATTGGCTGATACCTATAGTTTGGGTGCATGTGCCCACAGACTTTTTTTTATAGCAAATATTTCTATTTTCTTCCTAATTCTGAACTGTGGTGGAAATGTCATGTTTTCTGACATTTAGGGGACAATATCTTTTTTTTTTTTCCTGAGTATAAAACTCCTGGTTTTTCTTGGGAAAATACCCACACTCCCTACCATATTACTTTAGTGGTATTGTCTCCATTGTCATCTTTAGGAACGGGAAAGTAGCTCCAGCCTGGCTAACTGAACATCACATACTTCTGTGCAGAAATCTTTTTATTCTCAATTCAGGCCAGTGTGAGTCACACTAAATATTATGTAAAAAGATCTGTCCATTCTTTTATTCTCCACTAGATATACACCTACAAGGAAGAAAGCCTGAACCTGCTGGCCCCCATCTTGTCACCTGGAAAGGCCTCAAAATGCATCCAACAAGAGAAAGGCAGAACAGAGAAATGACAAAAAATCAAGTCCTCAGATTGTCTGAGTTCCTTGATTCATCTAGAGCGAGGTGCCCTTGGATTTTTCATTTAGGTGAATCTTTTTGTCTTAAGTCAACTGGACCTGGGTTTTTTATCATTTGTGACTGAGCTGGTCCTTACCAGTGCAGCCAGAGAAAATATGGAAGCTGGAGGGAGATTGCAGAACACCGCTATAGTATTAAAAGCTATAAAGTCCCATGAGTTTGTTCTAGAGCCTCAGGTTCCTGTTCAATGTTGACCTTTGTTAATGGAGCATATGAATGACAATGTAATACCTAGGTAGTCTGCTCATAGAGCACATATCCAAAGTCCATGGGCTTTGGACAAGAAACTGGTGAATAGAGATGCTACAATTTTCCTGCCATGAAATCGAGTTATAATTAAGTTTCTAAGCCTCTGTGTCATCTGTAAAAGGACTGTTGGGAGGATTAAATGAGACGACATGTATACAGTAAGAGACCTAGCTACCCAATAAATGTTTATTTTAAGGGGAAGTTTACCTTTTATAGCTTTATATTCATCTCACCTGCTCACCCTATAGTGCATGAAACAATGACTACTTTCCCATTTCTACCTTAACATATTCATTCACTCACTTATCCATTTTAGTTTCCAGTGAATACCTATAAATAACCTTAGTCTTTTATTTAAATTACACATGATCATATACCCATGAGATGCAAAGTAAAGCACCTGCAGTCTCTAGGGAGTTGGGGCCTGCTTTAGGTGTTGAAATTTGTCTTCTTGTAATAGGTTTCCAGAAATGTAATTCAGTTTAGAGCATGGCCGATCTGGATAGTGCCACCTTCCTCAAGCTGGAAAGATTCCTGAGACATTCTTACAAACAATAAAAATTACTGAGAAATCATTGAGACAGTTTTTGAAAAATTTTGTGGAGGAAAGAGGTAGTTTTTAATCAAGAGGATATATTTCATTAATGTATGACCTTGAACCCAATTTTTAACCTAGTCTTAATCTGCCCATTACATGTTGACCAGCTGTCTCAACAGGGAGCTACAAAGACAGGTTCTATTATTTCTGCTTATTCTTTGAAAGGTGAATACTTTTATTTTCCTATAGAGAGTCTCCCAAAAGACTTTGGGTATTTGCTGTTGAAGTCCCTGAAACAACAGTGAAAGTCAATATTTTCAAGTTCTAACAATTAAAGGCACAAATCACAGATGCTATCATTTGAAATTAGATTTTTATTTACCTGCTGGTGTTTTAAGTGAAATGATAGATGATTTAAGTAGTTAGGACTGTCAGAGGAACAGAGGGAAGATGACTGAAAAATCCCAAGTGGTGTGGGAAGGGAGAGAAGGAAACATAATCCCAGAAATTTAAAAATGTTCTAATCTGTATATTCATAATTTCCTGGGCTCTAATCTTTAATTCCTATTTTATTATTTTTCCTATATTGTCTATCAGGTTTTTCTTTCTCATTATGGGACTAAAGAGGAGGATATAGTACAAGTATTTATTCAATGTGCCAATTCCTAACGCTCTATCAATCCTCTATATAACCAGACACCAATAAAAAGCTTTTAAACATTTATTAATTATAAATACATGAAATAAATCTTTGCAGCTGTGCTCGAACTAGTGGACACAATAGTTCAAATATTCTGCAGAAGGGAAAGCATAAGGACCAATAGATTGTCCCATATTGGTTACTTTATAATTGATTCTCTCCAATAGAGCCAAAGTGACTTAAAATTCTATTTATTTATTTTTCTCCCTCTAGGCACTCTTTAGCAGATTTTCTGTATAATTTTCTTTGAACATATTGCAGTGGGAATTAATTGCCTTTTTGCTTGTTTGTTTGCTTGGATTTTTCTTAAAGCTGGAAATTTCTTGAAGGTGGGGATTAATCTTTGTCACCATTTTATTTCTGGCAGTTATCACAATGCCTAGCACATGGTGGGTACTCAATAAATATGTGTCAACTAAGTGAAGGAGGGTAAAAAATACTTGCTAAACTAAATTGAGCACAAAAATGTTGATATTTTAATTTTATTATGCCACGGAATACATTCATCATGACAATAACAAAAAGGCCACTGGAAGATATGGATACTAAAAAGAAACTCTCATCAGCTATTTTCAACATCTCAGTCAAAAATTTTGAGATCTCTTTTTCTTAGCAGTAAATTGAAATTCTTTCTGTTTTCTCTTCCTTTCTTTTACCTTTCTTCCTTTCCTTCCTTTCTTTCTTTCCTCCTTTCTTTCTTTCTTTCTTTCTTTCTTTCTTTCTTTCTTTCTTTTCAAAGTTGGCCCTGGGGCATGGTGTTTCCCAAACTTCTTAACATGCCAAATCCCCCAGTCTTCTTTAGTAAATGTTGCCATTAACATTCTAAACACATATTTTTACTTGTAGGTTCACAAGTATTTATGAAATAAAAAATAACCTTAAGAATTATTTGATTGGCACTCAACACCCAGCAGCATATAAAAACAAATTAAATTCTATAAAATACTTGTCCTAAAAATGTACAAGCATTCCTGCTAAATGAAAACAAACCAACAGATACCTAATGAGATGCAAAATACATGCAGAATATGTACTCATTTGGTTTAAAACATGGTCCTCTTGAAGTGAGAAGAGCTGGGTTCTAGTTCTTTCTATTGCAGTGTTTTGAACAATTCACCTTCACCTTCTTTTTTACTTTTTTGTTTTTAAGATTTTATTTATTTATTTGACAGAGAGAGAGAGAGAGAGATCCCAAGTAAGCAGAGAGGCAGGCAGAGAGAGAGGGGGAAGCAGGCTCCCTGCTGAGCAGGGAGTACGATGCAGGGCTCCATCCCAGGACCTCGAGACCATGACCTGAGCCGAAGGCAGAGGCTCAACCCACTGAGCCACCCAGGCGCCCCTCACCTTCACCTACTTTCCTTGGGTTTTCTTCAAGTACAAATTAAGAGATTTGTATTAAATGATTTTAAAGGTCTCTTTTAATTTTCAAGTTCTATTCTTCTAAGATTTCTCTAGAAAATAATTGGGAAGAATGTATTTATAGACTCTGTAGTCTGTCTTTGTAGAACAATACCTGTTTTATACTATGTCCATATCTACGGACATAGTGTAATATACTATGTCCATATCTCTATATCACCATAATGTTTTCAATATATTGATAGTTCATTTGAGGACATACATGTAATATCATTGTTACCATTTCACCTTTTTTTTTTTTAATTCAAACTATGTTTAAAGATATCAAAGTCTCTTCTCCCTCTGAAAGTGTTGGCTCTAAGTTCCTTGGGTGCTTGAAGAATGCTGAGATACTAAAAATCAGTTCCATTTCTATTCTTTACAACCAGGCTGTAAATAAAATCATATCATGAGTATGCATTTGTACAGTCGAGATTCTCTCTTAGGCTTCTGTTCAATAGGAATAAAACAGTCTTAAAGTTTACATTTTGCCTCAGTGTAGGAAATTTTAAATAGCTGTAATGAATGGAGAGTAGTTCTGGAAAAATTTTTTTTTCCTAATGTCTTTCAAGGTGATACTTTACTATCAGTTATCTCTAAGGGAATATATGAATCTCAAATGCTGTATAGATTTTTTTTCATATTCTCATATATATTATACCCATGATAGTCATAGATATACTCATGGAGGTATGAATACAAAGAAAACCCACATTTCATGTGAGGTTATTGTGTTTGACTACATGGATTATAGTAGAGCTTAACTGGTCATTTTTGACTATTGGGTAGTTATTTGCACAATACATATGGGATATTTGTTCAGCTTTATTGTGTTTTGTGTATTTTATCACTGATTCGGTGCAGTAGTACAATATAATTGATATTTTCTAACAGTTACAATAACATAAAAGCTTAAAAATGATTATTTTTTATACTGAAAATATTACATTTTTACTTATTTAAAATAATTAAACCAAGAACTGAGAGTATCTTTCAGTAAAAAGAACATGAATTTGTGAATTTTTTTTTTAAAGAGCTTTTCTTTTTTTTTTTTTTAAGATTTTATTTTTTAATTTTTTTGTCAGAGAGAGAGAGAGAGAGTGAGCACACAAGCAGGAAGAGTGGTAGGCAGAGGCAGAGAGAGAAGCAGGCTCCCTGACAAACAAGGAGCCTGATGTGGGACTCAATCCCAGGCGCCTGGGATCATGACCTGAGCTGAAGGCAGCGGCTTAACCCACTGAGCAACCCAGGCATCCCAAATTTGTGAAATATTTTTAAGTCAAAAGTATTTGATACCTTTAATGAAGGTCAGATTGGTAATATTAATTTTTAAAAACCTTGTATCTTCAACATCTGAGAAGGCGGTTTATAAACCATCAGAAAAACATAGCTTCTTAAAAGTCTCAAAGTTGTGTTCTTCAGTCAGCAATCATGTGCTGTTTGGTGGTTTGTCAAATAAACCAATTTCCTCCTCTGAGTCTTCCTTTGGATTTTTGCATCTTTGGATCCCCTTCTCTTCTGCAAATTCTTGTTCTCAGTATTTGGCATTAAACTGAGTGATAAAATTAACCACTTTATATTCTTTCCATTTTATCACTTTCATTCTTGCAATATAAATTTTCTTTCCCTGCTGATCTACAAAAAGTCTCTTTTAAAATTCTGTTAGTCAGCTAAATCTTTTAAGGTGGTTAAGCTGGAAACGTTTTAATGTTCTTAGCTGGGAAGAATAATTAGAAAATCCATTATTAAATGTTCTGTTTATATTTTATAGTAAATAATAACCATAGCACTATGAAAAGTATGAAGGTTTTGGAATTAGAAAAGTCTGAATATGAAAGTTAAGTACATCATTTACTGGGTATATTGCACATTATTTCACATCCCTAAACCTAATTTTCCTTATTTATATAAAGGGTAAAATAAAAAATAAGGGTAAAACCAGACAAACCATCAGAGATTCTTAGCTATGGGAAAGAAACTGAGGGTTGCTGGAGGGGAGGCTGGTTGAGGGATGCAGTAACTGAGTGACGGGCATTAGGGAGGGCACCTGATGTGGTGAGCACTGGGTGTTGTATGTAACTCTTGAGTTACTGAACTCCACATCTGTAACTAATTATATACTATATGTTGGCTAATTGAATTCAAATTTTAAGAAAAGGTAAAACCTTATAATATGGTAAGAATAGAAATAATTTGTCTAAACTATCCAGCAAAATGGCTAAGACATAGTAGGTACTCTATTTTGTGACAACCATTTGGCACTTACTGTGGTGGTGCTGAATATTATTATTCTAATTTGTTTAGCTATGAATTGCTCAGCATTGCTGTGAAAGACAGAAATTAAATGAGCCTGGGTTTCTATTGGAAAATATAAATTATGAAATTAAACTATGTTCTTCCAGTTATGTCCGAGGTAGAGTAATTGATTGGACTTACACTCACCAATAGAAATTACAAAAGACAAAAACAATATGTGAATAATAGTTTTCAAGACCCTGGCTATCAGGGAAAGGAGGACAGCGATCACTGAGAGCTGGGAAACAAATACAAGGAGCTCAATGATTGCCCAGTGTTTCTACTTTCACCATTTCTAGACCATTCTGCTAAGTCGCAAAACTTCCTAGAGTTGAGTATACACAGCTCAGTTTTGGGGAGAACAGGGCTGCTTGAGTTTGTGGGACAGAGTTCTGGTGAGGAGAGAGCTGCCCACAGAACTGCAGAGATCTGCAGATGGTTTCCCTCAAGTATTCAGCTAAGTATTAATCAGCTATGTATGTGAGGAAATTACCCAAGGCTAGGGAAGAACCACGAGGGATTAGGGCTGGGAAAAATGCCAGTCTTCACCAGCCAGACTGGAAAACCTTATGATTAATGGGGTATTGGGTACAGTACTCTATGTTTCTTGTCCTAATGGAAAAAACAATTAGTCTAGATTGAGCACTGATCTAGTTCTGCTGAACTTTCTTTAAAAGCCAAACATAAAAGGATCAAAGTAACTTAACTTTGTACTTTAACAAAGCTCAAAATATTTATGGAAAAACAAATGTCCAAGAACCAACAGGGTCAAATTTACAACGTTTGACGTTCAATTAAAAAATTACCAGGCATGAAAAGATGCATGAAAATAGGACTCAAAACAAGAGATAAAGCAATCAATAAAAAAGATCTAGAGTTAACACAGATACTAGGATGAACACAAAAAAGAACATTAAAACACTTATAACTTTATTCCATTTATTCAAAAAATTTAAGTAGAAGCCAGGAAAACAAAACCAAACCCAAACAAAATACAAATCTAACCTCTAGAGATGAAAACTACAAAATGTGGCTATGATTATTGGCAAAGTAGACACTGCAGAAGAAAATATTAGTAAGTTTTAAGCATGACAGTAGAAACTATGCAAAATGAAAAACAGAAAAGATAATTTAAAAATATGAACAGAACATCAGATGTGGGACAATTTTCTGGAGCTTATATATGTATAATTGGGGTTTTCCAAGTGAGGGAGAAAGAAGAAATATTTGAAGAAATACAAGGTGAAAAATTTCTAAGTTTTATAGAAACTATAAATCTATAGGCACAAGAAGATTAATGAATTATGAGCATAAGAAACACTAAAAAGACTACATCAAGTTGCATAATAATCACAATACACAAAAATAGTGATGGAGAATAATCTTAAAAGCAGCTAGAGGTGGGGTTGGGGAAAAATGTCTTACCTTCATAGGAATAAAAAATAAGAGAACAGCTGATATCTTGTCAGAAAAAATATAGGGAAGGGAGAAAGCAGTGGAGCAATATCTTCAAAGTACTGAAAGAAAATAACTATCAAGCAAGAATTCTATACCAGTGAAAATATCTTTAAAACATTCAGATAAAATATATTTTAGACACGAAAAAACTGAAAGAATTCACCAACACACTTATCCTATAAGAAATAATAAAAATTTCATCCAGACTGAAGAAGAGCTTCATTAGATGAAAATATTGATCTACATAAAGGAAATGAAAAGCATTGAAAATAATATGAGTGTGTAGATATATAACTTTGCACTAAAATTTAAATCTCATTAAAAATAACTTACTATTTAAATTAAAAACAAAGTATTGTAGGGTATATAACATATGTAAAAGTAAAACATATGGCCACAATCTTACAAAAGTCAGGAGGGTTTAAACTCAAATGTACCATTCTTAAGATTCTTATACCATACATGAAGTGATCTAATATTACATGAACATCAAGTCTGATAATACACTACGAGCCCAAAGAAACCAATAAAACAACAAAGTAGTTATAATTTAAATAGCCAACAAAGACAAAATACAATCATAAAATATTTTAAAGAAGGCAGAAGAAGATGGAAAGGGAAAGAAATGGGAAGAAGAAAAGGGATTATTAAGAAAATAATCAATATGGTAGATTTAAACATAACTATATATCAATAGTCAAATATAAATGGTTTAAATACCCCAGTTAGGGGCAGACAATAAAGAGCAGCACACAACTCTATGCTGCTTATCAGAAGAGGACTTCAAATATACAAACACAAATAGATAAAAGTAGAATGATGGAAAAAACACAGCATACTAACACTAACAACAACAACAAAAAGCTGGATTGGATATATTAATGTCAAAATAAGGTTACTGAGCAAATAACATAAGGCATAAGGATTGTCATTTAATAGGTCTAAAGGAGTCAATTTTAAAGAAGTCATAATGAATCCTAAATGTTGATGTATATAATAAAAGAGTTTTGAAGTACATGAAATTATACTGTTGGTGGGAATGCAAGTTGGTGCAGCCACTTTGGAAAACAGCATGAAGATTCCTCAAAAAATTAAAAACAGAGCTACTCTATGACCCAGCAATCGCACTACTGAGTATTTACCCCAAAGAACAGGAGAAAGAAGGGAAAAATGAAGGGAGGGAATCAGGGAGAGATGGACCACAACAGACTATGGACTCTGGGAAACAAACTGAGGATTTTAGAAGGGACGGGGATGAGGGAATGGGTGATCCTGGTGATGGGTATTAAGGAGGGCACACATGGCATGGAGCACTAGGTGTTATATGCAAGAAATAAATCATGGAACACTACATCAAAAACTAATGATGTACTGTGTGGTAACTAACATAACATAAATAAAAGATAACAGAAAAGCTAAAAAAATGAAATAAAGCTAATAAAATGCTAGAAGAAATACACAAATCCAATAATCAGAGGTTTCAATAATTGTCTCAATAATTGATAAAACAGAGTAGGCAGAATGTCAATAAGGATATGAAATACTTAACACTATCAATCATATTGGTATAATTAACAGTTACAGAATACCATACTCAAAGGCAGCAGAATATACATTCTTTACAGGTACACATGGAATATTTATCAAGATAAGATACATTCTTGGCCACAAAACAAATCTCAATAAATACAAAAAAATTCGAATAATAGAAGCCTGTTCTTTCACCTTTGTGGAACTAAATCTGAAGTCGCTGACAAATAGATACCTAGGAAATATAAAATATTTGGAAACTAGGATACTCTAACTCATGGTTCAAAGAAGAAATTAAAAAAGAAATAGGAAATATTTTCAATTTAGTGAATATATAAAC
This sequence comes from Lontra canadensis, assembly GCF_010015895.1. NCBI lineage: Eukaryota > Metazoa > Chordata > Mammalia > Carnivora > Mustelidae > Lontra > Lontra canadensis. The sequence continues at coordinate 1,310,774 of NW_022631012.1, forward strand.
ATATCAAAATTGGCAGATGATACTAAGGTAGAACATAGGGTATTTACAGAAAACACCTATTTTAGAAAAGGAGAAATTTCTCAAATTGATTATGCCAGATCGTACCTTAAGAAAGCATAAAAAGAAGAGCGAGTAAACCCAAAATAAGTAGAAGAAAGGAAACAGTAGGGACGAGAGCAGACATCAATGACATAGGAAACAAAGAAAATATTAGCAAAGATTAATAAATCCAAAAATTCATTATTTGTGAAAATAAGGATGATGAACCTCTCACCAGATGAACTAGGAAAAAACAACCATGGAAAGGAGAAATTACCAATATCAGGAATAAGATGAAATAACTACAGAATTTGAAGATATTAAAAAGATAGTAAGGCATTATTAACAACTTTATAATTAGAAATTCAGCAACCAGAGGAAATGTAATGCCTTGAAAAAATAAAGTTCTAATGCTTACTCAAGATGCAATAACCCAAATAACCCTATGTCTATTAAATAAATTAAATTTGTTTTAAAACCATTTCCACAGAGATAACCAGCTCAGATAACTTCATAAGCCATTGGTGAACTTTGCCAAATGAATAAGGGAAAATCAATACTAATTTTACACAGGCTCTTCCAGAAAATTGAGAAAAGGGGAATATTTGTCATACTTATTCTATGTGGCCAGGAATACCTTAATGCCCAAACCTAACAATAACATTACCAAAAAAAAAAAAAAAAAAAAAAAGGAAAAAAAAAAAACCCTGCATGCATGCCAACATACTTCATAAACTTACATTACATGCCCCCACCCGCCGCTCATCAGGCATCTGGGTGGCTCAGTTGGTTAAGCAACTGCCTTTGGCTCAGGTCATGATCCTGGAGTCCTGGCATCAAGTCCCACACCCAGCTCCCTGGTTGGCAGGAAGCCTGTTTCTTCCTCTGACCTGTCCCCTCTGATGCTCTCTCTCATTCCCTCTCTCTCTCTCAAATAAATAAATAATCTTAAAAAAAAATAAAAAAAAAATACCACCCCCACCATTTTAGTAAATCAAATTCAACTATATATAAAGGCATGACCAAATGTAGTTTGTCTTAGGAATGCATGGTTGTCTTAGTATTTGACATCAACATAGTTCATTGTACTAAAAGTATAGAAAGAAAATTTCATGATCTTATTAATAGATATTGAAAAAGCCTTTAACAACACCCAATCTCTATTCCTGATAAAATCTCTTGGCAAAGTTCGAGTAGAAGATACTTTCTCAGCCTGATATGGGCATTTATGAAAAACCTACAGGTAAAATCATAAGCAGCTGGGAAAGACCAAATGATTTCCCTTTCACATCCATATTACATATATGATTTTGGCAATTCTATTCAACATTGTATGAGATGTTCTACCAAGCACAATAAGATAGGAAAGAACTACAAACATACAAATGGTAAAGAAGAAATAGAACTATATTTACAGGTAAAAATAATTATCTATATAGAAAGTCCAGTGGAATGTCAAAAAAAAGCAACAAGACATAATATTTGAGTTTAGCAATGTTACAGGTTCTAAGACCAATGTACAAATACCAATTTTATTTCTACACACTAACACCAAATAATTGGAATTTAAAAAATACATACTAACTACAATAATATTGTAAAAAGAGAAAGAAATTCTCTGGAATAAAACTGACCAAAGATGTGAAAGCCCTGTGCACTAAAACTACAAAATATTGTTGAGAGAGATTAAAGAACTAAACAAGCAGAGAGACATACCATGTTCATGAATCAAAAACTAAATGTTAAGATGTCAGTTCTCCTCATATTAATTTATTTAATTTAATTTACATTCAATGTAATGCCAATCAAAATAGACCTTTTTTGAGTAGAAACTGATATGTTGATTCTAAAATTCAGTTAGATGTGCAAAGGACCTAGAATAGCTAAAATAACTTCAGTGGAGCACAGTGGAGAGTTCAGAAATGTACCAAAATGCATATAGGTATATTTGGACAACTGATTTTTAGCAAAAGTATGAATAAAATTCAGTGGAGAAAGAATAGACTTTTTAATAAATGGTGCAAAAAGAACTGGATAAAGGCACCTAGGTGGCTCAGTTGGTTAAACATCTGACTCGATTTCAGCTCAGGTCATGATATCAGGTTTGTGAAATCAAATCCAGCACTGAGTGCAGACCCCGCTTAAGATACTCTCTCCCTCACCTTCTGCCCTTCCTTACCATTCCCTCTTTCCCTATCAAAAGATAAAAAATAAAAAGTAAAACAACTGATATACATATTGAAACAGAACCAAAACAAACCTTCAATCAATTCTTTGAATCATATCCACAAAATGAGTCATAGACCTAAATGTAAAAATCTTAAACTAAGACATTTCTTCAAGAAAACATAGAAAAATGTTTTTGACTTTGCATTAGGCCAAGATTTTTTAGTTAAAACACCAAAAGCACATTTCATGAAAGAATACATTCGTAAATTGGACTTCATCATAATTAAATCATAAAAACTTGCTCTCTCCAAATGACACTGTTTATGGGATGAAAAAGCACATACTGGGAGAAAATATTTACAAAGCATATGTCCAATAAAGGACTTGTCTCTAGAATATATACAAAACTCTCCAAACCTAATAATACAAAACAAACAACCCAATTAAAAGAAAAAAAGAAAAGGGGCAAGTGATTTAAGTAGGTATCCCTCGAAAAAAGATATACAGATGGAAATTAGCATATGAAAAGATGTTCAACATTAGGCTGATAGTCATTAGGAAAATGCAATTTAACACCATAATGAAATAATAACACACTTCTATTAGAGTAACTAAAATTAAACAGGATTGATGATCCCAAGAACTGGTGAGGATGCTGAGGAACTGGCACCAGTGAATTTTTGATGGGAATTTGAAATAATACAGCCACTTTGAAAGTTTGGAATTAAGAAAGTGAAATGTGCATGTACTATATGCTTATTTATTCATATAAATGCATATGCATGTACTCTATCCACCTAGCAGCCTACATATAGGTATTTTAGCAATAGAAAGTAAATATATAAATTTATATAAAATAATATATAAATATATAAATATTTTTGTAAATATATTTAAACATATATAAAGTGTGTGTGCCTATATATATATATATACACACACACACACACTTGTGTAAGGATGTTAATAGTTTCATTTATGATAGTTAAACACTGGAAACAACCCAAATGTTCATCAAGAAGTGAATGGATAGATAATACTGTAGTATAGCTATGTCATGGAATACTTTTCAACAATGAAAAAGGAATAACTATTGATAAATGCTACAACATGGATGAATTTCTGAATAATTGTGCTGAATGAAAGAATTCAAACAAAAGAAAGTACATACTGAATTATTCTCTTTGTACAAATTTCTAGGAAATGCAAATTTATGTATAATTACTGAAAGCAGAAAATAGGTCTGGGATGAGGTGGGGCAGAGAAGGGCTGGACAGAAGGACAGAGGGACACTAGGAAAGTTGTGGGAGTGATAGACATGGACACTTTCTAGACTACAGTAAGTAGTAGGTGTGCATATGTCAAAACAGCGATCTGTACATTGTGAAAGTGTAGAGTTAATTTCATGTCAATTAGACTCCAATATACCTATTTAAAAAGATGAAAATTGTCTTAAATATAATTATGGTTTATAAACTGTGAATAGTTACCATAACCTAACTACAGGAAGAATAATTCAGTTGAAACAATCACTTCATATAGATCGGTAAAGGCAAACATGGTGAATGAAGAAGGATTATTAGGAGCTGTGTTCATGTCTCGGCTTTCCTTTCCTTGTGCCTTCTCTAGTGATTTTTGCTTCCTTTAAAAATCATTTGAACTTAGCTTTCAATGACCATGGCTTAGTTATTAAGAAATACTTTTAGGTCTGATCATTCTTGACAGCTTAACCTGGGTATCATCTCCCCAGTATCTGCCACCTATATCATTTCTAATCCTTGGGGGACCCGCCTTGATGCACATTGGGATTTACCATTCCTAGATCTTTGCCAACCTAAGTGGCCTTGCTTTAACTACAGGGTATTTTGTGTTCTGAACTTTCCTTTTCAGCCTTGTATTTCTTGTGCTGGTATAACTTTATCTCAGATGACATGGCTGGTAATTATTTCAACTTTTGTCCTCCTTCCACCCATCCTTCATTTGAAAGAGAACAGACTCTCTAACAGACACCTGAGAAGATGTAAATAAATGGTCTCAGGCTTTGATGTTTAGAATCACCGGAAGGTTTGTCTAGATATAGAATACCAGGTCCCACTCCCAGAATTTCTGATTCTGGAGTTTGGAGATGGGTTAAAAAATTTGCATTTCTAACTAGTTTCTAGATAATGGTGATGTCAGTGGCCCTGGGGGGAGAGGGGCTGCTACTTTGAAAACTACTGCTTAAACACTACCGGTTTTGAAGTTGGATGGAACAGGGTTCAAATCCCAGCTGTGAGTCTGAGGGTAATTTATTTAGTCTCAGTTGGTTCCCTTTCAAATTAGCAGTTATTATTGTTACCTTTATAGGATTATTGTAAAGAGGAAATGTGTTAATATCTGGAAAGCACCTAGAATGTATGAGGATTTAAAAAAGTAAAAGCTAGCATTACTCTTAGTAGAAGAATTATCATTATTAGACTGCTCATTGAGAGAATATATGAAAAAAGACAAGTACTTCCGTCAGCATGTGCCATCAGCAGACATCTCTTTCTATTTCAGTCTCCTAGGACTCACTGTTCCCTCACTTATCCACCTGGCACCCAGGCATTCTCTCTCTAGTCCAGTGTCTTCCTACTGTCTCCCTGTTACCCAAGGTTTACTCTTCCCCACATTTAAACTCATTAGGCCTGTGTTTGATGACTTAGTCATCTGATAAGCCTAAGAAAACACATGTAGCTTAATTGGTGTCATTAATACCTGGTGTTTCCCCCAGCTATTTTCCTCACATTTTTAGTGACATCAGTTTTAACCGTGAAAGAAATCATGAGCGTGAAAGTGTTTATGAATGTGTGTGTATGTGGACATGGACTTTGGCAGGCTGAAAGGGGGATGCATTTCAGATGACATTGCAGTGGGGGCTAATTGCTTCACTAAGCTCAGGGACCTAAGTATTGCATTTACTGGGAGCTAAAACAGAATCCAATTAAGTTTTTTTTTGCTATCAACCTGCAGGAATTCTGGCTTGAAAGGCTTGTGTGCTCTCATCCATACTGCAGCTCTCCTCCTGCACTGCTTTTCATTCTCATCTGTCCCCACTCTTAAAGAAAGCATCAAATCAAATCAAAGCAGATGAGTCAAAGCAAGCCAACACCAAGAATGCCACACCTTAATCACATGACATCAGGCCCTAGTGCTACATCTTGCTCCTATTTAAAATCCTCACACGGAAAGTTGGGAGCGAGGCAGGCTTTCAAGATTTGGATACAACACTGCCGACCGTTTTGTTATTTAATGATGTTGGAAACTAACTGAGCTTAGCCTTCCAGAAGACAGGCGTGTTGCTTTATGGACCTTTCTGCAGAACACATAAAAGTGATGGGTGAAAGAAAGGAAGGACTCAGAGCTGGCTGGCTACCTAGCCTGACAAGCAGCCACGTTGATGGCTGCTCAGGGTCATCACCTTGTACAAATGAAGCTCCTATAAGCAAAATAAGTATGCATGCAGGAACTTCCCATTTCCCTTTTCTCAACTGAGGGGCATCCAACCATAAATATGTTTCAAAAGAGGTTTAACATTTCTGATAGATTGATTTGAAGCCGCTCAGAGCTCCATTTAAATATCAGAGGTCTTATGCAAGGGCTTCCTGCCTCAGCCACAGCGATCCTTTGGAGAGTCTCTCAGTCCCTACATGCTGGAAAAGACATTGCTTAGCAAGTTTCCTTTGTCCCTGCTTAAGCCCTATTTCTGATTTCTCTTCCAGTTGCACAGTCTGATTCCTAGAATTAAATATTATCCCCTGCAATCAGGTTTTCTCCCTCTTCCCCTAGGGTCAAGTCCCATTTTCTGAATTTGTTTTATGTCTTTATATTAAGTAGTAGTAGTTTTTACCAAATACTGACAAATCACATATTCTGTCAATGCTCATGGCTTCTTTAATTGTTAAAAAGTCCAATCCCTGTTGTTAGATAAAACATACCATTAAGGATAATATTGGCTAAAGTGTTATATTAATTTTGCACTAAAGTGACCCATTTGTTACGTACGGCTGCTTCTTAAGGAAAAGAAGCTTTTGGCGTCCGTGGCAAGATCATAAAGCAGTTCATTAGCAAACTGGACTCAGTTTCCCCTGGCAATCCACCTGTCTCTACTAGATCACATCAGTGTGCTTCTCATCAGTATATGTGCCACTAATCTGGGTGGTAAACTAAAGCAAACTTAAAGTACGACAGAAATCTGAGAAGCACCTTCCTTCCTGTCATGCAAAGCATCCCAGACTCTCCATAGGAAAACTATGAAATGGAAGATTAATACTTTTCAAAAGTAACTGAGTTTAAAATAACTCAGAGAATCAGATTTCTTATTTAATCCAAGCTCTTCCAAAGGCACAATATGGGGGCTTATTTATTTATTTGAAAACATATATGTGTACCTTCAGCACGTTGTAATTAGTGGGGATACAAGAGCAGACAACAAATATCGTTTCCTGCCTGGAGTTTATGCTTGTGTGAGGAGGTGGGGACAAGCAATTTAAGAAGTAAGATGTATACCATGCAGATGATGATGGGTGTGATGGAGAATGTAAAAGCAGGGAATAGGAATGGAAAGGGGTGGTTTGGGTGTTACCTTATAGCTCCAGAACCATATGGGGAAGAGAGCCTAGGGGGTGATCCACCCAGAATTCTGGGTCTCTTCTTCACTAATGACAAGGGATATAGAAAGCACAGGGGGCTTGGTTTTTCTGTAAGAAAGGGATCTGGGGAATCTATGCCTCAAGGATAAGTCAGCCAGAAACTCTTGCTCCAGGCCTCTGAAACTTCTGAGAAAGAGAGTCCAACCTCAGAGGCTCTCCAGGTTCATCCTGTCTAAATGCATCCAAAGATGTTCAAATTCAAAGGTCAAGGGATACTATTTAAATTGCAACCATGTTTTATTTTTATCTGACTTGGCAACATTGATACTAACTAGTGGGGGAGGGGGCAAAATGGTGGGGGTGGTGAGACACAGCCTCCCGGCCTCTCTGAAGAGCTTGAGCTTCTACTTGCCAATGTGGACTTGAGAGGAAAAAGGACAACTTCATAATGTGTCTGTATCACAGAGGAGGCTTGGAGGAAGCAAGATTCTGTATCTTAATTTGTGCCTTCATGGTCAGCAGTGACCCACTGGTCTCTCTGGATGCCTCTCAGAGCCATGTGAGTATGTGGTCATATGCGGTCATATGAGGTCATATGAGGAAGAGCTCAGGGTTCATAGTGGACTGCTGGCTCACTCCACACCCCAGAGGTGAGCAGTTGTACTCTACCCTCAGTGAAGCTCTCCCGTGAACAATGAGTCTTTCTTAGACAGATAAGATTATTTTTAGGAGTTCACGAGTCTTGGCAAGACTAAATGCCTTGGCTTCCCAGACAGACCTGACCCCCACTTAATTACCCCCAGAATCAAATCCAACTCCATGGAACCCATCAATGACCCCAACTGCCCTTTTCCTGTCATCTCTGGTTCTTAGAGGTATCTTAATTAAAGATTACTATATACAATCCTAGAAGTCAGCAATATTCTATAGAAACATAATTGAAGAGCGGCTCAAGAATGAGAGAAGGTGGAGTTAAGAGTAGAAATGCACACCAGTTCTGGAAGATATATTCAATACTCTGCCAAACGACCATCTTTGAGCCAGATTATCTTTGAGGTTATATGAATGTTTAGGAATGAGACATTCAGTCCATGTGTGTTCATTACCCTTCCTCCAGTCTCTCAGGCATCCTGTGGGGTGGCATCCTGAACAATATCCAGGACACTTAATGGAGTGTATGCAGCTCTGTTCTCAAGGGAACAGGTGGGTGCTTTGTGGGATGACCGGACTCAACATTCCAAATGTTTATGTCAGGAAAGAATAGCTGCTAAGCATTCCCTATATGGTGAGGAGGAAAGAAAGAGAAAAAGTTCATGTTTCTGAATGAGTTGGCCTTCCTTCCTTCATTTTCTGAAGGGCTGGGTATCCCTGATAATTAAAGAAGAGATGTGATTAGCAGGGAATACATGTGGCATTAATTTTCATTATGTCAACATTGTAAAATAACATTTTTGAAATCTAATTTGCTGATGAATTAAGAGGGAATCCTGTTGGTTTAAGACAACATAAATATAAATATTCCCCTTCATATTTTGGAGGAATTTTTATGAAAGCAATAGGAAATCATTGTTTGTGGCTCATTAAAATAGCTACTTATAATTACTATGTTTTGACATCTACTTTATACCAATATGATAATTCTGACCTTCAAGTTATGGAGTCAGTGAAATGCAGACTTTAAAAGTGCTTTTCATAGGCTGTTCTTTCATCCTGAACTATTTCAGGGGCGCTGTAGCCAATGGATATGTGCTGTTTCCAGAAAATGTTTCACCTTCTGTGTGTTTGTTTTATGTATGTTTCACCTGTTACTAATTGTCTACCTAAGAGGAAGTGAGAAAATATCAAATTAAGGTGAAAGATTTGCATCCAACTTTAGACTTAAAAGGCTGATTTTGTGAAATAGCTTCATGAAAATGTAAATGGAATATTTTAGCAACTGCCCTAATAGTTAAGTGACTATTTTAGCAATTGCCCCTAGTAGGTGCATAGAATGGGTGATGAGGTTTTCTAAATGCTTTATAAAGAATCTCATAGTTGAAGGAGTTGAAAGTCAAATGGTAGAATTATTAGCTAATTAACTGATGGTCTACAAATTTATAACAAGGATTCATAGTTCCATTTCTAATAAGTGACACATCAATTATTATTAAATTATGAAAACAGTGAGAAAGGATTACATGATCTTTTTAAAGAGTTTGTCTATTTTCTGTTTTAAACTGTAATTGTAAATCACAGGGATAATACATGTTTGTTGTTGGAGATGTAAAAAAAAAACAATAAAGGTTAGCAAAGGTTAGAAAGTAGAAATCCTCTATTATCCTACTCAATGGAGTTAAGTACTATTACCATTTTGAAGTATTTCTTCCTGTCTTTTACTATAGGTATGATATATTTCCTTCTCAACAAAAATAGTGTCATATTTGCATGATTTCTGGCCCATAGTTTAATTTAATAATATACTCTGAACATGTGTTTTGTGTCTGTGGGGAATGTCTTTAATTTTTTTCCTATAATATTATTTGTAATATTTTCTTAGTAGTCAGTCTATGTAGATATACTATAGTTTTTTAAACAACCACTTTATTGTCAAATATTTAGATTTCAGGTTTTCCAAATTCTACTATTATAAACGACTGTGTAATCTCTCTCTCTATATGTGCTTACCTGATTATTTCTTTTTGATCACTTTCTAAATGTGACATTGATGGATCAAAATCCTGAACACTCTCTTTGCCCTTCGGGGGGGGATATAGCAGTTTACACTGTTACCATAAGGCACAGGAATGTTGCATTTTAACTTCCCCAAACTGGACATTATCTTCTTTTAGTTTATGAAGAAATTTTTGGAAAAATTATGTTACTTAATTTGCATTTAAATCTTTCCTGTTATAGATTTTTTTTTCTTTTATGTTTAGGAAGGCCATTCTTATCCTGAGAATAAGTTAAAGTTTACAGTATTCTAAAAATTCCTTTATGATATCATCTTTTTCTTTTACATTTAGATTTTTTAATTTTAATTTTTTTTAAGATTTTATTTATTTACTTGACAGATAGAGATCACAAGGAGGCAGAGAGGCAGGCAGAGAGAGAGAGAGGAGGAAGCAGGCTCCCTGCTGAGCAGAGAGCCCCATGCAGGGCTCGATTCCAGGACCCTGAGATCATGACCTGAGCCGAAGGCAGAGGCTTTAACCCACTGAGCCACCCAGGCGCCCCTACATTTAGATCTTTAATCCAACTGAAAATTACTTTTATATAATGGGTGAGATGAAAATGTAATTTAACTTAAAAAGATGATTAATCTTTATATTTTTAGAATTAATATAATCTTTCTCCAGATATTTGGATGTTACCTTAACTGTATACTATATTGTAGGCTAATTTCTAATTTTCTAATTTATTTATCTGTTTATTTTATTCCAGTATTATATTGTTTAAAATTATTATGTCTTTATATTTTATTTATTTATTTATTTTTAAAGATTTTCTTTATTTATTTGAGAGAGAGAGAGAGAGAATAAGAGAGAGCATGAGAGGGTAGAGGCCAGATGGAAAAGCAGACTCCCTGCCAAGCAGGGAGCTGGATATGGGACTGGATCCTGGTACTCCAGGATAATGACCTGAACTGAAAGTAGTTGCTTAATCGACTAAGCCACCCAGGTGGCCCTTTATACATAATTTTAATATATCTGGTAGATTGAATTGCCCAACCTTACCAAGTACATTCTTTTCCATATACTTAAATTTTCCAAGTTTTGTCAACTTACAAAAACAATTACATCACATAAAAATTTGATAAGATTTCCATTTAATTGATTATTATAGAAATAGCAACCTAACAAATTTGAGTTTTCACATTTAGAAATTTGGTATATTACCTTATTAGTTTTTGAAAAGTTCTTAGTATTTTTTTCTGATTTTTAAACTGTATGCACATATATCCTCCAAATACTAATAGTTATTTATTTTAATGTTTTTTCTTTTAAAAATAGCCTATAATCTGTTGATGTTAAATATATTTTTACAATTTTAAAAATATATGAGATGAAAAAATAAATGAAAGGTAAATGGAAGCTAATTAAATTGTAAGCCAACACAAATACGTCAATGACTGTTTAAAGGAAGAAATAAGTTTTTTTTATTTGTTAACTAATAACATGTTAAAAGAAAATTTAACTCTATAGATATTTCTACAAATTTTCTAATTATTTTTTATTATAAAACTTGAAATACAACATAAGAAATGAATACTAGTGCTTGCTTGTCATTTCAAACATCTGTAAAAAGCAATAGAATTGCTGAGTAAAATATACATATACTGTAATTTTGGCATATTCAAATTTCCTTCCATGGGGATGTGCCAATATATACATCCAGCAACAATAGGAGAGTTTGCTTGTTTTACCACAGTAGGAACAATAAAGTGGGTATTAAGTTTTAGGATTTGTGTCAATGTGTAAGTAAAAAAAAACTATCAAATTTTCATTTGCCTTTTTTTTCCCTAAAATTGGTTAGAGCAATTTTTCATGTTTTAGAAACTTTTTAATTTCATTTTTTGTGGAATGACTTTTGAAATTCTTTGTCCATTTTTTAAAAAGATTTTATTTATTTATTTGACAGAGAAAGAGCTGGAGCACAGAAGCCAAGGGAGAGGGAGAGAGCAGGGAGCCTGATGTGGGGCTTGAGCCGAAGGCAGTTACTTAACCAAATGAACCACCCAGGAGCCCCTTTTTGCCCATTTTTAAAACAGAATTGGTCTCTTTTTCCCTACCAATTTCTTTCTTTTATTATTATTATTTATTATATTATGTTAGTCACATACAGTACGTCATTAGTCTTTTTTTTTTTTAAAGATTTTATTTATTTATTTGACAGAGAGAGAGATCACAAGTAGGTAGAGAGGCAGGCAGAGAGAGAGGAGGAAGCAGGCTCCCCGCCAAGCAGACATCCCAATGTGGGACTCGATCCCAGGACCCTGAGATCATGACCCGAGCCGAAGACAGAGGCTTAACCCACTGAGCCACCCAGGTGCCCCACGTCATTAGTCTTTGATGTAGTGTTCTAAGATTCATTATTTATGTATAACACCCAGTGCTCCATGCAATCTGTGCTTTCCTTAATACCGATCACTGGGTCAACCCATCCCCTTCATCCTCCTCCCCTCTAAAACCCTCAGTTTGTTTCTGGGAGTCCACAGTCTCTCATGGTTGGTCTCCCCCTCCAAATTCCCCTCCTTCATTTTTCTCTTCCTTCTCCTAATGTCCTCCATGCTATTCCTTATGCTCCACAAGTAAGTGAAACCATATGATAATTGACTTTCTCTGTTTGATTTATTTCACTCAGCATAATCTCCTCCAGTCCCATCCATGTTGATGCAAATGTTGGGTATTCATCATTTCTGATGACTGAATAATATTCCCCTACCAATTTCCTAAAGATCTTTATGTATGAGTGAGATTAACCCTTTAGAATATGATTATAATTTGTAATTAAGATTTAAAAAAATTTTACAGTGGTTTTTTGTTTTGTTTTGTTTTTGCTATGTGGAGACGTTTGTTTGTTTTCAAAATATAGCCACTTCAAGATTATAAATCAAATTGTTCAGATTCTCTTCTTGCACTATTTTAGAAACTAAGTTTATATTCTAATCTTTGTTGAATTGAAAAATATCCTGAGTTATGAGATAAGGTGGAAATTTAAAATTATTTCTTTCAGACAACTATCCAGTTGTTCTAACATCATTTCTTTTATAAATTATCTTTTTCCCAGTACTACTTTATTATAGTATTCCAAATACTATTTTATCTGTTGTATACCAGATTTTTATGTGTTGCTAGGTCTATGAACTCTTTATTACATTTCATTGATATGTCAGCATCATAAACTGTGCCACAATTTTATTTTAGTAATACATATATTTCATGTGTGTGTGTGTGTGTGTGCATGTGTAGGGAGAGACCCGTATATTCATTTTGTACACTGCTATCTTACTAAAGTGTCCTTATAGTAGTTTTCAGTCTATTTTCTTGGGTTTTTCAAATATACAATCATATCATATACAAATAGTGACAGTTGTATCTTCTTCCCAATTTTTTTCTTCCAAATTTTTTCTTTTCTAATTATATTAACTAGTTCATATCTATTCTCTATCTGAAACTTTAAATAATAGTGAGCATCCTTGTCTTTTTCCTGACTTTATTGAGAATGCCTTTACTGTTTACCTATTAAACACAATTCTGTCTTTTTGGACTGAGGTAGATATATTTTATCATGTAAAAATTATCTACTTGGTCTTATTATATCAAGAGTTTTTGTGACTAGTTTTTGATGATTTATGTCTAATATCTTTATATATGGAAATAATATGATATTTCTCTCCAGCTTAGAAATAGAATAAGTTATTAATGTATTTCCTAATACTGAACTCTTTGTGTAAACTCCACTTGGTCATGATGCTTAATTATTTTAATCATCTTCTAGATTCTTTTTACTAACACAAGTGTGCAAGCCCATTCCCACAGTCTCTGAAAACCCATTTTTTTTTATACCAAAACTCAGTTGGTATTAAAACCTGATTTGAAATGGTGTGAGATTCTATATTTATTCAGTCTCAATATGATTATTACATATCTTGTTGTAGAAATGTCCAGGTGATTGATTAAAGAGTGCTGCTCTAGACCCACTGGCCATGTACTGTACTGTACAATAAATGACCTCCATTCTCTTTGTAAAATCCACAACCCAAGGGTTTTTGATTGAGGATTTTGTATCTTATTAGTTCCCTATTACTAATTATAAGTAAAGTTGCCCTCCACTTATTATTTTCTTAGTTTGTATTCTTTAGTTTGTATCAGTATGATATTCTAGAAAAAAGAAAAGAAAGTTTTGTTCTTGTCTCTCCTCTGGAAGAGTTTAATTAACATTAGAATTATCATTTATTTAATGGTTTGATACACCCTCCTAAATTATGAAAATAAAAGATTATTTTTTTGAAAATTCCTTCAGTAAAAAGACTGATGAAATAAAACATCAAAGTTTTTTGCTTCTACCTTTGCACTTTTATTTTTGTTCTGATCATTGGATCACTGTTAAAAATTTGGCCTATATTCTTCCAGAACTTTCCTTATACCTTATACAAAAACAACAAAGAAGGACTTAAATGTTTAAAAAAAATCTGATTTATTAAGCTGAATAGCTTTTTAATACTTTTTGAACATTTGTATTTTGTGAGCTGTTTGTATACTTTTCTGTTGTTTTTATTATGATCAGTCTGTAAAGCTTAAAGTTTTAAAGAGATTAGCTCTTGTCTTTCCCCACTTTACCTTCTCACTTTTCCCTAAAAGCACCCTTTAAATCATTACTAATGCTCTATTGTGTATCTACTTAGTTATTTTCCTATATACATAAATACTTTAATATCTACTTAAAATTGTACATTAATTACAAATATTTTAAATGTATATCACTTAAAATGTATGTATTATATATGACACAAATTACTATGTTATGCATAAAACAATATATAGTTTACTGTACATTCCTTGCTTATTTTATATAGCATTTAAAGAATGTCAGTAGGGTCTTTTTAAAGGCTGCAGTGTATTTCATTAATCCATTAAAGACTATTAGGTTTTCTTTCACTATTTTGCTCTTAAAATGTAGTAAGAATGTAGTGGGTGAAGGTGGGGAAAAGTACAAGAGGAAAGATTGCTGACTTCAAAGTTTCATGAAACTTTTGATGGAAAGTACCTCCTTAAAAGTTGTTTTGACATTTTCTCACCTCTTTTTAAAATATCTTTGCTGATTTGGGGTATTATTAATTCCAAATTATTATCAGTACGATGTTGGTATCTCATCTTTATAATTATTATGTCCCTGGTCCTTGTGAGTTTGAGCATATTTTCATATATGTATTACACATTTCGTTTTCTTCTGTGAATTTCCTTTCTATACTTTTTGCCCATTTCCTTCCCTATAGTTTTTCTCTCATTTATCTCAAGGAGCTCATTGTACATTAGAGATATTAACACTTATGTGTGTCACACATTTGCTTCCAGGCACCTCTAAATTCCCCTCCTTCTCTTATTTCTGCACTTCCCATACCCTCCATTGTCTTCTTCCTTTCCATTTTCTCTTTTGCCTTGTCTATTTCCTGCCTTATTTGTGTCACTATTAAACTAGAAGAGGCTAAGGGAAAAGGAGTTAAATATTTAAGATATTGAATAGGTCCTTCAGTTTACCTAGAAACAATACGGAAACTTCTCACTTAGTGTGTATGGTGGATTCTGAGGATACTTCCTGTCTATTCCAATTTTTCACAAAGTGACTTTTCCTTCAGAACCATTAGTAATGACTGACTATATATCCCAGTGAAAACATGGAATTCACTGACATACTGGCTGATCAAATGTGAAAAATACAGCTAGTTATTTGGATGCTCTAATGAACAAATATTTTTTCAATAAAATGTATTTTCACTAACCGAATATTCAAAGTATTTATATGATGCTCAAAACTGGAATTTTTTAAAAGCAAATGCTGTGCTACTTTACTTTTTTATACTATAAAGACAGAAAACCATGAAAAATATTCATTAATTCACATAGAAAAGACTTGAGCTGAAAGACAGGTCAAAGTAACACAATCTGAGGGAAAGATGGACAGTCAGGAAATGTCATATTTTTCAGGAAAGCATTTAGATTGCTAGCTCTTGCAGAGAAGCAAATGCTTAATCATATTTTAAAAAGCAATAAATTCCTTTGCCAATTCCTCCCAGTCCTTGCCAAATAATAAGTACCTTCTTCTTTTTCCTCTTATTTTGTCTGTGCCCAATCGTTCACATTTCCCCTGAAGTTTATTATTTTGTTTATTCTTAAGCAATCTGAGAATGAAGACTTTATATTAGCTGAATATTGAATTTTAAGGTCAGGTGTGGTAAATTCTATCATCTTAAACTTTTATATATTTAAAGCCTCTTGCTCTTGGCAAGTTATAATTCAGGAAGGCAGAGAAATTGATGTTAGTATGCAAAAGCAAAGTATTTGGCAGCCAAGATAATCAGCATTTATGCAAACTAAAAATGTTCAACATTTATGAAGATTTAAGAAATGTAGAAAATGTTATAGGGCTGTTTACAAATTAAGATTTATTGCCTGCACCTTGAATCCATAGGGTAGATTTTTATCTTTTTTTTAATCTAAGAAATTGGTGGCACACGAAGAGTTTACACTATAATAAGCAAATTGATCTTGTTATAAAGAATGAAAAAAGCTTACCATGTGTTGGAAATTTAGGGAATTATTCCAGTTGTATTCTCTCATGATAAACATCAATCCCCTTGACCTCCACCCCTGCTTTTCTACACATAGGTCATCTGTTTCTGTTTTCTGGGCTAAGCTTAGAATGAGAGCAAGTGAGATGGAGCTCAGTCTGTTCTCTCAGTAAAAGTACCAGTATCATTGGTGGTCATAAAGTTTCTTCAGTGATCCTTAATATGCTTTTCTTTGACAATGATTATACTTCAATTTTGGAGCACAAGTGAGTAATTAGTGTCATATAAAAAAAAAGATAATATGTTATAATATTACAATCAGAGTTTATCTTCCTACCAAGTCTAATTCAGGTTCATTTCCCTTATTAAAAAAAGAAAAAAAGTTTGCTTGGAAATGGCAAAAAAGGAATAGAAACTATAGTGTGTCATGAACAAAATTCTGGAAAACTTAACTAATCTTGTTCTCTTAACATGTGTTTCAGGAATATAATGGGTGACTAATTAATTAATCAAACAATTAAAGTCCATTTATTATATGATGTTTTTGTATAAATAGGGTTTCATTTGAAGACAGATTTCTATTCTGGCACATGGAGAGAAGTCAAATAATCTTGGGTAACATCAAATTAAAGGTGATAAGTTGATAGTGGCTGATCTGACATTTGATGTAGGCATTAACTCTGGATATATTCTAGGCTTTGGTGTGGGGTCACTAGGAGGATTAGTAGTGCATGTGTAAACCCTGTGTGTTCTGGTCCATATATGGTCTTATTAGATATATATATTAGAGCACATATGGTCTAATATGGTTTCTACTATGAGTATTCTAAGTATATCCAGATGAGGTTAACTATAAGCACAATTTTATTTACCATAAATGTGAAACAAAGCCAACCAAGGGAACCTAGGGAAGAGAGGATCCTCAAGGACCTGTTTAGACAGTTGCTTCTAGGAAAAAAACAAACAAACAAAAAACCCCCAAAACAAACAAAAAAACAACAAAAAAACAGTCTTCAGTCAAAGACTTGTCAATCCTATTTTTAAAGACTGATTAGGTAGTTGATTTTTTCTTCCTTCTGTCCTTGGAGAAAATGAAAAATAACAGGTCCTCTTCCACTTTAGACTAACCATTTATATACTTTATGACAGTTAGGTCTCCTTTGAGATTTCTCTTCTCCAGGACAAATTATGCTCACTCCTTGAGTCTGTCCTCATAAGTCCTATTTTTCAACCATTAAATCATCTTATTGTTCTTCCCGATATCTTTTCCAGTTTCTATAAAATCCTCTAAAAAATATAAAGTCTTAAATTGTATATCTTTACATATATTAGATAGGTTAGGACTTCAGGATGATATTTATTTCCACCTTCTAAGTCAGAAAAGATGGTCACTATGACAGAGGTCAGTTGGATGAGAGGAATAAGAATAAAAAGAGAAGGCAGGTGTGCAGTTGAATATTCAACTCAGTGGATTCCTATGATCAGAAATAGTAAAACTGTGTCAGCCAAAAATATCACGTGCTCTTCCTAAGTCCTTTGGAAGACACTAAAACACAGAAATTATTATAAAAACAACAGAACTGCTTTTGTTTTTTCTCTTTAAATGAAAGGATACCTCTTTTTAGTAATTATAATTCTATAAAGACAAAGATTAGCAGGTGAATTAACATAATGGCAAATTCAGGACAAAGAAAAAAAGAAGAAGAAGTGGTTGATAGAGGAGGATGAGCAGTTGCTAATCCAAGGAAGCACACGGGGATTCAGCATTAGACTGACCTCAGCTTAATTAAGAGCTAGAACTACTTTTTCAAGCATGTATTAATGACAGGAGGGGGCATTTGTGAATTGTTACCCAGTGTAGCTTTATTTTTTTGGTAGTACGTGACTAGTAGGAAGAGCGTGATACTAGCTTTGCTGATATGCTGTCCTGGGTCTAATGGCATTGCATTGTCTTCTCTGTAGCATCACTTTGATTTTGAGTGACCAGCATCATCAGCGCATTTCAACCTCCGCATTCCATGAGGGTCAACAAGGAACCCATAATCATATAAATCAAGTTCTCCTCTGTCTAATTACTATGAGAGTAAGATTCAGGGTAATAAAAACCTAGAATAAAAGTCTCAAATCTTCTAGTCTTTCTTACCTCAACTTAAGTGCATTAATGTTTGAATTCTGTATTTCTTTGATAATTTCTTTGATAATTTAATTGAAAACCTAAAATTTTCTTTATGCCCAAAGCAAAATACCTGGTATTTACCCTATTGCCTCTCCTGAGTTATGAACTATGAAATGGGATGAACTGCTTCATAGCCTCCACAAGAGAGAAATTAAGTCATTACAAAAAGATGGTTCTGTGTTCTTTCCAATATCCTCCCTATAAATCAACAGTAAATAATAGGGATCACAACAAAGTCAGCTTATAAGAGCTTTAATTCCCCAAATGGAAAGCTTCATGATGCACCCATTGCTGGTTTATTTTTATGTTAAGATGGGATAAAAGTACAAATTATCCATGCTCATATTGAAGAACCCCAGGCAGATCTTAGAGGGGTCTTATATCGAATGGTGGGCAGTGGTGAAATATTTGTAGTTTGTACTAACCCCTCTTTGAAAGCTAATGCAGTATGGTCTTACCATTTTTGCAGACAGGACAACATTGTTCTGGTTCATAGACTGGGTTGACACACTCAGGAACTGCGCAGTCTGCTACAACACAGTGAACTTCATTGCTGGGCTCACAGCGACACCATTCACATGGAGAGGGCTAGGAACAAATCTAAAATTAGCCCCTTTTCTCCTATAACTTAATGCTTTGCACATTCATATGCTGTCAGAAGATAAAACATCAGTGTTTATATTGGCTTTACTGTATTAACTCCATTTACCATGTGTATGACTCATTCTTCCCCAATGGAAGGCAACCTGGAAATCCAAACCACAGTGGGTCGCCATGTGCTGCTCTGGTTGCCGTGAGCAACTGGAGTATGCCGGGATGACTCTTCCTATGACGTATGTCCCTACTTTCCGAAGAAATATTTGGACAACTAGTATATTACCTCCTAGTATATTACCTCCAGATGCACTGATTGCTCTGCCTTCCTCTGGCAAACAGGAATGATACTGGGCCATGTGAAATAAGTTTTTGCCATTTGTCACTTTTTTTTTCCCCTAAGAAAGACAAAGATTACTGAGAAAAACGAAATGGTAAATGGACATCCTTACCCTTTGTAGGAACTCCTTTCCAACCTAACCTAGACTCTAAATGGAATTTTTTTTTCTAATATGAATTTTAGAAAAGATTGAATTTGGGATCCAAACACCCAGGTACTGCCTCTTGAAAGATTTTGTGAAAATCTTTCATCTTGCTTGCTTGGTTTTATGAATGAGCTGAAATTGATTGACTTGAAAAGCCACTACTGAAGAGCCAAAGACGCTAAAAGTGGAATTGAAAAGTGACTAATTTAGACGGGGGAAAAAAAAGGAGAAAACAATATTTGTCTCAACAGTACTTAGAGTTTGAGCCGAGAGTTTGAGATTTTCTGTTTCTTTTCTAGAAATTGCCTATACTACAAATCATCTCAAGCAGTGACCACTCAGTGATTTTCTCATGGGTATAAGTTCTAGCTGTCTTTTTCATGAAATAGAGTCTTGGAATTCTGGAATAAAAACTTGGATGTCTCAGAAGTTATACACTTCTATATTTCTCAAATCATGACATTTGTTCTGAGAAAATGCTTCCTCTTGTCCTGTGCCACAGGGCTAGAGTTCCTCCCTTGCAAACTTCATTAGCTAAAACTCTCTGCCTTTGTCTCTTTGGCTATTGTCCATGTCAGCTCTTGTTTCTTCCTGAACCTAATCATTTGGGTAATATTAATGCTTCTTCGCTCAGGTAGTCTGTGGGGGTGCGGGTGAATATCTTTCAACTAATTATTTTCAAGTTAATTTTACCTTTGCTTTCTAATTGAAGAATGATAGTCTAGCTCTCAATTATTTTACTTTCAAATTTAGTAGGAATAAGAGAATTAGATACAGAATCTGTCAGAAAAGTATTGGTATATCTTAACATAGTCAATAAGTTTATTGAAGTGGACAGTTAAGCTCCTACGGTGTGGTAAGATGGGTTAAGTATCTCGAAGGAATCTTTTGGGTCATCCTAATGGCTGGGTTTCTTGAAGCTACTCAACTGAATAATCTCAGTAAATTAAGGAAAATATTTGATACCAAAGCACATTATTTGTTGGAGAAAATGTGAGAAATACCACGAGAAAGGAAAATTCTTGCTGCTCTGCTGCTCCTTATTTTGCAAACCCCATTGTGACATATTAAATCTCCAAGCAAAATGGTCAGGAGTTGTCCCTTTTTCCTTGATTAATTGCAAGGAAGTATTTTTGTGTGGCCTTCTGAAGGACAGTAAGGACTTGGCCAGCATTTATTGTAATATGAGACAAAGTGGGAGCCACTAATCTTGCTTCCACTCCCTGCCCTTCCATGGCTGTGATTCTTTATTCTTGCAGGTTCATTTCTTGCTGAAGTAGGGGCTGATCTGTTCAACTCTAGTGGACTGATTCTGGCATTAAAAATCTCAAAGAGACCCTAAATTTTCCAATGCAAAATGTTTACCTCAAAGTAACTGTGGCCTCTGAGAAAGATTTATTAGACTATTAGAGTTCCAACACAGAATGTTAAAGACAGCATTCTAATTTAAACAATATTTTTGGACACAATTAACTACTGGATATCATGCCAAGCAAAATATCTATATAAACTTCTTTCTCATAATAACCCTATGAAGGAAGATTTGTTATTATCTCCATCCCACAGATGAGGACATAGGCTGAGAGAGGGTCAATAACTCCCCCAGTCCTCTAGGTAGTAAGGGGCAAACGCAGGATTTGAACCCAGGCAGCATACATGCTCTACTGTATTGCCAGTGGGAGCAAGAATCACTATTCTGGATACTCCCATTAGAGTTAGTTCTTTTTTCCAGTGCTTTCTACCCTTCTCCAAGCATACCAGATCTAGTGGAATAGCCATTAGGAACTGGATAATTGATTTATGGAAGATATGTACTTCTGCTAAGAGAGAGAATTTCACTAGGGTATTTAGTGCATGAAGAGATTATCATGGAGCCATAGAGCTTTTTAACCTTCTACAAATATAAATTAGTAAGGAAACTATAGTGGGTTGAAGTTAGGTTGCCATGAGGCTCATGTTCTTGGGGGCATTGGCATCTTTAGCCCAGTAACTACATTCATGAGTATCTGAGAGAAGCATGTGCAGATAATGGCCCAGGAGCATCTGTACTAAGGCAGTGGAGACTGGATATGTGTGCACTGGAATTCTGAGAAGTGTTCTGAGGAAGAGCTAGGATGACAAGCCTTAGTGATAAAAGTATACCTGATTTTTGAAAGAATTTTGAATAATGAGAAACAAATTTGAAAAGTAAGAATATCCCCCTAGCCACTGAGTGACATTATCTTCAAGTCCTCCCTGACCCTGACTACTCACATGCCACATACCTCCTAGCCCAGAATCTCCTTAGAAACATGTCATTTCCTCTTTTGTTTTCATTACATTCTTTTGTTTTGTTTCAAATCTGTTTCAGCCCATTTCTTCTCATACTCAGTCTCCACGTGCACCCCCCCCAACTCTGATCACTCAATCAGATTTAACCCGTTGACCTCACGCCAAACGCTCTTCTTTCCTCTCCAAACTTATCAGGACTTTGCCTTCATGACTTTTGCCCGCACTGACTTCCTTCACTGCCCCTGCTTTCTCCTGCACTTCTGAAAAAACATTGCCAAAGCAGCAAGAAGTCTCTGGGAGTGAGAAGTATGCGCCCTTGACATTAAGTTCAGTTTAAAAATCCTTCCCACCTTGCAGCCTAAAACTGAAAGGTTTGGCACTTTGAATAATCTTTACATCTTAAGACTGAGCTGCTTGCAAATTTCCTTTTATCAGGCTCTTCAGTGTAAAAACTATAGATTAAACCTGAAACTGTCCCCGTAAAAGCAAAGATTAAACAATAAAGCTATCCTTAGAGGAACAGAGAACACTGGAACAAGTACTTGGAAAAAATTATTCTTACTTGCTTTTTTTAGAAGAACATGTGAAATTACAACTAGAACATGGCTTTTGTCAGCTAGAGATTCGGTAAGTAAGATGATTAAATGACACCACCTGAAAATTTTATACAAGAAAAATCTGTCCCTAAGAAATCTCACAGAACATTTCATTTCTGTGAAAGCTTTGGAAAACAAAGTAGCATTCACTATATTTACCTTTACATAAATTTTAATTGAAATTAAGATTAGAGGTCAAATATTGTATTCATGTATGTATTAGATAATCCGAGTATTTTATGTCTGTTAGGACTCTGTACACCTTCTGCTGGAGAGTTTTGAATATCTAATGTGGCACTCTATTTAAGTAGAAACCATGCATTTTATCTGTAGATCCTGCTATCCCTGAATATATTTGCATGGCAAATCCAAATGCTGTACCAGCTGCCCCAAATTTCAAAGGGGTTTCCTACTAGATATATATATGTATTTGTTTTATAATTAATAGAGTAGAAGGGGATTCTTTTTAAAATACTGATTTAGATGACTAAGAAGCCCAATTTTTGTCCTTGGTATTAGAATGGAAATATGACAATACATATCACGTTTTCATAACTTCTAAAGACCTTGAGGCTGAAATCCCAATGCCACGGTCTGTAATTTTTGAGAACTCAGAATCAGAGGGGAGGTTCCAGAATCCTCGGAACAAAAGAATACTCCATGATTTTTTTAAAATGCAGAAAGCAGCCTGAGATCTAGTAACTTAGCTTACTGGAATAACTGAGTAATTCCAGAAAAATTGCCACGTATGGTCTTTGTGAGAATTTGGAAGCGAATATAGTCACACTAAGAGTTGACATAGGATTAAGAGAACATGTTGGAGACTGGTTGCAGAGAGTTTTCAAAATGTTTGTAGAAAATGCACTTTTATTTTGGCCTCTGAATACACTGAGTCTTACTTTCCATATATGAGGAAAACCTAGATGTTTGGTCTATGTAACAATAACTTGTGGCATCATTATTTATGTGGAGGCCATTCCTGGCATTGTTTATAGAGTATCCATGAGGAAATAGTCATAGCTTATCAGATTTATTACTTAAATTCAAACCTCAGAGGGACAAGAGCAGAACAGTGTTCAGTTTACTATTTTAATTTGATGAAGTTTAAGGTAACAGAATTCTTACAAGCTGGGAAACTCTGAATTAGGAAGATTAGAAAAAAAAATTAGTTGGTTTGTTTGGATGGTTGTTATATCCTGCTTGGAAGACACTTCTCTGTTTTCTCAATACTTGAGTTCTAGTCTCAGATGATTTATCACTAGGAGTGACTCTTAGGAAAATGAGATCACCTTTCTCTGCCTGAGTTTCTTAATCTATAGAATGGGAATGACAGTAATACCAGCCTCACAGAGTTATTGTGAAACACATAAGCTGAGCAAGAAATATTATAATACTATTATTATCATTCACTTGCATACTTATTGATGGCTTTTGGAAAAAATTTAAAAAGTATAAAATTGGACTACAGCATAAGACTAAATTTAAAGGAATATTTAGGTTATTTTTCTTGTTTGAAGTGGAATCTGATTACAGAGGTGGTTTCAGTGAAGTTATATAGGGCCTTGTTTGTTGGGGGTTGGGGGGAGGATTTGTGTAGTACCAATTGAATTAATCATGTCAGAAACACACTGAAGGAAAATTGTTATAAGAAGCCTCTAGATAAAGACTAATTGTGGATGGTTAAAATGAGCACTATAAATCACCCAGGGAAAAGAAAAGAAATGAGAAGAAAAGGAAAGGGAAGGAAAGGAAAGGAAAAGGAAAAGAAAAGGAAAGAAAAAGAAAGAAAGAAAGAAAAAAAAGCAATAAACCCATTTTCTTTTCCTGATATTTCAAAATCTAGAAATCACCTCAAACATCCTTTCTCTAGGGAGGTCTTCCCTGAATATCTTTCCATCATCTCTCTCCCTCACATTGCCCATTCAGAGCTCTCATCAGTGCATGAGATTATCTTACTGGTTTGATGATATGTCTGTTTATTTTTATCTGCCTTCCCTATGGATTATAATTTTCTTATAGCATATTGTTCATTGTGGTACTCTAAGCACCAGGAAGATATCAGCCCATATAGACACTCAATAAATATTTGTTAACACATGCATATTCATTTATGCATAATCTATGTTTTCTTGTTTGTTAGACCATACCTCTGGGCAGTTTCATATATGTTTATTATTCATGGGGTAGGATTCTGATTCAGTAAGATATTTCATTTTATTTAAGTATTACAAAGGGCACTTTGTAGGGAAAGGTTTCTGACTGAGTCATGAAATAACTATTTGGGCTCCAATATTATAATAGTGAACATAAACCCACTCTCTAAAGGCAATTTGAAATTTACCATATTCACTGTATAGATCACTAAGTAAGTCAATCTTCAAGCACTCTATTGACTAGAGTTTTTCACAATAGATAATTATAGACTTATTGCACTAACAAATACCATGATAACTAAATTTAAGGTAAGAATACATGTAAAGGAATTCCTAAAAGTCTAAGAAAAAGCTAGTCTCATTTTATAATGTGTGTAGAGTTTAATAGTTTCTTCTTAAAATGATTTTAGTATATCATAAACTATTTTTCAGGAAAATAATATATAACAATCCTGATTTTAAACAAGCCCATTTTCCTAAGGAATGAGTTAGATTACAAAGTCCAACAAAACACATCCTGAATATTCTGAGGAATAAAGCTTGATAAATAAAGCTTGATTCCTAGAAAGACTTTGTGAGCATTGTTGAAGTCTGAAGCAATGGGCCCATGCTTGGATGGGATATATTTTAAGTGCCAAGTCTTAGCACACTAACTACTATATCAATGGCTTTCCTTCTGACCAAGTGATATTAGGCTTCACATACCATATGGTGCTTCATTCCTTTGATAATTTTGCAAAAATTCTGGAAGAGAATATAGCTCAGATTGCTTTTCTAGAAACTTCCCATTAAGCAAGTATTTAAAATTTGATCTCTACCAAGGAAAAGATACTGTTTTAAGATGCACTCTTCTTTTAGAGATAATTTATGGCATAAATTTTATCACTTTATGGAACAAATCTCATTACTTTCAAACTGTATGAGAAATTTGGAAGACTATTTCAAAGTTGCTGATGCCTGTCAGGAATCTCACTGCTCACTTCATTAAAATATACATTAAATTACAGAGTACAAGAGTATTTAGCATCCACTGCCACTCTTGTAGTCAGTAATTTGCATGTGGCAGATGTCACTTACTAATCAATAAAGCCAATGGATTTTAAATAAAATTCACAATCCTCCCAAAGAAAACCCATTGCATTACTGATTAAACTGTTTCTCAGTGTCCTGCATCAAATGGGACTATAGTGACCTCTTCAGTGATCTGCCCTATTGATTGGAGCACTTTGAAACACTGAGGTTGTAGGTCTTATCAAATCATGAACAGAGCTGGAATTTCTTTAGGAATTTTAATACCACTGAAGCAAATAGAAAACCAGATGCATAATGCTCCTGGGTGGCTCAGTCAGTTAAGCATCTACCTTAGATCAGCTCATGTCATGATCCCAGAGTCCTGGGATTGAGTACTACATTGGCTTCCCTGCTCAGGGGGGAGTCTGCTTCTCCCTCTATCCCTCTCCCTTGCTCATGATCTCGCTCTTTCTCTCTCTCTCAATAAGTAAATAAAATCTTAACAACAACAACAAAAAGAAAACCAGATGTATAGTTTTTTTTTAATAACAACCTCAATTTGTCAGCAAATGTGTATGATATTATCGTTTGCTTAACAAGTTAAATAATAGGCACTCTGACTTTGTCTGAGAAGTTGTTTTTTTTTTTTTTTTAAGATTTTATTTATTTATTTGACACAGAGAGATCACAAGTAGGCAGAGAGGCAGGCAGAGAGCCTGATGTGGGGCTTGATCCCAGGACCTTGAGATCATGTCCTGAGCTGAAGGCAAAGGCTTAACCCATTGAGCCACCCAGGCGCCCGGGAAGTTGGTATTTTGATAATACATTTTGGAATATTATTTATTGGATGTCAAAAATAACTTTATGCTGAGTGAAATAAGTCAAGCAGAGTCACTTATCATATGGTTTCACCTACTTGCAGAGCATAAGGAATAACATGGAGAAGATTGGGAGATGGAGAGAAGTGAGTTGGGGATAATTAGAGAGGGAGACCAACCATGAGAGACTGCGGACTCTGAGAAACAAACTGAGGGTTTTGGAGGGGAGTGTGGTGGGGGTTGGGTGAGCCTGGTGGTGGGTATTATGGAGGGCATGTATTGCATGGAGCATTGGGTGTGGTGCGTAAACAATGAATGCTGAAACACTGAAAAGAAATAAACTAAAAGAAAATGAAAAAACAAACAAATAAACAAAAAACCACTTTATGTTTCTTGAAAACAAACATTTTTAGCCAGGATTGTATGGAGTATATATAGCTTTGCCCATGTAGATATAATAAACTCAAATTCAGAAATAATATATATGAATTTTAAAATTATTTTTATTTTTATTGTATTAAATTTGTATCACATATACAAATAAGGTATATATATATATATATATATATATATATATGATAAGGTATATAAAGTATATTAAGATGAACTATATATCTAGTCTGCCCTTAATAAGTGCCAATCTGGAAAAAGGAGCTAAGATATCCATAGAAATAAATTTTGATTTTGTAATACAAATGATTTTTTAATAAAAATAACTGATGGTAGGGGTGCCTGGGTGGCTCAGTGGGTTAAAGCCTCTACCTTCCGCTTGGGTCATGATCTCAGGGTCCTGGGATAGAGCTCCGCATCGGGCTCTCTGCTCAGCGGGGAGCCTGCTTCCCTCTCTCTCTCTCTGCCTGCTGCTCTGCCTACTTGTGATCTCTCTCTCTCTCTCTCTCTGAAATCTTTAAAAAAAAATAACTGATGGTATTATTATAATGGAGAACAGAATTATTGGAGTTAATCTTTTATTTTTTTGCATTTATTCTGACCTTAATGTATAACACAATTACACTGCAAAGCAGTTGACATACCCAATCTAAAATTATTATCAAGTACAAGAAAAGTTCACTCAGTCTTGAAATTTACCATTATAGTTGCAACACAACAGTGATATCATATTAATGATTTATATTTTTCTTTAAAGATATTTTTTTCCTAGGGGTGTTGGGGTGGTGATGGTTTGGGCTCAAGTTATGATCTCAGCGTTGTGAGACTAAGCCCTGCCTCCTGCTCTGTGCTCAGCGGGAGTCTGCTAAAGTTTCTCTCGCCCTCTGCCCCACCCCCTCCTCAAATAAATAAATATTTTAAAAAATATTTTTTCCTAAAAAGCTGTTTAAACATATTTTGGCTTATTTTTTTAAGAGCAGGCACCTCTACAATTATATGCTGCCTATTCTAATAAACTGATTTTATATAGAACCAATTTTTTTCCTGAATATTTTCAAGGAATTTCATGACAGGAAAATGCAGCTTTTTCTGAAATATGAAGAATAGCATATGGAAAAATAAACTATAGATAAGGAGAATATAAGCAAAAATATCTTTCTTTAGCTACAGTCACAGGTATGCCTTTTTAAATTGGCAAAGCATACTTATTAAGGAAATATCAGTATGTATTTAAGGAAAAAAAAAAAAAGGATGTTTTAGTGGCCTCTACAGTCTTCAAAGGAGAACCCAAAGGTATAGATGAAGGCTAGAGGATTCACAATGAAGTAAAGATTTTGATAAAGTGTCACACCTGTCCTTGTATGAATAGCCTGGGAAAGCAGCAGCCTTTAGTCCTCACTGATAAGCTGGATTGACTTTTGGCTTTGGTATAAAAAAGGCCCTTGATAGCAAACAGAATATTTTCACTAGAGCCTGTGTATCTCCAAGCTAAGGATGCTCTACTTATCACCTATTTATGCAATAGAAAAAAATGAGCAATTGTATAGCTCCAAAACTTTCCTGTCGACACTGAGAAGAACAGATTGTTGATATCAGTAAAAGACAGTCATCTACAGTAGCATTAAAACAAGGCCATGTGTGCGTGGGGGAGGATATAGCACCGTTAGAATTCTACAACCTGAAAGAATCAGTCCTATTCTATGAGAGACGTTGAAAGGAGGTGCCTTGCACGGATTTCGCTGGACTCAGGGCTCTTCAGTATGTGGGAGGTCAAAGTTCTAGGCCTGGAACAACCAAATCCATTTGTATTGGGAGTGCCAATCAGATTGTTAGTTCAGAAGTCTCTCTCTGCCTCACTGTCTCTGAATTTCTCTGGGCAAAAATTTACTAAAAGTTGAAATCTTTTCTTCCTTTTTCATTTGCTGGCAACATTGTACTTTTGCACATTATGAAAAAGCAGTAATTGAAAAATTAGTATAGTTAAGTGCTTTATAACTACTAATATTAAAATATATTAATTTCCAATTTTAAGTCCCAACAGCGATTTCCTTCTGAATTTATATTTCATTATTTGATGCTTAATTCATAGCTTACTTCGTTCCACAAAAATATGTTGAGATGGCTTATGGACAATAAGATAAAAGTATATTTTAATTGAAAAAATCTTGACCAAGTAATATCTTTTTTTTTTTTTAAATATTTTATTTATTTATTTGACAGAGATCTACAAGTAGTCAGAGAGGCAGGGAGAGAGAGAGAGGAGGAAGCAGGCTCCCCACTGAGCAGAGAGCCCGATGAGGGGCTCTATCCCAGGACCCTGAGATCATGACCTGAGCCGAAAGCCGAGGCTTTAACCCACTGAGCCACCTAGGCGCCCCTGACCAAGTAATATCTTGATGTAAGCCTTTTGACTTTTGTTTGTTTGTTTTTGTTTTTTGTTTGTTTGTTTGTTTTTGGTGCAAGGCACAACAGAAGCAGTCACAATTTTGAAACCATATATAAGAATGGCTAGTGCTAGGGCACCTGGGTAGCTCAGGCAGTTGAGTGTCTATTGATTTAGGCTCAGGTCATGATCTCAGGGTGGTGGGATTGTGCCCTGAGTCAGGCTCCATGCTGTGCTTCTCTCTCTTTCTCTGCCCCTCCCCTGCTCACTCTTTCTCTCTCTTTTTTTTCTCTCTCTCAAAAAATAAAAAATAAATGGCTAGTGCTATCGCCCAATGAAATTCAGCCATATGACAATGTGGAATGAGCTCATTTGGAGCTCAAATCCTGTCACTAAAGATTGCTGTTTTGTCTTAAGGCACTTGAACTGGGTTTTCTCATTTGTAAGGTGGAGGTAATAACAATATAATATTAATAGGGCTCTAATTTTGCCACTGGATTCTTAGGAGACTGAAAGGAAATTATGTAATATATAAACTATGTAGCATTGGTTAAAAGACCCTCATTGTCATCCTAGCTTTGAACTTGACCAGTGTTTATTTATTAATTTTTAAATTTTTCTTCATCCATTTTCAATGGCCATGTATTCCTCAAGGGTATATATTGATTATAAATTATTTTTATTAAATTATAGCATGATAATTTCCATTATGAATTATTTGAAATATTGAATTTATAAAGAATATATCTTTTAGAGTTTTAAAAGCAATTTTTAAAAAATGTAGCAATGTATGCACTCATATTATGGTTAGATAAGGATGACATTGGGCAACATTTTTAGATAGTTAATTAGGTTCTTATTTACAGAGATGAAACTTCAATCTTCCATCAAATTCTGTGCCCAAACAGATATTTAACAGGGTAACTTTAGCTCACATTTTTTTTTTTTTTGAATCTTGATTTAGGTATGTTGTAGCTTCAATGTGAATGTCCTAGAGTCTCATTAACAAAAGGAAGATTCTCTGTGATTGTCCTTTTTCTCCCTAATGAAGCTTTTTAAATCTCAGCAGTCAAAGGTTTGCTATTTCAGTAGGATTTTACTTATCATGTTGGGGGAAAATTAAAGTTAGACTGAATTCTTTTAATTTTTTTTCCCTGTCATATTTAGGAAGGGGAAATAAAAGTAATATGCAGTGAAAATACACAGAGTTCCAGAGAGCTGTGGATGTTCTCTCACTATAAAGAAAAAATGACTTAATTTGGTAACCGCTGTAAGTTTTTGTGATGACTATGGTATTTCTAAGACTGCAAAAACCATTAGCAAAATCCATCGTTGTTTGTTGTTGTTGTTGTTGTTGTTGTTTTTAAATTTGTATTTCACTGATGTAAAGATTTAGAAAACCCTCTAAATAACAAAAATACTCTTGGGCAATTCTTGCTGCATTCAGAACGCAGCTGTTATTAATTTTTAATGGATAGGACTGTGCCTTGGATTCATACTTCTTCATGGCAATGGGAGTTTTTAAAAATAAAAGAAATTGAGCCCTGTGAAACATGACACAGGGAAATACTTTTCCTCATATTAGCATGTATACATTTCCACCAGAAAGATACAGGACTTAATATGAAATATTTCAGTTATAATTGAACACCTATAGAAAAATATAGGGGATATGAACACGTGAAAACGAAGCCATCTCAACCATGTCTTGCAAAACATCCTTAATGAACGTGTGGAAGCTGGTCAGATATAATTAGAAGACCACTGGAGTTAGTCAGAAGCCCTTCCTTCTCATTTATAAAATGAGAATAAAAATATCTTGGAACCAAGTAATTCCTGAGGGAACACAGGTGCAAAATATCTTATAAAATTGTCAGCTATTATTTGGTGTTTGCCTCAGGCACAGATCTGGTTGTGTCACTCTCTGATCTGAGCCCCTTAGTGGCTCCCTGCTCAGCCCAGGCTTCGGTCAAAGCTCCTTGGCCCAGCATGACACTCACATTGTGAGCTGGACCAGTGTCCCCTTCTCTGATCTCTCATGTTTTGTCTCCTTTATATGCCTTATGCTCTGGTTTAACTCATTGGGTTTATTCATTTTTCTCTGCACGTGCTTTGTACTTATTTTTGCCAATGTTCCAATTTTGCCTGAAATACTTTCAGTGTGCTGAAATCCCTATTCTTAAGATATCTTAAGTCCTCCAGACTGAATTTCCCCTTTCTTCATATAAGGTCCTAGTACAGTCAAGACAAGCCACCTGCTATTAGTAGTACCTGTATTATTCCTTTTGACAGACTAGGAGAATTTTGAGGGTCAGATTTATGTCTGATATATTTTGGTACAACCCCATGAAACCTACCATTTTTCCACATGTTGGTGATATTTAGAATATTTAATGAAACCAAATTATGGATTGTGTGAGT
Source organism: Lontra canadensis (assembly GCF_010015895.1). NCBI lineage: Eukaryota > Metazoa > Chordata > Mammalia > Carnivora > Mustelidae > Lontra > Lontra canadensis. Next base: position 1,342,158 of record NW_022631012.1, read on the forward strand.
GGACTTGAAAAGTCATAAAAACGAACTAAATACCTAAGTAAGCAGACAGCATACATATTTTCATTTATTATTATAACACAAAATATATTTATTATATTACATGAAATTAAAAATACCTCCTTGACTTGTCACACTATCAAAGGAGAGCACAAAGTAAAACAAAATAATGGAATTTTTTTTATCATCTTTGCTTATCTGTTTCATCTGAGAATTCTCAGTGGGAAGTTATTATATTATTATTCATCAATGCAAAGAACAAAGCTATACTGCTTGAAGGCAAGTGTGCAAAGAGATATAGGGCTTAGTACTATTGTTGTCAAGAATGAGTTAACAACAATTAAAATAGGTGTATCTAATGCTTTTTTAAAGTCACATATGTGAAAAGAGATACCTGAGACCACCTTCAAGTGAAGTTGGACCTATTATCTATCAATATCCAAAGAACATTTAATCTTCAAGAATGTGGATTAGAAAGGTTTGATAATGCAGTTTGAGAGAATAATAAGGGAAGGATAATATTATCATAGATCAGGGGTTGGCAAACTTTTTCTGTAGAAGGCCAGATAGTAAATATTTTTTTTTAAAGATTTTATTTACTTATTTGACAGAGAGAGAGATCACAAGTAGACAGAGAGATAGGCAGAAAGAGAGGGGGAAGATGGCTCCCTGCTGAGCAGAGAGCCTGGATGATGCAGGGCTCTATACCAGGACCATGAGATCATGACCCGAGTTGAAGGCAGAGGCTTAACCCACTGAGCCACCTGGGTGCCCCCAGATAGTAAATATTTTTGACCCATGTGAATCCTGGGTCTCTGGGGAAAGTGCTCATCTCTTCACTACAGCCTAAAAGCCACCATAGACAATACAGAGATGAATAAGCATTGCTGTTTCAATAAGACTCTACTTACAAAAGCAGACAGTGAGCTGGATTTGGCTCATGGATGATAGTCAATCTCTTAGATTTTGGGTTATATGTAACTGGCATGATAATGAAGAAGAAATAATTTTTCAAATAAATTGTTTTATGCAACACAAATTAACTACCATAAACAGTAACATTAATTTAAATGTTGTGAACTTTAAAAAGAGCCAGAAAATAAAAGAATAGCTGAGACATACAGATTTTTATCATTAGCCTCCCATAAGAGTCAAAAAAAGAAATTAGGGTATCTTGAATCATTAGCAAAGTATTTCTTAATCCATGTTTCATTGAACTCTTATGAACCTTAAGATGTTAATAAATGATCTGAGGGGAAAAAAATGTTCTTCTGTCACATAAATTTGTGAAATCCCGTATTAAATACAGTTTAGTGGTAATAGTAGTAAAAATGTCAGGTAGCTTTTATGAATCTCTTATTGTATGCCAAGTAGTTTCTACTATTATCTCTCTTTGAGAGGTGTGTACACTAAAACCTACAGAGGTAAAGTACTGTATACCTAGGTCACTTGGCTGGGAAGTTGTAGAGCCTACTCTAAAATCCGGTTTTCACCTCCCTGTCAAGCTCATAGCTATCGAATAATACATACTGACTCTCAAACAAACCTTTTAAAAACACTCAAGCAGTGTCAATACACTAATGTGCACTTCACATTTCCAAGGATACATCATTTCTCAGATTTACCTGACAACGAAAAAATCAGAAATCCTTATTAAGAATATCACAGAGTGCTGGTGTTCCCTAGAAGAGAGTCTGGAAAAGGCTACATGCATCATGATGGTGATTACTAAATCTAGTTGATCATTAGAATAATCTGGGAAACTTTAGAAACATACACTTAAATAATTTCAGTCAGAATTAGGGACAGGTCAATGAATCAATTTCTGAAACATTCCCTCCTGAGATGATACTGATCATATGCTAGTTTAGAGATATTCCTTTGTTCTAATTCCATGGAACTAGAAATTTTTGCATACTTCATCCATTTTTGAGAATCCATTTCTGCCTTGTCATAAGAGGCAGGTGCTTGCAGAGTGATATCAAGAACATGAATCCTCAGTTCCTAAAATCACCAAATATATGGCAAAAGCAGCTCATTTAGTTGCTTTGTTACTTCCTAGTATAAAAGAGTATCCATGAAAATAAACAGGTATTGTTAATCTAATAGGATTTTATTTTATTTTGGCCTATATTACTTGGTTTAATTATAGAATTTTTCGACAAAGGATCCCTTTTTTAACACAGCCTTTGCAAAGTTAGATTCTTTTTTTTGCAAATTGTACTCTATCTATGTCAGAGACCTATTTTAGATATGCCAATATTTTATTGTTCTTGCCTACTTGTAACTCTGTGTTGTCATGGTGATAGGTCCTGATATCACATTTCTATAGACAATTAGCTGAAATAAATCTTTGCATCCAACACATTTATTGGAAAGGGAGATGCAAATGAGTGATATTTTCTTGTTAAACCTGAAGATAGTAAAATGTAGAAAAAAAGACCACAGGAAAGCAATATATTAATACTGCTTTTGCGAATAATGAGCTATGTCATTATGGTCCTTTCAGTAAGTTTCAGTTGGCCTTTGTTTCATCATCTGTAAAATAAGGACATTAGAAAAAATAATTTCAAAGTTTTTTTTCAGATCTAATATTCTATGGTCAACTCTTAAAAGTAGGAAGGTTCTGTTGTGGAGGGAGGGGAGGGAGAGGGTGATTGGGTTATAGACATTGGGGAAGGTATGTTATGGTGAGTGCTGTGAAGTGTGTAAACCTGGCGATTCACAGACCTGTACCCTTGGGGCTAATAATACATTATATGTTAATAAAAAAATTAAAAAAAGTTAAAAAGTAGGAAGGATCTGAACTACAAAAAAGAAACCATAATGCTTGCCTTTATAAATAGGAGAATACATGCAAACCTTTATACTAGGGAACCAGCCTCATGCCAAGAAGTAACAATGGTAGTCACAGGTCAATATTAAAACAAACAGATTGAAAAATCCCAAACAACTAATTTAAAACACACACATGCACACACACACACACACAGATTATTAAGTTACAGATTGATATGTAATATTGTAATTTTCAAGTTCTTAATGTTATTAATTTTTTGTAAGATATCTATGATGATTATATCTATTCTATAGTTATAACAATTAAAATATTTGACTTTTGTTTATGATCACATGACAGAATGGGGGGGGAAATTAAAAGTTGTGTTCATAGGACTTTTTTTCCACTTTAGATAGATTTCTACAGGCATAAAATAACATCATCTGAAAACTTTTTTAGGGGATGAATGATTTTTCTTGTTACTTTAGTACTTTATTCACTCTTTTCATGATGTCATTAAATCCTTGCAAAGAAGGCTTTATTGTGATATGAGATATAGCAGGCTAGAGGCAAGGGTATCCACAAAGGACGGTATGTTGGAGTGAAATTACTGATGCTAATCAGCAGTGATGATAAAAGTCCAAAGTACAGACTCTAAAATAAACCAGTCTCCAATTAATAATGACTATTTTTGAGAAAGATGCCCTGGATAAGCCAACCTACTGATCACTTCAATCCATCTCTTGATTATTTGTTTCAAGTTCTTCCTGGAAATTTTGGCAAAGCACAACTAAAAAAATAAACCAATAAGTTTTTCTTGCACTGCTCTTCATAAAACACACTGCCTGATGTATAAATCAAGTTGTAGGAAAACAAAACTAAGCAAAAATATGGTCAAGGTGAATAAGGAGGAGCAGGAACAAAAGATTTACCTAATTTTACAGTAAGATTTTCTGTAAGTAAAGACATTCCTGGTCCCTCAAATTTCTTTACACACACACACACACACACACACACACTCAAATCACTGCATGTATGGAGCAGTTTCCATTGAGATGATGTATGTTAGAATAATCTACACAATTACCATAAAATATGTAGACCTGAGTTATGAAAAAAGATGTGAAAAATAGAAAAAAATTATGCTTATTAATATCCTACCACTGACTGATTATGTCTTTCTGTGAGTAAAGCCACTGTTAAAAACAGGCAAATTTCAAACATATCCAATGTTTTGTACAACTGGAGTGAAAATTTGAAAGGGAGACTACTAGGTCTTTCTTTTCAGTTTCATTTTCTTACACTGCTGGAGAGTAAGGAGTGGGCAGCAATGTCTATAAACAGCTGATGGCTGACCTCAAGTCTGAGGTAATCACTAACAGTGACAAGCTCCGCAAATCTCAGATGTGGCTGCAAATCAAACACCGATCACCCCCTGTGCACGGGGCACAGAAGCCCAGTCACAAATCTCTGTAGTCATACTTATCACAGAGTTATCACCATTAACAGCAGCATCTTGCAATATGAAGGACAGCAATAAATACCAGTGGGTGAGCATGAAAAACTATTCCTACATACAGCTAACCAAAGGGCTAGCCGACCATTAATTCTATTACAATTTAAAGCAAGAGACTTTTCCTGATTGGGAACAGGCTATTTTACACCACTCAGGGGTTAACTTGGAAGACATTTATTCTTACAATTCTATTCTATTCTTACATGTTAAAGGTGTTCAAGGAAGAGGATCATTCCCGATTATCTGGAGTTTCTGAAAAATAAACTATTTTAGAAATTTGATCTGCTCCTGTTTAGTGCAGTTCTATAGAGTTAAAAAATGCCAAGGGGGCACAATATAAAAATAATGAGAGAGGGTGAAGAAATTTTACAAATTTAAGTTTTAACAAAATTGACTTCTAATCTCTGAAATTGGTCCAAGATTATACAAATTAAGTAGAGGTTCCACAGTTGTTTACAAAGATGGGAATTCCTCATGGGGAAAATTCACTTTGTTCTTCATGCTGGGGTTGACCCTCAGATGAGCAACAGCATTACTTAATTTTTGTTATTTTGTAGCAACTTGAAAGGAGAAGCCATTCCTGAATTTACTCAAAGGCAATTTTAACATTAAAACCCACAACATACCCTGCAAAACAGAAACTGTATTTTGCAAAATCAACACTTAGGGAATTAGTCTTCTCAACTTCTCAACAATGATCCTCCATTATCTTTATTGTATGAAATTATGATGTTTTCTAAGACTTACAAATCTTACAAATGCCCCGGTGACCCATTTAACCATTTGTAGAGAATTTGTGAACCCTCTCTTGGAAAAAAAATCTTTAAAAATCCCACTCATATTCTCAAAATCTACCTACTTCTCTGTTATTACAATAAATAAATCCTTCACACCTCTGGAAAGATGCATTCTGTACCCCTTTGCTTAATGCAGAGATCTTAGTTTCTTTGCATTTCATAGAAACTGATACAATGGCAGAGGGTGGGTGGGATGCAGTGAATTGTGTTTCTGTAAAGTGTTAACTCAGTCCCTCAACTGAGATTTCTTTACAGCTTCCATTTTCCCCAGTTCTTTCATATCTTTGATCATTAGCTCCAAGTACATGTTGCCTTTTGTTCTTTCTCCATTTGAAAACAAACCAACATCAAACAAATCACAAAGACCTAAATTCAATCATTCTTTCTACCCAAACGCTTTCACAGATTTAATATTACCATATTGGACATTGATGGGGGCACTGATTAGTGAGAAAGCTGGAAAGCCTGTCTTTCTGTGAATATACCCATTGAAGGCAAGTCAATCCTAAATCTTAGCTGGCATTGATATTTGTTAAGGGTGAGATGATTTGGCAAAATACTCCAAGTGATTACTTTTCTATCCACTCTGCTTCTTTCTTCAAGATTTAAATATTAAATATAAATTTTAGAGCAAAAACTAGGCAGCTTACCCCAGCATGAAAATATGTTTCTTTAAAATGACCACATACATAGAAAATATGCAGCATGAGAACATGATTCATGTTCTTTTAAAACTAAATCTTTTAAAACTAAAAATCAGCCACCTGATCAACTATCTTTTGCTTAGACTGGGAGAAGCACAAAGGCCAGTGCCCACAGAGAAAGGCAGGTCCTGGGCAAATCAAAATCCTGAATTAGGGGCACTGGGTGTTGCCTACAGAAAATCACTTTAAAATGCGACTGGCTATGCAAAGGCTCTTTCAGCTGCATGTAGTATAACCTTCAGTGTCTGACCTAAACTAAATCAGTGTAAGTTTCAAAGTATTAAAAAAAGACCAAAAAGGCTAATTCTTTTTGAGTGAGAGTTATAAAAATACCGAGGAAAATAAATTATTTCTCCCTTTGGGAAACACAGCATGAAATAGTTTACCACCAAGCCAAAGCTGATAGAGTCTATGTTTCCAATCAACTTTTTTTTGGTAGGAAATGCTATTTGTAATTTATTATTTATGCTCCTTATGTCTTAAAAAGCAGGTTCCAGTGTCATTTTGCTTGGGTATACATAAAAGAAAGATGAGAGAACCTACTATACAGTGACCTTTATCTTAATACAATATTACCAGAACACTGAAAAATTTAGAGTTTTCAAAAAGAGTAGAGAGAAATCCATTTTCAAAGCTTGAATCAGTAAATGTTAAAAAAAAAATCTTTACAAATAACATTATTCTTCCCATCAGGTGACACATGTGGATCAATTTACATTTGAATATAGTGATCAGAAAAGATTAAGAAGGGACACATGTTTTGCAACTATATAGTGTGAGATAGAGTAACTGTTTTGACCCACCGGGTGGTCATTGTAGCACTGGGATGGGATGAAATCCAAGATGACCCTGGTTAGGAAGGGGGATGAAGAAGAGGGGAAAGCAAGATGGAAATGAGCAAAGTGTGTCATCTTTAAGGATCCATCTTTAAGGATCCAAAGAGTACTCCTTACCTGAACTTTGAGTGCTTCTTTAACTAAAAGGAAGAGATCAACACATAAACAAGAAGAAACTAAGGCATTTTAAAGGAACTCTAACCATTTTATCCTGTGGGTTTAATTAGGATCTGACCAATTATGTCATCCACCAAAAATGTATTGAATGTCTGTTATATGACTCACATGGTGCTGGGGTTGGGAAGAGCAGAAAACACTGTTCTTAACCTCAAAGAGTTCGCATTCCAGTGGGAGAGATAGGTGGTTACACATTCTGTTATTGCATTGTGATCAAGGCACTGAGGTGGTGAAGAGCTTAGATTCTGCAGTCAAACTTCCTGGATATGAATACTATTTCTACTTTAGAGCTGTGTGATGTTGGGTAAGCTATCTTACACTTCGGTGCTTCAGTTTCTTTATCTTTAAAACAGTGCTAATTAAAGTATCATCATCATATTGTTGTTATGAAATGAAATAAGTTGTAATACACATAAAGGTCTTAATAATATCGGCTTGCGATTTATGTTCCTGTTGAATGATGTATGTAGCATGCTGTGGGAACATAGAGGAAAGGTATGAGACTCAGCCCAGGATGCAGCATAGAATAGGGCTTTCCAGTTGAGATGAGATTTAAATGGGGCTTTGAAATAGTCTAGTAGGACTTACACAGGCATGCAATGGTGAGAAAGTGTAAGACACCATTGCAAACACGCAGGGAAGAGATATCACTTAGAGTTTGGATACTTGGAGAAGTCATTGTAGAGAACTGAGACTATAGTAGGGAATTTAGATTTTTAACTTGAAGACTCTCCTGTTTTTATCTTCATGCATGCTGGTCATCTCTTTCTCTGTTTTATTCAATAGGCTTACATCCGCAGCCATTAATTTCTTCACCTCTATTCAATTCTACACTTGGCTACAAGGTAATTTTGTTCAAAAAACACATTTAACTAGGTCATCTCTATGTACAACATGAATTTTATCCCTTGTTATTCTTTAGACCAAATTTAACTGTTTTGGCCTGGTATTCAAGTTCTTCTCTCTGCTGTCCAAAACACATGTAAAAATTTACCTCTCTTATTACAATAGCATTCTAGTAACATCCAGTGTCCTGTTCCTATCTCCCACTTCTTTTTTCAAATTTCATACTAATCTCTGATCTTGCTCAAGAAGTTTCCTGTTTGGAATTTTAATATATCCAGATCAATTTGAATTTTTTTCCTTAAGAATAGCCTCAATTTTGAACACACTGAAGAAAAAGAAAATTTGTTTAACCAAATCTCACACATGTTGATATGCTTCTGGCACCACAGTGCCTTAGTGTTCAGCTTCACAATCACATACTTTACTTTAAACTGCTCTTTCCCTTCATTCTCTTTCCATATTGTTCATACGTTACTTGTGAGTGGAGGTTTGGCTTTCTAGGTATCTTACTTTCCAGTGTATGTACATCTGTAGTATCTTGTACAACAAATAACCCCCAAATGTTTGTTGGATGAATATATTATATGTAAAAATATATAAAACTTTCTTAATAACATGCCAAGAAAATTATGTGAAAGTTCCATATATCTTTTGAAATTAGTTACTTGTTTCTTGCGAGCTAAATAGAAGAGAATCAAAATTATATTATGGCTTATATTTACTTAGGTATATATAGTTCACATAGACAGGTAGAACACTTATAAAAAGTATTGGAATTCTTTCAACTGAGTGACTGTTAAAGATGAACTTCCATTATAAAATGTAGGTGAAGACATAGAGGAATTGTGAACTTAGAGTAAACCACTGGACATTAGAGTTTAGGAGGAAGGGAACAACCATTTAGTCAATATCTATGGTGTGCCAATCATCACAGCCTGCTATTTTCTTCATAAATTATCTAAGTAACTCTTTCTAATATCTCCTCCCAAGAAAAGTAATTATTATTATGGCCATTTTATAGCCAATGCCACCATGGCTCAAAAACTTAAGGAGTCCTTTCAAAATCTTACATCTATGTGATGAATTTGGGATTTAAATCTATATCTATCTGACTCTTGAGCCCAAGTTCTCTGAGAGGTTTTTAGAATGGCAGTATTTAGAGGCAGGTTAAATAAATTGACAATTTTGGACAAGTAACAAACTTTTTTGGTCCTAGTTCTTCATTGTTATGAGCTTGCCCTAGATAATTTCTATAGATTTTATAACTCCAAATACTTGTGAAAAGAGGCAACTGTTTTCTTTCATTCTGTTTTTTGAAAATCACATTTAAAAATCTTATGGCATGGAAAGGTGGAAAAGTTATGCACATCAATGGGTTGTATATTGACTATAGCAGGGACATATAATTAGAGTGAAGTGTTTGTGAACTTTTTCTTTATATTGAAATAGATATTATCTTTGTAAAATAAAAATCTAATAAATGGAGGAAAAACTATCATTTTGAGTAGTGATTTGATTAAATTCAAATAACCAGTCTCTTATTTATTGAATATTGATGACAAATGTATGTAAATCTTAAATTTTACTCAATGTACTTTTTTGCTTGGGTAACGCTATTCTACAGTATCTCTTTGCACTCAACTCTCAACTAGTATGCATGTTAGAGAAGAGTAACATGATTCTAGTGCCATGTCTAGAATACAATTGTGTTGAGTACTTGCATTTACTTTCATTACCCTAAAAGTGAAAATAGCTAATGTCAAAATATACTTACTATTTTAGAGACCATAAAGCTGTTAATAAATGTACTATACTATTTATTAACTATCATTTGATATAAATAATGGTAATTTTACTAGACTTTCAAGTCCTTTACTTCTGAATATTGTGCAACAAATTATGATAATATATGAAAGAGAATAGTCTGGAATAACATTTATGTATAAGAAAGTTAAATATGATAATTATTAAAATTTCCTTCATGTCCTAAGGAATCTAGTTAAAGTGACTGGGTATTCTTGAGTAAACTACAATGAGTTTGAACCCATAACCGGAATGGACTGAGTGCAATGAAATACCAATACATAGAATACTCTAATCATGATCAGTTTAAGCGTTTTTTCCCCATATTGATTTCTTTTACCATTTGACTATTGTAGAGAAGGAAGTTGGGTTAGTGCTAATAACTGAACGTTCTTCTCTCAGTCACACTGAAAACTAGCTATATCTTCTCTTGCTTAGGAGGTTCTGAGCACCTTTCACAGAACTTGGTTAGATGAAATGAAAATCTTTCATATCAAGCCATCAGTATGACAGACACTCCAAGGCACAAACTGCCATTACATTTAAGGAGAACATTTTGATATATGAATTTATACCCTCAGGGTTCAGGTCTGGCTTGTAGGACATCCTAATTAAAACTAGTCATTTGAGAAAAGAGACTCAAAGCAGAGATAAAAATTAACTCCAAATTACTTAAAAATATAGGCATATAAAATACATATGAAATACTAAGGACACTGGAAAAAATAGTCTTTTTTTTTTCTCTACCTTTGACAATAGAGTATGACAAAAATCCAGTTCTCTTTGGGGTCTTGCAAACAAAAAAAAAAATCTAATAAGCAGAGAACAAAATGGGAATGGTGCTCTACAACAAGTAGCCCCAATGCATATTCTTAATATATAGACCACAGCTCAGAGGTGTGTCCCAGTGGCACTTGCATTTCCACACACTAAACATAATTCTAGACTATAGTTAAATGACTCCAAATACAGGCTAATCAGGCATACCCACATAAAAAAAATCACAATATTTAAACATTAACTTTAAATAAACACATACACTACAAAAAAATTCCTCAGAAAACATTTTGTAATAACACAGAAGAAATGCTTAAGGGAAAAAAAAAAAAAGGTGTTAAGCATGCCCAAAATACTTCTGAGGGAAGAGATTATTATGAAACCTTAAAGATATTGATCAATAAGCCAATTGGTTATTTATTGACCACAGTGGTACTTAGGCTAAGTCAATTATCATATTGTTTCACTTACTTGTGGAGTATAAGGAATAACATGGAGGACCTTAGGAGAAGGAAAGGAAAAGTGAACTGGGGGAAATTGGAGGGGGAGATGAAGCATGAGAGACTGTGGACTCTGAGAAACAACCTGAGGTTTTTGGTAGGGAGGTGGTAGGGGAATGGGGGGCCCTGCTGGTGGGTATTAAGGAGGGCACGTATTGCATGGAGCACTGGATGTGGTGCATAAACAATGAATCTTGGAACACTATAAAAAAATAAAATTAAATTTAAAAAATTTTTAAAAATCAAAGGGAAATTTAAAAATAAGTTTTTCCAAATTTAATTTTAATGTAGTAATCTACTAAGTATGTCATGTGAAAAGTTAGTATTCAATAAATATGGAGGGTAACTCATACCTTAAATTCCTCCAAGATTTTGTAATTTTTCCCATGATATTCACAAAAGTTTTTCACTTCTTTGCACTCAGGACAGCATCCATTGTGTTCCACTTTAGTACACTTTGGGTGAATTTTAGGGCATTCTGGCTGATCACAAACAGGTCCATCCAGAGCACAGACACATGGACAGTTGGAATGCCCTGGGAAAAATCGTTCTCCCAACTTGTATACAAAGCCGCTGTCATCCACACACCCTTTCCCTCGATAGTCATCAAAGATCAGATTGTCATTACTGGAGGTCTGGTCACCTTCATCAGCAGGATAGTCTTCATGACTGATGGCAGCAGAGGTGACCAATCCAAGGATGACCAACAGAAGTATGCAAGCTTCATGAATATGAAGAGCCATCCCCCTCCTCAAAGGCTTCTGGATGTGCTCCTATTATTAAATATACTCAGCTCCTTCCATGGGAATACAAGAAGGGTAGGCTGAAAATAAATATTTAAAAAAGAACAATTTGACATATATAAAGAGAATATGGATTTATGTAAGCCCATGTTCTTAACCTGTTTATTTGAGACCTATCTGGAAGACACTAAGAGCTTAGATAGATTAAGTTCATGCAAATATCTACACTTTATTATGAAGTTTGGAGAGTTTATTCTTGGCAGTATATGCATTAAAATTTGTCCTTTATTTCACTTAGGAATCTTAAACTCCAATTTACCTTCTGCATTTCTAAGGTCTGGCTTTGTCTAAACTAAGAAGTGGTTTTACTAAGCCTCAAAAGGTAATTAAAAGTAGTTACAAATGGCTCAAGAATGTTTGAATTCAAATTCTCTGTTATTCTTTATCACTAAATTGGTGATAGAATATATATGCTATAATTATCTGTATAAAAACTATGAGATTAGTGAGAAAACGTCTACTTCTAAAAGGGAGGAGACCAATAGTTGGATATAAATTATAATTGAGATGAGCTAGTACAAAGGCCTTTCTACTTCTTTACTTCCATAACTGGAGAACAACAATGGTCTCAAATGGGTTACTTTTTTCAGAAAACATAAATCTGGATTTTGAGACATAGATAGGAAGAAAAATAGTGCAACCATTTTACAGCGACTAAGAGATAAATTTAATAAATAGTACAAGAGAATTCCATATATTGAACATAATTTATTAAAAATAAATTTATTTGTCTCATTGTCCATAACTTTATTTTACTCAGGAAGTAAGCTCCTAGTGGGCAGGAAAGATGTACCTGTGATTTTTTTTTTTTTAATGGCAACTTGAATCTAGTGTTCATGGACTACCACTTGAATTAATTACTTCAATATAAAATATATACCATTCATATTGTCTTGAGAACATATCTTTCTTTTGACATCCCAAACATATTTGCATTTAGTCAATTTTCACAAAAATGCCAATATAAAACTGTTTATTGAAATTCCTTAAAAAGATAATGTTGTATTGCCATTCACAGAAAATATGTCTGATTAATTTGGTGACATTGAATCTTATAAGCTTCATTTAGTGTTAGTAGTTGGTGTGGAGTATTGGTAGTGGGCTTTTATTTAAATGTTGAGAGTGACTAACTTATACAAATGCTCTGGGGAAACTGTGACTTTAGAGAGTAATAGATAAGAAAAAGTGTTGTCAGATAGTTCATTTGTCTATTTAAATGCTATTGGCTTTATGCCAATATTGCTTAGATTGTGTATAGGATATTTTCAGATAATTTATGTTATTTGTTGGTATATTTTCAGAATATAATGAATAATGATAAATCATCCCTTTTCAGTATAACATATACAAAGGATAATTCAAAAACAAGGTAAAGATGGCTTAAGGACACTTCATCAACTATTATGTTTGCATTTTAAGTAACATATGCAAATTATCTTATGCAAAGTAATAGTAAAATGGAAGGTAGTATATTTATGCCTTCCTTTAAGAGAAAACTGCTCTCTGATATTAGAATTCCTTTTGGGTAGGTAATGATAAAAGAGATAGATATATTTTAAAATATGTCAAAAATAATGAGTCATGACAGAACAAAAAAAATGCAAACCTATAATTCTACTTGAGAAGCTGGAAACTCCCTTTGACAAAGCATTTTTTTTTCTCTTAAATTACTACAGAGGCCACAAACAGAAGCTTCTGAAAAAAGCATAAATATATTTTTACTGATTAAGCTATGTATTATAAATCTCTCACATATTTAGAAAGTTTATTTGGAAGAAATGAAGCTATTGTGCTTCCTTATAGTATTCCAGTAGTGCTTGCCAGTACATGCAAGATATGCCATATGAAATACACATTTCATTCTGCTTCAAAAGGACAGAGACTGAAATTGATCTCTTTGCAAGCTACAGGTAGGCATTAATATATTGTATCGGGTTGTGGTAAATGTAAACCTAAAGGTAAAAATAGGGGTGTAATGTGTACTTTATATAAACCTTAAATATGTTTTTATTATATGAAATAAAATTTAAAATCTGCATGGAGAAAACAAGGTTTTCTTTTTAATAAAACAAAGTTCTTCAGTTATTAAAAAATCCCTTTTCATAATTGAGCTGCTCCAGTGTAGTTAAAAACACTATTTAAGAGAAGAAAGGTTAGAGAAATGAAATAAAAATGTTTATCTGAAGATTTTCAATAAGTAAGCAAACACTGCTAAACTGAGGATCACTTTCTAGCTAAACTTTCCCCCCTCCCCATATTGCTACATATGATTTAAAATGACTGCATCTATTTCTTTGAGAAAACAAACATAACTCATGTCATAAGATACACTTACCTAATCAGTCTGGAGGTTAATGGTGGTGGTGGGAGTCATAGACCAATATGAACTAAAAGATCAGGTATGTTTTAGGAAAGCAGTTCCTCTTTAATTATCCAAAGAATACATTTTCAGGCATGAATTAAAGGTAATCCATTCTCTCTACCTCCCATTTCAAAACACAGTCAAGAAGCAGTCTCCCGCCCTTCCAGAGAGAAACACAGCAGACACACATAAGAAATATGCTTTGGACTTGTCTTCAGAATTCAAAGCAAGAAGCAATGCTGGTCCTGTAGAAATCCAGACCCCAGTAGAATCATGTTGAACTTATTTTTAGCATTTTCTCAGATCCTTCTATGAAATTTACCGGCTGATTACGCCTCCTCCACACATGAGTTCACTTACACAGTGTTTGGTACGGCAGTAGAGGTGATTTGGCTAGGCTCTGAGGATCACAAACAGCAATAGCATACTGTAGCTTAAAGCCCACTCCGTGGCAGTACCATCAGCATCATCCACAATATGTTGCTTGAATCCCCTCTTACACACCAGAAAATACTAACTGTGGATGTGAAGGAAAGGAGCAACTTTAGCTGGGTTTCTGCATCACTGAGAGCAGTTTGCAGACTGCTGATTTGGAGCTCATTCGCCGGCAGCCGGGAATTCCTCAGCACCACGGACAGCGCCAACAACTGGCTTCTGAGCCCAGCTCGGTCGAAATCCGGAGCTGCTTCTTTAGAGGAGGCTAGAGTGTTCTCTAAAGCAGTCGCACTTTATACAGCTGATGCATGCATTAGGAGTGGGAAAGACATTTTACATGCGAGATACTTATTGGCATTGAAATTAAAATAAAAAATACAAAACACTGTAATTATACCTAATGCATTCTTAGATGGGCTGCAGAGATGAAAGTTCTGGAAGAGCATTGCATCTAGATTTAAGCCATCTGCAGTCTTGATTATTATTAATAGATAAAACATAATCATTGTCAAAGAATCTCTGAAACTGTATGCTCCCCGCTTCTATTCGACCCTTTGGTTGCAGAAAGACTTTCTCCATGCTACACGATTAAACTTCAGGTCTTCCTGCAGCTTGGATTTGATTAAAAAAAAAAAAAAAAAAAAAAAAAAAAAAAAACAGGAGTAGCCCTGTTCTGCAGTTTGTTCTCTAACATTCAAAATCAATCTCCTGTAATTCATCTAGTCTGTCATTAGGCGTCATTGTAAAGCTGTTTCTTTCAAAGCCCTAGCAAAGATGTTCTGTCTCTAAATTCTTATCAAAATGAAAAAGAAAAAAAGACCCAGACACAAATAAATGAGCAAGAAGTTTTTTTTTTTTTTTTTTTTTTTTTTATTGGTAACAGTTTGAGCACTAAAATACATGTCCAAAGCATGTTTTAAAGCAAATTGTAAATGTTACCTGCTGGCATATTTAACCAGATAGTTCCTGGTTTGGGACTGACTACGTAAGGTATTTTCAAACCTTAAAGGGGATGCCGTCCATAGTTGGATACGCTGACCTCAAGACCACGTTCGAACAGTGCCATCAGAGCCTCCGGAAAACAAATACTCTCCGTCATGAGAAAACACGACTGTGTGAGCCTCACTCTCGTGGCCCATCATTTTGTGAATCTGCCCTGATTTAAGATCTAGCAAATGGATAACCCCACTGCCACTCGCCTGAGCTAAAACTCGACCTGAGAGAGAGAGAGAGAGAGAGAGAGGGAGAGAGAATATCAAAGTTTAATTTCAAGCAGACACAGTTTCTAAGCAATGAAATAAACAATTTAGTTTCAATTGTAATTCTAGAGACTCACATAAGATGTCAGTCATTAAATATAAGCTAACTCTCATTTGTATAGGAAATAATTCCAGTCAAAATTAAGACATGTCAATGATTATAAAATTTTAAAATAAGGAAGTAAAGGCTAATACCCTACCTACTTTATCAAATGCCCTTCTAGTTTCCTTATATTTGGAATTAATAAATAATTTTGAGAAGATGAGGGTGAAAACAACTAAGCAATGCAGGTTTCTTTTTCAACTGAATTATTTGTAAAAAAAAAATCCAAAGCATAGGTTTAAAATCTATGTCCCTATATAATGGATAATTTACATGTTAAATTTTGCATTATACTTTAACTTGTTATAATTATGCTAAATCTTTACTTAGTTATAATAATATACATTTATGCTTTAAAATTTATGACACTTATGAACTTTTTTTGGAGTGGAAGTGAAAATAAATACCTCCAGTTCAAGAATGACTTGGGGTTTTTACTCTAATTTAAAATTCAAAATTCTGTTAAACTAAATTTATATTACATAAGAGCTAAATATAGTAGAGTATTCTCATAATTTTTATACTGTATAACTTTTAGTGAATAATTTCCTTCAAGTGAAAAATATATCATCAATCCAATTCTAATGCTTTTATTAAAGAGGTCTGATAACAAACTATCAGGGAATTTAGAGGTAAGTAAAAATAATGGAATATGTTTACATAAAGTCAGTATGTGGGGCAAAAGCTCAATAATAGGACTACCTATGGGATTATCTAATCATACTTAGAAGGCATATTATCATTCCAGTAATAATACTTAAAATTGATTTCCCAATAATCTAGATACTAGATTTTGTACCTGATGTGAATAATTCCATATAATACTTATAAGAGCTAAGGATAAAATAATATTAACTTCATTATATGGGTGAACAAAGAGAGGTTTAGAAAGGTGAAGGAGCTTGCTCAAGAGGAAGTATGCATGGTATGGAGGATGGAGGGAGGTATCATTAAATCACAATCACTTTGAATCCAGAGCCTGGATTTTTAGTCATTGTGTTTTCCACATACAGCATGGTATTGTTATCAATGATGCCCTCCTGACAGATTTTAAGTGGGTGATATATTGTGAAAACAAAATTTGTTTCACAGTAAAAATTCTTTAATGATGTTGTCATAAAAGTCACAGTAAAATATTTAATCACAAATTATACCCCAAAATATCATGAATATTTTGAAAACAGGGAACAGTTATAAAAGTAAAGCTAACCATGATAAATATGGCCTATTTGCAAACCTTTGTAACTACTGGGTTTCTTCATCTAGAACAAAACCTGACACAGCAAAGATCCTTAGGATGGATTAGAGTGTCCAAAGAAGTAGATGTGAATATTTATTATAAACCTTCTTCTACTAAGTCTTTGCTGACAGAAGCATTACATATGGATTCCACTTCTGGACTCATTCTATAGGCAATTGTTGCTTGTGACTTTCCTAAGAGTCAAACAAATACCTTTTTTTGTAGTCTTCATACAACAGACAGGAAAGGGGTAAATATTATTTTCTATTTTTGAAATGAAACAGAGTCAAAGCTCATAAAGAAAAAGGAAAAGATTTAGCTTTAAACCATTATCTTTTGTTGAAGTCAAATCAGTAAAAATAATAATTGGAAAAGTTTATGAAGATTCTTGGTAATTTCTGAAAGTTCAATGAAATAAAGAATATGATATTAGAACCTAATGATAGGGTTATAAAATTCAGCAGCACCATGCCTCAGGTGTTTCAAAAATTTGTCTTTGATAGAACAGATTTTAGTAAGTTTATGATGATGTTTTTCAGGTTTACTTGGATTCATTTACAGAAGATTGCAAGATTGTGATTATATGTATAACTTATTCCTAAAACATGTATAAATTTATAATCATGTTCAACTTCATTTAAAGTATATGGGATTATTATATGGCATACAATGTCTGACCTAAAATTAGCTTTAATGGGAATTGAGATGCTAAACCCTTTCTAGGCTAGAAGATTTTCAGAATTACTTACTAGGATGGGTCAACTACCACATTACTATCTAGTTGGTACGAGAGAGGTGGCACTCTCAAAAAAAAATTATAGTATGATTAGTGGTAGCATCTCCAGAGAGTGGAGTATTTACAGACATGTGTATAGGTATCTCTCTAAATATCCTGGTGATTGGCAATGAAAAATAAATCAGAATATAAATCATTTGTCATCCCAATTCAGAGTCTTGATGACAAATTTAGGAAGAGCATTTATCTACTACTTGGTCAATGGAATAAAAATATGTAGAGACAAAATTTTTAGCAGTACTGAGAGAATTTATAAAAACTTGTGCTAATGCTTATGTTAAAGTTAATATGCCTCCTTAAAAATATGAAATAAGAAAAAAATAAGTGATAAATTATATATTTATACTTCAAATATTTTGTTAAAATATTATAACACAATTTAACCAAAACAATTGTCTTGTAACATGTAATTCCTGAATAGATTATTTAAAATGTCATTTAGCCTACCCAGAGTAATCTATACTTTCAACGCCATCCTAATCAAAACACCATCAGCATTTTTCAAAGTGCTGGAACAAACAATCCTAAAATTTGTATGGAACAAGAAAAGACCCTGAATCACCAAGGAAATGTTGAAAAAGTAAAACAAAGTTGGGGGCATCACATTGCCGATTTCAAGCTTTATTACAAAGCTGTGATCACCAAGACAGCATGGTACTGGCACAAAAACAGAGACATAGACGAGTGGAACACAATAGAGAACCCAGATATGGACCCTCAATTCTATGGTCAAATAACTTTGACAAAGCAGGAAAAAATATCCAATGGAAAAAGACAGTCTTTTCAATTAATAGTGTTGGGAAAATTGGACAGCTATATACAGAAGAATGAAACTTGACCATTCTCTTACACAAAGATAAACTCAAAATCAATGAAAGACCTCAATGTGAGACAGGAATTCATCAAAACCCTAGAGGAGAACATAGGCAGTAATTTCTTCAACATCAGCTGCAGAAATTTCTTTCAAGACATGTCTCCAAGGACAAGGGAAACAAAAGTGAGAAGTTTTTGATCTTGATCAAAATCAAAAGTTTCTGCACAGCAAATGAAACAGTCAACAAAACAAAGAGGCAACCCACAGAATGGAAGAAGATATTTGCATATGACATTACAGACAAAGGGCTGATATACAAGATTTATAAAGAACTTCTCAAACTCAACACCCAAAAAACAAAAAAGTAAAAAAATGGGCAGAATACATGAACAGACACTTCTCAAAAGTAGATATACAAATGGCTAACAGACACATGAAAAAATATTCATCATTATTAGCCATCGGGGAGATTCAAATCAAAACCACATTGAGAAACCACCTTACACCAGTTAGAATGGCCAAAATCAACAAGACAGTAAACAACAAGTGTTGGAGGGGTTGTGGAGAAAGAAGAACCCTCTTACACTGTTGGTGAGAATGCAGAGTTGTGCAGCCACTTTGGAAAACAGTGTGGAGCTTCCTCAAAAAAAATTAAAAATAGAGCTACCATATGACCTAGCAATTGCACTGCTGAGTATTTACCCCAAAGATACAGATGTAGTGAAAAGAAGGGCCATATGCACCCCAATGTTCAGAGCAGGAATGTTCACAATTGCCAAACTGTAGAAAGAGTCAAGATGCCCTTCAACAGATGAATGGATAAAGAAGACGGGGTTCATATATACAATGGAATATTACTCAGCTGTGAGAAAGGATGAATATCTAACTTTTGCATCAACATGGATGGAACTGGAGGAAATTATGCTGAGTGAATTAAGTTAAGTAGAGAAAGTCAATTAGCATATGGTTTCATTTACTTGTGGAACATAAGGGGTAGAATGAAGGACATTAGGAGAAGGAAGGGGAAAATGAAGCAGGGGGGAATCAGAGGGAAAGATGAACCAAGAGACAATGGAGAATCTGAGAAACAAACTGAAGGTTTTAGAGGGGAGGGAGGTGGTGGGATTGGTTGGCCCAGTGATAGGTATTAAGTAAGGCAAGTGTTGCATGGAGCACTGGGTGTTATATGTAAACAATGAATCTTGGAACACTACATCAAAAACTAATGATGTACTATATAGTGACTAACATAACATGATAAAAAAATTTAAAATGTCATTTAGCAATAATAATTATACCAAGTTATGAAATATATATTCCATTAACATCACACAGATTGAAAATATATTATTAAAACATTAAAAAATATATATAAATATAGTTAATAAACATTGATTTAAAAATAGAAATAGCCAAGTTGATTCATAAATGTATTTTACAATAAAATAAAAATATTTGAATATTATGCAAAAATTGACTTGTTTCTCTTCTTTTGTTAATATTTAAATTATTAGGATGATGAAACTTTTCACAGAATGGGAATGAAATAAGCAGGCTGGGGAAAAGATTGAGATAATTTTTTTTAATTTAATTTAATTTTTTTCAGTGTTCCAAAATTCTTTGTTTATGCACCACACCCAGTGCTCCATGCAATACATGCCCTCTACAATACCAATCACCAGGATCACCCTCCCCAGCCCCCCCCAAAACCCTCAGTTTGTCTTTAAGGTCCACAGTCTCTCATGGTTTGTCTCCCCCTCTGATATTCCCCAACTCACTTCTCCTCTCTATCTTGCAATGTCCTCCGTGTTATTCCTTATCCTCCACAAGTAAGTGAAACCATATGATAATTGACTCTCTCTCTGCTTGACTTATTTCACTCAGCATAATCTCCTCCAGTCCCTTCCATGTTGATAAAAAAGTTGGTTATTCATCCTTTCTGATGCAGGCATAATACTCCATTGTATATATGGGCAATATCCTCTTTATCCATTCATCTGTTGAAGGGCATCTCAGTTCTTCCCACAGTTTTGTGACTGTGGCCATTGCTGCAATGAACACTGGGGTACAAGTGACCCTTCTTTTCAGTACATCAGTATCTTTGGGGTAAATATCCCATGATGCAATTGCGGGGTCATAGGGAAGCTCGATTTTTAATTTTTTTTAAGGAATCTCCACACTGTTTTCCAAAGTACCTGCACCAACTTGCATTCCCACCAACAGTATAATATGGTTCCCCTTTCTCCACATCCTCTCCAACACTTGTTGTTTACTCTCTTGTTGATTTTGGCAATTCCAACTGGTGTAAGATGGTATCTCAATGTGGTTTTGATTTGAATCTCCCTGATGACTAATGATGATGAACATTTTCTCATGTGTCTGTTAGTCATTTGTATTGAGATAATTTTCTTATTGCTATTCTTTCATATAAATAACTCAGTATATATCAACAGCAAGTGCCTATGACTATCTTTTCACATATCTCTGAAAAACATAATCAATTCTTATTTTTAGTTATCAAGATTTCAGAAAACTTTATTGATAAATCAGCATCTTTTTTGATGACCAATGGAGTTTGAATGAGAATTGCATGTGTTGCTCTCCATTTTACCCTGTTGGGCAAATTTGCCAATTTCTTTTGGCTTAAAAGACAAGCAGTAAATTTCATCTACCTAAAGTATTTCTTTGCTATTAAATGAGACAGCCAACCTCTGAAAATTAGTAGGTCTCTGAAATTTTAGTTCCAAATAAATGTATAACTTTAAGATGATATAGCTTCCTTATGCTTTGTTTTAAAAAGTGAATTTTTTAAAAATATGTTTAACAATATCTTAAGCAAAGCTGTCTTGATTGAAATTGGTATAAAAACTTGAATATTTTAATATACTTTTTAAAGCACGTTAACAATAGAATTTCTTGAAGATGTTCATTAAAATAAAGTGGTAAAATTTTATCTGGGTATATGTAATCACTTCAAATAACCAACAAATTGGGAAGTCTTAATCCCATGCTAGTAGAATATGCTAATGAGATATCAGCACTTTTTCAAAGTGAAGAGTTTTTAATTCATTAAAGATACACATTTGTCTGAAAATTCAATTTGATTTTAGGAATACACACCTGGAATAGCCAAGAGTTGTTTTAAACTTTTCAACATTTACTCGCCTCCTAACCAAGACAAATTCTTTTCAAGATTTCAATAAACAGGGGCACCCGCATGGCTCAGTCTGTAAGTGTCTGCCTTTGGCTCAGGTCATGATCTCAGGGTCCTGGAATCGATTCCTGCATCAGGCTCCCTGCTTAGTGGAGAACATGCTTCTCCATCTCCCTTGTTCCCTCTCCCCTGCCTCATGCTCTCTTCCCCTCTCTCTCAATAAATAATATATATATATATATATATATATATATATATATATATATATATATAATTTTATCTTTTTTAGTTTTTTAAGCTTTTAAACTTTATTATTTGACAGAGAGAGAAACAGTGAGAGAGGAAACACAAGCAGGGGGAGTGTGAGAGGGAGAAGCAGGCATCCCGATGAGCAGGGAGCCAGATGCGGGACTTTATCCCAGGACCCTGGAATCAAGACCTGAGCTGAAGGCAGACGCTTAAGGACTGAGCCACCCAGGTCCCACAAGATTTTATTTTTAAGTAATCTCTACACCCAACATGGGGCTCAAACTCACAACCTGAGATTGAGTCACATGCTCCACCAGCTGAGCCAGCCCGGTGCTTCAAGGTTACAATATTTTTGACACCAATTGTGAGGAGTTAAAGTGTGACATAAATAGGAATACAAAGACTCTTAGGACATTTTTTAAGTAGATAGTATATGAGTACATTTCTTTCAGATTTATCAGAATGACCTGAAATAGTAGCCAGCACTTATTGGGGATCTAGAGCTCCATATGTTACTTCATGTGTTCTGTACTTAACCCTCAGAGGTAGATATACTCTCTTTCAAGCCAATGTTGAACTCAGAAAGGTAAACCTGGGATTTGGGTCAAAATATTTATTATTACAAAAAGTCTTGCTTCATTTACTCACTTGAGTGTATCTTTCATAAATTAAGATTCAGATAAGTATGATACTTTGGGTCTTTTCTATGAATGTCACTGAATTTCATAGGGTAAATAGGCTCTTAAGCTTAATGCTTGTGTTAATCTCAGAAGTCTTTTCTTCAGTGTTGATTTTACTACTTTGTGGAACTCTGAAACTAAAACATCCACATTCTTGTGGGAGACATATGTATCTCCATTAATTCTTTTTAAAAAGACTTTTACTTATTTATTTGACAGAGAGAGAGCTAGAGAGGGAACACAAGCAGAGGGAGTGGCAGAGGGACAAGCAAGACTCCCGCTGAGCGGGGAGCCTGATGCAGGGCTTAATCCCAGGACCCTGGGATCATGATCTGAGCTGAAGGCAGACACTTAATGACTGAGCCATCCCGGTGCCCCTCTCCATTAATTTTTAAATGCATAACCTTCTAATGCATATATTGTACATATTAAAAATCATACTCAACTGATAAGGATTCATGTTAAATCCCTTCTCACATTTCTTTTTTTTTTCTTTCTTAAAATTTTATTTATTTTAAAAATTTCTTTTCATTGTTCCAGAATTCATTGTTTATGCACCACACCCAGTGCTCCAAGCAATCTATACTTTTAATGCCATTCCAATCAAATTCCACCAGTATTTTTCAAAGAGCTGGAGAAAATAATCCTAAAATTTGTATGGAATCAGAAGAGACCCCGAATCACTAAGGAAATGTTGAAAAACAAAAATAAAACTGGGGGCATCATGTTACCTGATTTCAAGCTTTACTACAAAGCCATGATCACGAAGACAGCATGGTACTGGCATAAAAACAGACGCATAGACCAGTGGAACAGAGTAGAGAGTCCAGATATGGACCCTCAACTCTATGGTCAATTAATCTTCGACAAAACAGGAAAAAAATACACAGTGGAAAAAAGTCTCTTCAATAAATGGTGCTGGGAAAACTGGACAGCTATATGCAGAAGAATGAAACTCGACCATTCTCTTACACCATACACAAAGATAAACTCAAAATGGATAAAAGATCTCAACGTGAGACAGGAATCCATCAGAATCCTAGAGGAGAACATAGGCAGTAACCTCTTCGATATCAGCCATAGCAACTTCTTTCAAGATATGTCTCCAAAGGCAAAGGAAACAAAAGCGAAGATGAACTTTTGGGACTTCATCAAGATCAAAAGCTTCTGCAAAGCAAAGGAAACAGTCAACAAAACAAAGAGGCAACCCACGGAAGGGGAGAAGATATTTGCAAATGAAAGTACAGACAGAAGGTTGATATCCAGGATCTATAAAGAACTCCTGAAACTCAACACACACAAAACAGACAATCATATCAAAAAAATGGGCAGAAGATATGAAGTGTCTGTTCATAGACATACAAATGGCTATCAGACACATGAAAAAATGTTCATCATCACTAGCCATCAGGGAGATTCAAATTAAAACCACATTGAGATACCATCTTACACCAGTTAGAATGGCCAAAATTAGCAAGACAGGAAACAACATGTGTTGGAGAGGATGTGGAGAAAGGGGAACCCTCTTACACTGTTGGTGGGAATGCAAGTTGGTGCAGCCACTTTGGAGAACACTGTGGAGATTCCTCAAGAAATTAAAAATAGAGCTTCCCTATGACCCTGCCATTGCACTACTGGGTATTTACCCCAAAGATACAGATGTAGTGAAAAGAAGAGCCATCTGTACCCCAATGTTTATAGCAGCAATGGCCACGGTCGCCAAACTGTGGAAAGAACCAAGATGCCCTTCAATGGACGAATGGATAAGGAAGATGTGGTCCATATACATTATGGAGTATTATGCCTCCATCAGAAAGGATGAATACCCAACTTTTGTAGCAAATGGATAGGACTGGAAAAGATTATGCTGAGTGAAATAAGTCAAACAGAGAAAGTCAATTATCATATGGTTCCCTTCTCACATTTCTAGCAAAATTATCTCTTTAGTGTTTCTATTTCTATTTTAGATACAATATTATCTGTTTTCCAGACTTCAAAGTATAGTGACATACATTTCTCACCTTTACTCCTTCTCTATGCTCAGCCCAAGTTCTATCCATTCTTTTTTTTACTATTTTCTATAGTTCACTTATTTAAAACTCTTATGTCCACAATATTATAGTCCTTGTTTTCATTTGGCAGGACTATTGAGATGGTACACCAAATGATCTTTTTATTATAATTTCTTTACTTTAAAACCTACATATTAACTCCTAGGGTACATCTTCAATTATGTCAATCCTATTTTAAAATACCATAAATTTGAATAAAACAACACCAAAAGGAGCAACAACAGCAACAACAAAGAGGCTTCTTACAACTCTGACATTCTCAGGTTTTGTTTTAGATCCAACCATCTCATTTTATTAAAAAAAAAAAAAAAAAAAAGCTGAGATGAAAAGACTTGCCCAAGGTAAGAAATGTATATATGGCAGTTGAAGAACCTGATTGAAATCAGATCTCTGATTCCCAAATCTGTGTTTTCCTATTGCCTTCTGACACTGAATATTGTTCTAGTATCTAGTATGACTTTCAAGACCTCTCCACTCCCATACAAATTGGCATCTATTCAACCAAGTACACTTTTACAAGAATCCTATATTCTCCATCAAATGATATCTCATCATTTCTTGAGTATATTTTTCATTTTCCCATCTTTGCATTGTTGCTTCTGTTATTCCCTCTGGTGAAATATTTTTGTTAGCTATTTCCATGGTCCTCAACTATATCTTAATGTAAAATTCGATCTATGTATTAAGTCCCGTTTCAAAATTATTTTCTTCATCTTGTTGATATAAGGCATCCCTAGTGGAGATTTTCCTATTCTGAGCATTCATTACATTTTATTGATACCATTCATGTCATAATAAGATACCATAAATTATAGTTAACTGTATATTTGTCTTACCTTCTTAACTTTGTAATTACTGGTGAACAGGGGCATGTCATATTTTTGCATTACCGCCCCCCCCAGCTTAATATATTGGCTGTTACTATGTATCACTATCCTCAGTGATAGTAGTAACAGTTTTCATGACTACACTTTTTAGTTCTACAGCTCTAAGCCCTTTATACATGTTATCTCATTTTATCCTCACTACAACCCTATGGGGTAGATATGTACCTACACTATACTATTAGAGCATTTATGATTCACATGTAGCTATTGGACTGTAAAATGCAGCTGGTGAAACTTGAAATACATTATAATTGTAAAATGTTCACCATTTTCAGACTTTAGGAAAAAGATACAAAATATTAGTAATTTTACATCGATTACATGTGATAATATATTTTAAAGTTAATTTCACCCACTTTTAAAAAATGTGGCTACTAAAAATGTAAAATTATATATGTGGCTCACATTATATTTCTTTTGGACAGTGCTAGCACATATCCTCCTTTATACAAGAGGAAAATGGGGCTTAGAGATGAAAGCAAATTCTCCAAGGCCATACAACTTAAGTAATGGAGTCTTGACTTGGGGGCTATATGTCTCCAAATCCTATGCTCTTATCCTCTACGTCATGTCCTAATACCTCCGAATGAATTTTTATTGATTGGCTCAATGTTGTCTCTCCTACTGTGATTAAGCTGCCCTTACTAAAATACAGTATGAGTCACAATAAACCTCTCTTGGGTGTGCAGCACCAGTTTCCAGCTAAATCTGTGCTTGCTCTCAGGAATATTTTAAAATTAATTTCTATTTAAGTACAAGAAATATTTCAAAATTTCATTTCTGTGGTTACCCTAATGGCACTTATTGACTCCAAGAATCTTATTGTACAATTAGCTTCCTGGGAATAAGGAGGAGACTTAGAAAAGCAGCTTTTATTCTTTTAGAGCTCAAAAAGTCCATCCATGTACCCAACATTCAACAGTGCCTTAGTAAGGAAAAATCAAAACAAATAAAAAACAAACAAAAAACACCTCCACAACTTTAGATACGTGTTTTACATTAAGATGTTATAAAAATTTATGTCATTTTTTTTGTTCTAGGGGAAATAAACAGGAATGTATTATCCTTCCAATGCTTATACTTTCAACATTGACTGACATCCTCTCAGACTAACTGAAACAGCAGTAAATACAGTAAATTTATCCAATTCCTTACATTGGCTGTTCATTAAAAGAGAAAGTTCTTGTTTTGTTGAAATATTTCAACTTTGTTTTGAAAGGAGAATTTCTTTAGAATTAAAGAGAAAGTTAAATTTTTAGATTGACAAAATTATTAAGGAAGAGTTATTGGGAACTCAGTTATCAATATGACAATTAATATTCTCTGAAATTCCAAATAAAAATTGTGAGATGCATAAAACATTTTTAAAAAATATATGGTGTTATATTAGTGTCAGGTATACAATATAGTGATTCAACAATTCTATACATTACTCAGTGTTCATCATGAGAAATGGACTCTTAATTCCCCTTTCACTGGTTTCATAAATCTCATCACCCACCTCTCCTTTGGTAACCATCAGTTCTCTATAGTTAAGAATCTATTTTCTGGGGGCACCTGGGTGGCTCAGTGGGTTAAAGCCTCTGCCTTCAGCTCAGGTCATGATCCCAGGGTCCTGGGATCGAGCCCTGTATTGAGCCCCGCATTGGGCTCTCTGCTCAGCAGGAAGCCTGCTTCCCTTCCTCTCTCTGCCTGCCTCTCTGTCTACTTGTGATCTCTCTCTGTCAAATAAATAAATAAAATCTTAAAAAAAAAAAAAAGGAATCTGTTTTCTGGTTTGTCTCGCTTTTCTTTATTCATTTGTGTTGTTTCTTAAATTACCCATATTAAAGAAATCATATGGTATTTGTCTTTCTCTAAGTGACTTACTTTGCTTAGTATTATACTCTCTAGATCCATCTATGCTGTTGTAAATAGCAAGATTATATTCTCTTTAAAATTTTTTTTTTATTTATTTGACAGAGAGAGATCAAGATCACAAGTAGGCAGAGAGGAAGGCAGAGAGAGAGGGGGAAGCAGGCTCCCCACTGAGCAGGGAGCCCGATGTGGGGCTCGATTCCAGGACTCTGAGATCATGACCTGAGCTGAAGGCAGAGGCTTAACCCACTGAGCCACCCAGGTGCCCTTATATTCTCTTTTTTATGACTACATAATAATCCATTATATATGTGGCATCCCTTCTTTATCCATTCATCTATCAATGGACACTTGGGCTGCTTCCATAATTTGGCTATTACAAATAATATTGCAATAAACATTGGTGTACATATATCTTTTCAAATTACTGTTTCTATATTCTTTGAGTAATACCCAGTAGTGGAATTACAAGATCATATGGTAGTTCTATTTTTAATTTTTTGAGGAACCTCCATACTGTTTTCCACAGTGGCTACACCAGTTTTCATTCCCATCAACAGTGCACAAGTGTTCCTTTTCCCCTACATCCTCGGTAACACTTGTTTCTTGTGTTTTATGATTTTAGTCATTCTGATAGGTGTGAGGTGATACCTCATTGTGGTTTTGATTCATTTATCTGATGATTAGTGATGTTGAACATCTTTTCATGTGTCCGTTGACCATCTGTATGTCTTCTTTGGAGAAATGTCTGTGAATGTCTGTTCATGTCTTCTGCCCATTTTTAATGGATTTTTTTTTTTTTTGGTGTTGAATAAGTTCTTTATATATTTTGGATACTAACCCCTTATTGGATATGTCATTTGTAATTTTTTTCCCATTCAGTAGGTTGCCTTCTAATTATCTTTGTTGTTTCCCTTTCTGTACAGAAGCTTTTAATTTTGATGTAGTCTTAATAGTTTATTTTTGCTTTTGTTTCTCTTGTCTCAGGAGACGTATTTAGAAGGATGTTGCTGTAACCAACACCAGAGAACTTGCTGTCTGTGCTCTCTTCTAGGATTTTTATGGTTTGGGATTTCACACTTAGGTACTTAATCCATTTTGAGTTTATGTTTGGGTATGATGTAAAGAAGTGGTCCAGTTTTATTCTTTTGCATATAGCTATCCAGTTTTCCCAACACAATTTTTCTTTATTTCACTCCATTTTCTTGCCTCCTCTGTTGAAGATTAATTGACTACATATTCATGAGTTTATTTTTGGGATCTCTATTCTGTTCCATTTATCTATGTGTCTATTTTTGTATCAGTACCATACCATTCTGTCTACTATAGCTTTGTAGTATATCTTGAAATCTGGGATTGTGATACCTCCATCTTTTTTCTTCTGTTTCAACATTGCTTTGGTTATTTGGGATCTTTTGTAGTTCCATACAACTTTTAGCATTGTTTGTTCTAGTTCTGTGAAAATGCTGTTGGTATTTGATAGGGATTGCATTCAATCTGTAAATTGCTTTGGGTAGTATGGGCATTTTAACAATATTTCTTCTTCCAACCCATGTACATGGAACATCATTCCATTTCTTTGTGTCATCTTCAGTTTCTTTCACCAGTACTTTGTAGTTTTCAGAGAACAGGTCTTTCACTTTCTTAGTTAAGTTTATTCCTAGGTATTTTATTATTTTTGGTGCAATTGCAAATGGGATTGTTTTCTTAATTTCTTTCTGCTGCTTTATTATTAGGGTATAGAAATGCAAGAGATCTCTATATATTGATTTTATGTCCTGTCACCTTATGACTTCATTTATCAGTTCTATTAGTTTTTTGGTGGAATCTTTAGGGTTTTATATATATTGTATTATGTCATCTGTAAACAGTAGTTTTACCCCTTCCTTACCAAATAGGATGCCTTCTATTTTTTCCTCTTTTCTGATTGCTTTGCCTGGGACTTCTAGCTATGTTGAATAAAAGTGTTGAGAGTAGACATACTTGTCTTGTTCCAAATCTCAGGGGAGGATCTCTCAGCTATAAGTATGCTACTAGCTGTGGGTTTTTCATATGGTATTTTAATGTAGAGGTATCTTCCCTCTAAACCTACTTCATGGAGGGCTTTTATAATGAATGGATGTTGTACTTGCCAAATTCTTTTTCTGTATCTATTGAGATGATCATATGGTTTCTATCCTTTCTCTTGTTGATGTAACATGTCAGTTGCTTTGTGAATATTGAACCCCTCTCACATCTTGGGAATAAATTCCAATTGATCATGGTGAGTGATCTTTTAAAATGTATTGCTGGATTCAGTTTGCTAATAAGTTGTTGAGGATTTTAGCACCTATGTTCATCAGAGCTCTTGCCCTATAGTTCTCTTTTTTGTTGTTTTTATATCTGGTTCTAGTAACAAGGCAATGCTGGCCTCATAGAATTAATCAGAAGCTTTCCTTCCTCTTAAATATTTGGGACAGTTTAAGAAGAATAGGTATTAAATCTCTAAATGTTTGCTAGAATTCTCCTGTAAAGCTATCTAGTCATGGATTTGTTGGGAGTTTGTTTATTAATGACTCAATTTCACTACTAGTAATTAGTGTGTTCAAATTTCCCTTTCTTCCTGATTCAGATTTGTGAGGTTCTGTTTCTAGGAATTTATCCTAGGTTGTCCAATTTGCTGGAATATAATTTTTCATCATATTCTCTTACAATCCTTTGCATTTCTGTGATGTTGGTTATTATATCTCCTTGCTCATTTCTAATTTTATTTGAGTCATCTCTGTTTTACTTTCTTTTTTAAGTGTATCTCACTAAAGTCATATCAACTTTATCCAGGTCCTGGTTTCATTCATATGTTCTATCATTTTTTTTTTTTTAGTTTGTATTTACTTCTGCTCTAATCTTTATAATTCTTTCCTTTTACTGGTTTTGGGTTTTACTTTTTTTTTTATCTCCTTTAGGTGTAAGTTTCAGTTATTTATTTGAGATATTTCTTGATTCTTAAGATAAGCCTACATTGCTACAAACTTTCCTCTTAGAACAGCTTTTGCTGTATCCCAAAGATTTTAGACTGCTATTCTTTCATTGTCATTTGTCTCCATGTATCTTCTGATTTCCTCTTGATTTCTTAGTTGAACTAGTCATTGTTCAGTAGCATATTATTTAGCCTCCATGTATTTCTGTTCTTTCCAGATTTTTTTTTTTTTTGTGGTTGATTTCTAGTTTCAATAGTATTTTGGTTGGAAAAGATTCATGGTATGACTGATATTTCTAAATTTGTTGAGACTTGTCTTGTGGCCAAATATGTGGCCTATTCTGGAGAATGTTCCAGGTGCACATGGAAAGCATGTGTATTCTGCTGCTTTAGGCTGGAATGTTCTGAATGTATCTGTTAGATCCATCTGGTTCAAAGTGTCATTCAAAGCCACTATTTCCTTGTTGATTTTCTGTTTGGATACTCTATCCATTGATATAAATGGGGGTGTTAAAATCCCCTATTATTTATTACTATCAATTACTTCTTTTATGTTTGTTATTAACTGCTTTGGGTATTTTGGTGCTCCCATGTTGGGTGCATAAGTATTTACAATTGTTATATCTTGTTACATTGTTTTCTTTATGTTCATATATTGTCCTTCTTTGTTTTTTATTGCAGTCTGTTTTAAAGTCTATTTTGTCTGATAAAAATATTGCTACCCTGGCTTGCTTTTCACTTCCATTTGTATGGTAAGTGCTTTTCCATATCTTTACCTTCAATCTGAATGTGTCTTTAATTCTGAAATGAGTCTCTTATAGGCACACATAGATGGGTCTTGATTTTTTAACCATTCTGTCATGTTGTGTCTTTTGATTGGAACATTTTGTCCATTCACTTACATTCAAAGCGATTACTGATAGGTGTATATATATTGTCATTTTGTTACTTATTGATGGTTTTGTAGTTCTATATTTTCTTGCTCTTTTCTCTCTGTTTGCTGGTTTTCTTTAGTGATATACTTTGATTCTTTTCTCTTTATATTTTGCATATTTATTACTGGTTTTTTATTTGTGGCTACCATTTGGTTTGTACATGACATCTTTGCACATAGCAGCCTAAATTAAGTTGATGGTCTTTTAAGTTTGAATCCATTCTTTACTTCTCTCCCCCCGTTTAAGATATATAGTGTCATACTTTACATTATTTTCTCTTGTGAACCCCTTGATGGATTTTTATATATATACTTATAGATAGATATAGATATAGATATATATTATATAGATAGATATAGATATCTATCTATATCTATCTATATAATATATATCTATATATCTATCCATATCTATCTATCTATCTAAATATATATATATATCTATATATAGATAGGTATATATTATATAGATCTATATATTATATACCTATCTATATATAGATATATATATTATATATCTATAAGTAAGATATTCTTACCCTTACCATAAGTAAGAGTAAGAAAAGTAGGAAGCACAGAAAGAGTAAAATTAAGTATATATACATATATATATACTTAATTTTACATATATGTATATATACATATATATATACATAATTTTACATATATATTTTACATATATATACTTAATTTTACATATATGTACATATATACATAATTTTACATATATGT